>NC_086189.1:5457500-5757500 GCF_023053635.1 Elgaria multicarinata webbii
TGTGAAAATACCGCCGTGAAACCGCAGGAAGGGGGGGGGGGGAGAGAATTTGCCCTGCCTCCATGGACATCCCTGTTGCTGACCTGACAGAGAATGATCACCCCCGGTTCCCATCCCACTACTTTGACGGAACTGACTTCGGCTTGAGGATTCGGCAACCCGCTCGCCTCTCCCAGCTGCCTTCTTGCAAACGGGCAAAGTGTGCCCTACACCAAACAGGGGTTCAAACGCCAACCTAAACCAGCCCTCTCGTTTTGCACTTCACCTCTTCCGTATCTTTGGATGGCTGCAGTTCAGCGCCTGGCTGGCTTTTTCGCCTCTCCAAGGGAACAAGAGGGAAAGACGCTGATGAGAACGGACTCGCAACGGCAACATGAGGCTTCCTCCTTTTCCACCTGGGAAAAGCGCGGGTTGGGCGTTAAGGTGGGGCAGCAAGGTCAGGTGGGCATGGGAATGTGAGATTTCCCATGCAGGCCCAAGATCCGGACCGCACCTAAACTTTGGAATACACGGGCCAGGTCTGCCAGTGGTTTTCACTGCCTGCTTCTCCCAAACCGACGGCCCGGCATGTTCAACTATGCCCCATGCCTTGCGGAAGCCAAGGATCGCCCGAGGAATGGAGCCAGCAGACCTCCGCACGGCAAGGGGCTCCTCCAGATCAGCCATTTGTTTGCTTTTGTTTCATTTGGGCTAAACCGCGGATTCCGAATCTCCCCTTCTCCGCTCTCCCGGCCCCCCTCGCTCTCCTGTGTGCGCTGGTGGGGTTTGCATATTGTACATAAAGCCCTCTTTATCCCTGCAGCCCCAGAGAGGAAGTGGAGCACACGGCCCAGGGAACATCTGGAATCGCTACATGGGAGCCGCGCACCAGAGGGAAGGAGACATTCCTCAAGTTTCCATCCAAGGTAGGGAGCCTTCTTCTCCCCCTCCCGCGCAACCTTATCCACCAGACGGCTCAGTTCCTGTCGAACTTTGACCTTCTCGGCAGCTGGCAGGCTCCTCCTTCGAGCCGAGTTAGCTTTGCAGTGCCACGTCAATTGAGGCAGAAGTGCAGAAGGGAAGCAAGAGAAAGAAAGGGAGGGCACGAGGACTAGCACGAGGGAGGGAACGCCAGGAGTGCCAGAGGCAGGGTGGGGGTGGGAAGGCCACAAAGGAGGGGGAGCCAGGTCGCTCTCGGGGTAGCCAGAGGCTAGCTGCAACGGCAAGTGGCCAACGCAGGTCAAAGAACCCTTGCGGCTGCCTCAGGGACACATGCCGGGCGCCACATTTGCTCTGGACGTCAAGCAGACCGGAGCTCCTCGGGACGATGAAACAAGGAGCACCCTCCCCGCCACGGTTGCGGGGAGGCATCGCGTGGATTCTTCGGGCCCGAGTGATCCTCTGCCAAAAGCCGGCCAGACTGGGGGTCCCGAATGGAGCTGTGGGGGGGAGGCGTGCCCCCTCAGCGCGACACGGCTGCGTCTCGCCCCCCACCCCTTTTTCCGCTGGCGGAGGGCATTTCTTGATTTGAATTTGTTTCTTTTCGTCCCCCAAAGGAACCTGCGATGATGCGCCGTCTGGGATGGAGAGGAGAAAGGCTTGATGGTGCGCTGGGCACTGAGGATGCGGGAGGTTACGGCGTGTGCACCTATGCTCTCTCGCTGGCAGCCAACGAAGTAAGCTGCGTCTTCCCACAGGACACGGTCCTCCCACTGCTTGCACCCTCACCGCTTCTCACCTCTCTCTCTCTCCCTCCCGCCCTCCCTCTCCCCCACCCCACTGCAAATGGTCATCCAGGAACTGGGCAAAGGAATCAGTGCGCCGCCACCGCGCCCCGGATTTCTGGACACAGAGGCTCCACTCCGTCTGCCCAGTGTTCGGACTACCTGTTCAGGACTACGAGATTGCACAGTAGTCTGCACATTGGCTAGGCTGTGCTGGGATATACCACATGCACTGTTGGCACGACGCGGGGGACAGACGCCACCGCTTGCATGGCAAAGGAAAACGCTGCATGCCACCCTCACTTCTCTCCCCCGCCCCCACCCCCACCCCCACCCCCGTCCTCATCCCTTCCCAAATCTGCATCTTGATCTTGACCTCTACTTTTGAACTCTCTGGCCTCCTCCCGCTGTTCTGTCTCTGCTCCCTTTCTCCACCACGGGAGGCAGGTGTCCTCCGATCAGGTTTGCGGCGTTGGCTGCAGACCCGAGAAATGATTTGGAATGGGCATGGTCCTTCCACGGGCTCATGTTGATCTTTAAAAAGAAAAGTGTCAAAGGTTTGCCGTTCCAAGCTTTCAGGAGTCTTTTCATATTTATTCCGGGACTTTTTGTTCAATTTGGGGTGAAAGTCGACAGGTGAGTGAAAGGAAAAGAAAAGCAAAACCAAAAAAAAAAAAAAAAAATTGAGAGAGGGGTGGGGGGGCGGAATGAAAGGGGAAAACGGGCCAAGATTTATGAAGGAATGGAGTCATGTAAGAAAAGTGCATGATTGCTAATCTATACTAAGAGGTTATATCTGTTATATCTGTGGGGGTTGAGACAGAAGGCAAAAACGTGCTCAGTGGGTACCTTACGAGATTAACTGGTTTATCCCGGCATGAGCTTCTGCAGACATCCCTCGGTTTTATCACATGCCTGGAGGAGCGCAAAGTCTTGCGTCGGGCAAACGAGGCTCCTTCCCAACATGGCTCATGCCTCAATTAGTTTCTAGGGGGCCGCAGATGTTTTTGTCTTCTTGCCTGGGACGGGTTCCCGGGCAGAGATTAAAAGCAGGGGTTGGAGGGAGGGGGGAATTGTGTCAAAATTCAGTCCTGCTACTAAACTGCCTTCGCTACGGCGAGTTCGGTCTGGAAATCGGATGAGGTTCAAGCGACAAAAGGAACGGCATGACTGATGAACAGGGACGGTTTCTTAAGGCGGACTGGGAGCAGGATGCATTTCAGTGTGTTCTGTAAGTGGCTCCTGCAATGAACAAGCACAAGGTTTAACCAGCTGTCACTCTTGCTGCACAGCACCACGTCCCCAAGCTCGTGGCTTATAAAAACGTGGAACCGTTGCTGATCATTCCTACTAGGGCGCTTCCAGACGGAGGTCTACCAGTCAAGAGGCAATCGTGCATCTCTCCCATATTGTAAACCGCCCAGAGAGCTTCGGCTATGGGGCGGTATATAAATGTAATAAATAATAATAATAATTTCTTCCTTAATGCATTTTTTTTTCTGGTAAGAGAAGAACGAGAAGGAGCGGCAGGTAATCACGAGGGAGGGCTACAACTAAAGATGATATATCCCCCCTCCCCAGCAATAAAATTCCGTGAATGAGGCCGTACAATTGTGTGATAAAACTGCAGAGAACACCAAGAGGGTTTTCGAGGTGGTTGAAATTCGCTTGCGTTCATTGGGCTGGATCCAGATTCAGGCGCCTACAATTGGGCTGGTGGAAACGGACTTCACTGCCCCGGCCTCCTTACAGTAGCCCCTCCAGCCCCCTGAAAATGCTACACAAGGGATTGGGAGGACCCTGCTGAGCGGGACGAGCTGTGGTCTGTGGGGCATGAGGGGGAATCCCTGAAAATCGCTGCCTTGAGTTGATCCCTTCTGTTCACGGAAGGCAGATCCTGGACACAACCCATTGTGCTGAAATCCTACCATCTGAAAGCTATATATAGGGAAGGGCAAAAATCTGTTCCGTAGAGATGGCAGAGAAAATCACCCAACAGACATTTTAATGTGAATTTGCCAAATTTGGCACTTTCAAAGTACAAGGCGAACTGAAACTCAGTTACTGTTCAAAATTCGCACTGCTCTGAATTTTCTAAAGGAGCTTTCCAATAATAATTTAAAAAACCTGCATGTGTTAAGGAAAACCACATTCAAAATGAATTTTATTATTAGGAAAATTGCTTGCAAAAAAAGAGTCTCTTAGGGGAAAATGCATATAAAAATGCATGCATTAGGAGAAATCTGCCCAAAACTGCTTACGGATTTTTATGTGAATTTTTAAAAAAAGATTCTCAAACTTTGGGATGAATCAACCTTAAGACTGGAGAACTTTTCAAAGTTCGAGACAAAGTGAACTTGGAAAAATGAAAAATTGGGGGGAAATAAAATTGACAGAGTCGTCCATGCCTAATTTCTAGATTGCTGGAATTTAAGGTAACAGATAGCATATTGTTTTGAATTTTCCTCAGTGGGGACAAAGTTTCATAGAATCATAGTTGGAAGGGGCCTATAAGGCCATCGAGTCCAACCCCCTGCTCAATCCAGGAATCCACCTTAAAGCACCCCTATAGAATTAATTTGGGCCAGTGTCACTGAGACTTAGCCCCAGATCTGTGTTCACTGCCAATGCCAGGGCTTAGCCCAAGATCATGTGGCGCGCCTCTGGGCATGTGCAAAGAGCTGCTCTTATGCCAGTGAGTAACCCAACCCTCCCCTCGACATCCAGCAGAGGGAGAAGAACTCTTCCAAGGCTGAGGAAGGGCTTGGGTTGCCGCCCTTCTTTAAGAAATTAAGGGCTTGGGTAGCCGCCCTTCTTTAAGAAATTAAGCCCCAAGCGTAGGTCACAATAAACAGATTCCTGTGAGAATATGAATAACCCCACCCTACCGCGGAGGACCTCCCAAAGGCTTCAGTGACGGAAGCCAAACCACAGGCACGCATACCAGCGCAGTGCAGAGGCAGGGCATAGGTTAAGCAATCAGAGAAATCAAATAGCTGCCCAATGAATGGGCCTCTTGTGCAGACGGGATACAACGTTTATGCTCCTTTGTCATTCACGCAGCGTCTTCTCCGGATAGTCCGATATGGGCTTAGTAATTACATGCCAAAAAGCACTGTTCCGTTCCATCTATGGACAGTCAAAAAGGGCTACAGAGAAGGAAGACCCTTTTCAATCCACGCTGGAAGCTGTGTCAATTGTTCGTATTTATCTGTCGTGTTTATATCCTGCCTTTCCTTCAGGGAACCCAAGGCAGCACACATGATCCTCTTCCTCTCCGCTTTATCCTCGCAACAACCCTGTGAGGTAGGCTAAGCTGAGAGTCAGCGGCTGGCCTGAAATCCCCCAGTGGCTGAGCGGGGACAAAAATGTGCGTCTCTCAAGCCCCAGTCCAACACTTTAAACACTACCCCACACGGGGTCTCACACCCTTACAGTATGCGCAGCTTCTCAGACGGAAAACCCATTTAGTTCAATAGAGCTTGCTCCCAAGTCTCTGCACCCCAAGGCTCCACTCTCAAGCACATTTACTTGGGAGAAAGCCAGAACGAGCCCAATGGGACTTACTTCTGAGTAAACATCCAAAGGAATGAGCTACAAGGGAAAAGTTGTGAAGCCGCCATTTTTTGCCACTACAAGCACACACAGACCCATCTCTACACACACTTTTAAATGCAACCTGTGTCCAAATATTTGTAGTACACATCAGAAAGAAACACCTGGATAGAGGTTACCAAAAGAAGGGGGGGAAGCTTATCATAGGCTTAAAAATAATAATTGGGTAAATATACGGAGGATAAATTAGCAGCCAGTAGCTGTAATGTTCAGAGATAATGTGACAATGGAGGCTGGTGGCTCCGAGGCCAGTGGGGGTATGAATCCACTCCGGGTTTCAGTCAGAACCGGTCAGAACTCTAAAGGAGATGTCCAAGGAGCAGAAGCTCCTTGGAGAGCTCCTTTAGAGTTCTGACTGAAACCTGGAGCGGATTCACCGCCCCACTGGCCTCGAAGCCACCAGCTGCTACCAGATACGGGAGACCAGGAACTGGGGACAGGTATGGCGATGGATGAAGCATCCAACTGAGCTAGAGAGATGAATCACTATGCTCCCTCCGCAACATCACTCCCACATTCTACGTCCCGAACTTCACATGTACCTTTTACCTCGTCTCCATCTCACCCCAAAGCATGCACACACGCACATTTCCTGAGCGCTGGGATAACCACGGCAGCCCTGGGAGAATCTTTGTAATAATTCTCTGTTGACATACAAGGCAGGCATATAAGGCAGGCCTTGCTCTTCCCAGAGCAGCACCAGCGCTCGGAAAACCTGACCCAATTACTCAACCCGAACCCTTGGGTTACAGTGGGCTCTAAGTCTAATCAATGAATCAGGCAATCAATCCAGTTGCCTAACCAATTTTTAAAGGTGGTTGATAACGGTCCTTGCACAGATCCAACTCATCTTCATCCTGGGAGACGTTTTTACCCTCCATAAGAAATGGGTGTGACTCACATCCCAGGTGCTGGAGTGGCCAGACCACGCACACACATATCTAAACAACTTTAAGCAATCAATAGTAAGAAAAATCAACATATATCTAAACAACAGGAGTCCAAGCTTCATCGTATGCTGCCAAATGCCTGAGAGAAGAGGAAGGTCTTAACCAAGTCCTAAAAAGATAACAATGTTGGAGCCAGGAGGGCCTTGCTGGAGAGATTGTACCCCAATTGTGGGGCCAACACCGAGAAGGCCCTACCCCTTGTTGCTGCCTTCTAAGCCTCCCTCAGAGGAGGCACCTGGAGGAGGGCTGTGAAGGTTTGTGGACTACAGAGGCAAGGTAATAAAGTTGGCCTTAGAGGCCTGGGTTTTTTCTGTAAGGTATACCCCTATATACCTGAGAGGAATAGTTTCATTTCTCTGGCTAAGATTCATTTCCCTGGTTATGTTCTATTTTCCAGTTCAAGATTGAAACAGTTATTTTCTGTTTTGGGGGAAGAGGGTATAAAAGAGCCAGAGAGCCAGAGAGGAGAGGGATGGAAAGGACGAGAGCATGAGGAAGAAGAAGCTGGAAAAGTCTAAATGCATCTAGGGTAAAGGACTTGAATTTTGTAACTTTTATTTTCTTTTAATGCCTTTCTATCACTCAGTTCTACTGACTAAATACCTATATTTGTAATTTGGTTGTTTTAATACTAGTAAAATGTTGTGTTAAACTTCATGCCAATCACCCCATGTCTACAGCCTAAACCCTATCTTACTGGAAGGGTGAAAGAAGGAAGGTGGAACTCTTAAGGAGGCAGAGATCCTTGAGGAGCTGCTCAAGGGGTCCAGGACGCAGAAGGAACCCTGCCTGACAAGGGCCTTAGATGATGAACATAGATAACACTTTTAAAAAGCTCTCACATTAACTAGTCTACTTTTAAAGAGCTGACACAGGTCTAAGCCTCTTATGAAACAACTTCTCTGGCTAGTAGTGGCATCTCCTGACCTGAAACTGGATATGCGAAATCACCCCCATAGGACCCCAACTTGGCCAGTCTGCTCCAAGCAGAACTGTGCTGGAAGCACTTCTGCAGGGAAAACAACAAAAAGTCCGGTGGTACCTTTAAGACTAACATATATTTTTCTGGCATAAGCGTTCCTTGACCGCCTCAGCAGATGCACAACGTCCCCTGGTAAAATGCATCTGACAAGGGGGACAAGCGTCCATGAAAGGCCAGAATAAATGTGTTAGGCAGCCTTCCAGATGTGTGGGGGTGGTGGGAGTTGTAGTCCAACACATCTGGAGGCCACCAGGTGGGGGGAGGCGGCTTGGAGGTGCCGCAAAACTCTTTGTTGCGTGTGCTGAGGCAGAGTAGCACGGCAACCCTTCTGGATACCCCGGAGGAAAGCAATTCCCTCTTGAGACACCTGACATCGCTCTCCGTCATCTCCCATGGCTGCCCAGCAGATCTGCGACACCTATGCTGTGGCTCTCTATAGATCAGGGACCCAGCCCATTGGGGAAGCTGACTGAAGGAAAGAAAACAGAACAGGAATCCAAAAATAAGAAGAGCTCTCCGCCCCCGCTTGGCGGTCCCATCCTATCCATTTCCCCATTACACACCGGCGGCCTCTCCCGACGCAGCAGGCAAGAACCCCATCTCTGGCTCAGGCCTCGGCCCTTTAAAGACCCTTTTGCATTCCAACTCTTTCCTTTCAGGGCGGGCGGGGTGGGGAGATTTAAAAAAAACACAAGGCAGCGTTTGCGGGAAAAGGCTGGTATTTTTTGCTAATGGGGCCCAGATGTTCTCACCAACGCAGCCTTGCCGCCCGACTCCATCACAATAGGGACGGGTTCCACATTAGCAGCAGAACTGGTTGCTTGGCTGGGTTCGGCAGCCAGTTTCACGCTGCTTCCCCCGTTGCGGCAGTTCAAGCAGGGCCAACTGCACTCCGGGTTTCGGCAGCACAGGGAGGATGCGGTGGCGAAGCCTCCCTTTGGGGCAGAGGATCAGCGTTTGAGTCTGATTTCTGCCACCCCAAATCCAGAGCAAAGCACATTGATCCTGTCTTTAAAAAGAAAAGAAAAGAATGAATGAATGAATGAATGAATGTTGGGGGGGGGGTCAAATACATCCCCTCCCCAACACGAAGCACACCCAGCATTTTCTATGTAATTCATGGATTTCCTAGTAAATTCCAGCCTAGCCCTGCTTTTGTGTGGTTTTTGTTTTCAAAAAGCCAATCTGTAAATAAACTTGTATTATTTATTTATTTAGAGTATTTTTATACCGCACCTCAGCCAAAAAGGCTCCCGGAGCGGTTAACAATAAATCAGTAAAAAAAGACAGTCCCTGCCCTCAGGTTTACATCCTAAAAAGAAAAGAAAAAAGACATGACACACGAGGAAAAGGGGATGAGGAGGGAAGAGGGGGGAAAGAAAAAGAAATTAAGGAGACTGTTTAGCAGGACTGATAGGAAGGCCCTGCTCCCTTCTCTCATCTCCCAATGGAAGGCAGACCAACAGCTCCTTCTTCTTCCCCACAGGGTCAAGATGACCGTTAGCCCTGTGGGGGGACGGTTTCCAACTGAAGCAGGCCCTGATATAAACTTGCCACGAAAAGGTCTACAAAAGTTGCAAGAAGCTGTGTGGGTCCATTAGGAAAGATTCAGAAAAGTCACGGGGGCGTCTTAAGTATGGAAGAGCACCCCTATTTTCTTCTGTTACTACTTATTGCCAATGGACTCTTTTCTGCCTGCTGATCATTTTCTCTGCAACGGCCTCTCCTGAACTGAACGAGGCCTCCGCGTAGCGGGACAGGCAGTTTATGCGGCGATGAAAGGGAAAGGCGATACGACGGCATTTTGCGTCCATGCGCACCAGAGTCGAGGTGCCCCCGCTGGTGCAGCCTTCCCTCAATTTGGTGCCCTCCAGATGTGCAAACCAAGCACATCTAGAAGACCCCAGGAGGGTGGGCATTGCTCCACTGTTTCGCTTTGATTTTTCCGAATGGACCCGCACAGCTTCCTGCAACGTTTGCATGGCAAGTTTATGTACAGATCGACTTTTAAAAAAGCAAACCCATGAAAGCAAGGCTGCTGCGCTGGAGTTTGACGTACTTTGGAGGGTATGTATGCCAAAGTTTAGAGGCTTCAAGGCCTAAAAACAGGGTAGTTTAAAACACACACATACAAGGGAGCAAGCAAAAGGAAGCCCTGTACCTTTTAATTTCTCAGGATTTCCAAGTCTGTATGCTAAGATGTGTATCTCGTGAGGAAACTACCATTTGGGGGCAGGTGGGGTTTGAAAGAGCAGTTCTTGGGCCACAGGAAAATTTGCTTTTAATTGTGCCTGGTGGCGGAACGTACACATGACTGAGACTTTCACACCACCGGCCCAAGCAAATCTTGATGCTAATGCAATTGCTAATACCAGCAAGAAACCAGCCATCGTGAGCAGGAGATCTCCAAAAGCGCTCTACGAAGTTCGCCTTCGTTCATTTTATTTTTAAAAAAAAGATGAGCCTTTTCTGCGCCCCACATTTAATGGCGTTTGTTTTCTTTGTGGCTGGCCTGGATATCATTTAGGGCACTTCCCGGCATGGGATTCCACGCCAACAGTGCCACCTGCAAATCTGTGTTTGAAACAGGAAGTCTCTCATGAAACTCGTGTCTGTTATCACACAAATTTGGAGTTACAATCACTCGTTTCCCTCGCTGAGATCAAGGGATAGGATTGCTGGGGGTGGGGGCGGAACTAAAGATCCCAATCGAGGTTGTTGGTTGGTGGGGAACAACAGCCGTTCCCCTTTCGTTCAGATGACGGCTGGTCAACTGGGCTGTGGGAAACATAAGAAGCGCCCTGCTGGATCAGACTGAGGGTCCATCTAGTCCAGCACTCTGTTCACATAGTGGCCAGCCAGCTGTCGACCAGGGACTAGCAAAGCAAGACAAAGTGCAACAGCACCCTCCCACCCATGTTCCCCAGCAACTGGTGCACCCAGGCTTACTGCCTCTGCTCTTGGATGTAGCACATAACCATCAGGGTTAATAGCCCTTGATAGCCTTCTCCTCCAATAATTTATCCAACCCCTTTTTAAAGCCATCCAAATTGGTGGCCATCACTACATCTTGTGGTAGTGAATTCCGTAATTTAACTATGTGCTGTGTGAAGTACTTCCTTTTATTTGTCCTGAATCTCCCACCTATCAGCTTCATGGGTTCTACAGTATTTTGAGAGAGGGAGAAAAATGTCTCCCTCTCCACGTTCTCCACACCAGGCATCATTTTGTACACCTCTAATGTCTCCCCTTTAGCCTCCTTTTTCCAAGCTAAACACTCCCAGTTGTAACCTTCCCTCAAAAGAGAGATGCTCCAGGCCCGTTCATCATTTCAGTTGCCCTTTTCTGCCCTTTTCCCAACTTTTCTAGGTGTGGTGACTAGAACTGTACAGAGTGTTCCAAGTGTGGTCAAACCACAGATTTGTATAAGGAGAGTATGACCTTGGCAGTTTTATTCTCAATTCCTTTTCTTATAATGCCTAACATAGAATTTTTAACGCGCTGTCCACCACAACCTCAAGATCTCTTTCTGCAGCAGTTTGCCCACTTGTGAGTTACTGAAAAGAGGCTATCATTCCACTTTCTAAAGCTGCTGAGTTATATTTTGAATATATTTTTGAATATTTGAATGGGCGGATTTGTCATTTTCCTTTCTCCGACGTTCAGATTTTTTTAAAAAAAAAAATCACAAGTTTTTTTGGTCTCATTTATGAAGAAAATTGCCAATTTTGGTAAGTTCTTATAAAAAAATGTTCACCAACCAACCAAAATTCTCACCACTCCTAATATTGATCTATGAATACTGTAGTGGAGGAAGACAAATAGCTATTTCTATTGTTTTTTTAATTGAAAGGATGACAACTGCTTCTTGGCTTTTAAATTAATTGCCAGGGAAGAGATGATAACAGAGAAAATTAACACAACAGGGTGCTTTAGCAATAGAAAGTGATAGGTTGGGGGCAGCATTTCTAGGTATAAGGACATAAGAAGAACACTGTTGGATCAGACCAGGGGTCCATCCAATCCAGCATTCTGTTCACACAATGGCCAACCAGATGCCCACAGGCCACCCACAAGCAGGACATGAGTGCAACAGCACCCGTCCGCTTCATGTTCCCCCGCAACTGGTGTACGTAGGCACGCTGCCTCTGCCTCTGATACTGGTAGCAGAACATAGCTATCAGTTCTAGTATTCATTGATAGCCTTCTCCTCCAGGAATTTGTCTACCCCCCCTTTAAAGCCGTCCCAATTGGTGGCCATCGCTACATCTTGTAGTAGTGAATTCCATAGTTTGACTCCACTTCACACTATATGTTGTGTGAAGAAGGGTTTCCTTTTATCTGTCCTGAATCTCCCACCGATCAGCTTCATGGGATATGAACCCACTGGGTTCTAGTATTATATGAGAGGGAGGGAGAGAGAGAGAGAGAGAGATGCCCTCCTATCCACTTTCTTCACATCATGCACAATTTTGTGCTCCTCTACCATGTCTCACTTGCCTTTTTTCTATGCTAAACAATCCCAGATGCTACAACCTTTCCTCATAGGGGAGTTGTTCCAGCCCGTTCATCATTTCAGTTGCCCTTTTCTGCACTTTTCCCAACTTTTCTAGGTGTGGTGACTAGAACTGTACACAGTGTTCCAAGTGTGGTCACACCGTAGATTTGTATACGGAGAGTCTTATTTTTGATTCTTTCCCGAATTATGCCTAACAAGGAATTTGCCTTTTTCTCAGCAGCCATTTTCATCAAGCTGTCCACCATAACCTCAAAACCTACACCTTGGTCAAAACTTCTGCTAGCTCAGATCCCATCAGTGTATATGTGAAGTCGGATTTATTTATTTTTTTGCTCCAAACGTGCATCACTTTACACTCATATACATTG
Source organism: Elgaria multicarinata webbii (assembly GCF_023053635.1). Taxonomy (NCBI): domain Eukaryota; kingdom Metazoa; phylum Chordata; class Lepidosauria; order Squamata; family Anguidae; genus Elgaria; species Elgaria multicarinata. Next base: position 5,469,638 of record NC_086189.1, read on the forward strand.
AACCCACATTTGCTATTTTGGTGTGTATTCTCCTAGTTTGGAGAGGTCCTTTTGGAGCTCCTCAGAATCCATTTTTGTTTTAACCACCCTAAATAATTCAGTGTCATGAGCAAACTTGGCCACTTCACTGCTCACTCCTAATTCCAGATCATTTATGAATAAGTTGAAAAGGATTGGTCCCAATACCGATCCCTGTAGAGCCCCACTATTTACTTCCCTCCATCAGGAGAATTTGCCATGTGTTCCTACTCTCTGCTTCCTGTTCCTTAACCAGTTACTGATCCAGAAGAGGGCCTCTCCTCTTAGCCTAAATTCACTCAGGAGTCTGTTCGGGAAGCTCGAGGAAGTCCAAGAGGTCGCAGTGCGAGACTTTACGCTGGGATGTTGCAAACGTTTCCCTCTTTTCACCTGTGAGGTGTCGGGGGTTAAGGCACCTCGAACGGCGGGGAAAGCTGATCCGCACCAAGAGCTGAGCTCCCGGCGCTCTCAAAATCCCGACCGAAATTTCCTGCCCTCCCCGCCATCCAAGTGGAGTTTGGCTAGAGTGGAAACCGCTAACTTCTCCTTCCAAAGAGGCCAGAGATCAAGGAGTGGAACTTATGAAAGAGGAGGTGTGTGTGTGTGTGTGTGTGTGTGAATTGAGGGGTGGGGGTGATGTTGAAGCGAAGCAGGAGGGGGAGGAAATAAAAATATGTTTCCCCCTTCCCCTGCACTCGGGTTAAAACAAAGGGCCCTTTCTTCTGTTCAGCTCTTGCTCCATCAGCACTTGGGACTCCCTGCATTTATTTAAGGAAAGGTAGCTGGCAGGTAGCTGTTTTAATTAGGCAGCGCTGCCTTCTAGCCATCCATCCAGAAGGGAAGCACTACAAACCTCCAGCTGGTATTCGCCCCCGAGGGCTGCCCTCACCCAAGGATTAAAGAGAATCGCTCTCCCCCCTCCAAACATCTTACCCCCCCATCCCTGCAGCTGGAACTAGTTAAAATGGTTTATGCTCCACAACCGCAGCCATTCCCATCACCTCTGAGCAACTGAAGCGAAGGGGAGGGGATTCTGGCCACCTCTGGAATCCAGAGGCAGAGAGGCCAACGTGACGTCTAAAGTGAACGAGTGAGTTTCTCGTCCTCTCCTGCCTGCACACCCAACGTGGAGGGGGAACGGCAGGGCCGGGGGCATTCTCCAGGAAACTTCGGGACAGCTGGCGAGGCGGGCGCCCTCAAAAATCCACACGTTCCCGATCCGTGCCTGCCAAAAGTTTCTGAAGGAAAGGCTGCCGCCTTCGGAGCTGCTCGGCCTGAGATAAAGGCCGTCCGCTGTGGCCAATGGAACGTGGAACGTTCCAAAAGGGGACCTTCCTGTACGATCAAACCATGTGCTTTGAAATAAGGAACATCTGGAAATACACTACTCGGATTAAAAGGGAGAGGCCACGCGCCCTTGCTATTTTTTCATCAGGCAGGGCTGGAAAACGAGCTAGGGGCCGTTTCGCACATGGTGTTTTACCTAAAGGGCTGTGCGCGTGTGGAATATGTTCACTGTCATGTGTGAACACTGGGCACTCATCAATTTTAACTCTTTGGAGGATGTGTGTGGTCCCATCTGGGATGAAGTGCATTTTTACTGAGCAAAAAGCAACCCCGGGTGTGTGTGTGTCTCCACGGTGCCGTTTGCCCCCACGTTCCCTTAAAACTGCAGGGTGGGAACAGTTAATCCCCATGGCAGGAGGGAGCGTGGGTTTCCTGGTGGCCCCTCACTTTCGGCGACCTATTATTGGTTGTAATCCGTCCCCAGAATGCCCCCAGCCTGAAGCCAAAGCGAGGACACCACCAATAGACAAGGAAATATGGTGGTGACCTTGCAGCAAAGAAAAAAGTCACAGTAAATCCCCAACTTTTAGAATGTGCAGCCTCGGGGGGAAATGCCATGGTGGCTGAGAGTTGACGACTGTGTGGTCTAATCGACGCAGCTTCACAGGGTAAATAGGGCATATAGACAGCCCTCAAGAGTCTTGTGGCATGTTAGACTAACAGCTTTTGGGCGGGGGGTGGGGGGAGAGAGGGAAGACATATATTGTGGCCCGACTAATTCATCTATTAGCCTCTAAAGCAGAAAGGAGATTTCCAGATGTTTGGGACTTCAACTCCCAGCATTCCTGGCATTGACCATGCTAGCAGGGGCTCTTGGGAGTTCAAGTCCAAAACATCTGGAAATCTACCGTCTGCCCAGCCCCCCTGCGTCAAAGTGCCACAACGCTGTTGTTTCCAACAAGGCTACCTCTCTGGAATTTTTGCTGAGATTACCTTTTGGTGATTTTATGAGAACTATGACATATATCAATGTCTTATTACCCCTTGGCTTATGTTATTTGAAACTGGCTGTATTTTAATTTTAAAGTTGGGTAACAGTCTTTTTAAGCTTTTGGCCTGAACTAGTCCTGTTATGTAAAAAATGATGGGTTTTATTTTTATTCTTATAAGCGGCCTAGAGCTTCTTCTTCTTCTTTTTAAAAATAAGCAAGATACAAATAAAAAAACAACATAAATATCTTCTGTGATTCACACACACAGAGACAGAATGAATGTGATTCCTCGTGTTAAGGCTGCCCCATCCCTCTGCAAACATTTTGCTCCCCCATCTATTACCTGAGGACTAGATATTGTGCTTGCCATTAAATTTAGACTAGTGGCACTGTCATACAAAGATTTAAATGCACTTAAAAGCCGTGACTCATCGTCTGGATAAGCCCTTAGATTCAGGAAGATTCCGCCCAATGTTGAACCTAAAAGGCTTGCTGTGCCATTCGTATTCTGCACAGTACATTTGATAGTTAGTCATGTGTGCCTAGATTCAAGGCCCGGCCATGAGGCAGAATGCAGTAGCTGCCTCAGGCGGCAGATGCTAGAAGGAGGGGAGCCGCAGCAAAGATCTTGGAGGCTAGGGCCTTTTGTGCCATACGGCTTGTCTTAAACTAGCCTGCTGCCCCTAGGAAGGCGCTTTGCCAAAGTCAGGTTAAGCCGGTGGTCTGATCAGCCTTCCTTCCTGCATATGATTCCACTACAGATTGTGTTTCTGGCTCCACACCTTTAACAGGTGCATAGAAGGGATCCTTTGGCCAGGTGTGGGTGTCATGATAGCAGTGGGATGGAAGAAGGCATAGCTGGGGCTCCTTCCCCCTGAAACCCCATGGTATAGGTGCTGTGGGGTGGGGGCAGGAAACCCACATGCCAAGAGGGAGCGTGGGGTTTTCTGGCAGTCATCTGGGTACTGGAGTCTGCCCCCCGCCCTCTTCCTGGCTTCCAGCAACCAATCACCATTCGCCACCTATCCTGGATTGACACCGGAGCAAGGTCACACGGCAGAAGGGTCATAGTGACCTCGCTTCCAAGGGAAAAGTCGGGTAAGTCTTTTTTATGGTGCAGCTTCACGGAAAAGCCCCACAGTGGCTGTGAGTCGATGGCGGTGTCACATAACCAACGCAGCAGCACTGCGCAGACACTATGGGGCAACGAAGACGTTTAGACAGCCCCGACGAAACACTCTCTTCTTAAAAGCACAGGGGTCCTAATCAAGTCCTGGACTGGATCATGTTCGTTGCAGAGAAACTGCGTTCTCTGAGCACCTCACAGCACAATATTTTGTACCTGGGAAGAAGAGACACTTCTTCCAGTCAGCAGTTCTGATCTATACAGACTATCCACACAAATTCCTCCACCTGATTAATCTCTAAACAGAAACTCAATAAATAGAACACACTTCACTTAACTGCCCCATTTCCAGTCACTCCTCCATAAATAACCACAAAACAAAACAAGGTAAGAAACAAGCAAATCTTAAATAACCTACAATATTTACATTGCCATAAACACTCTTCATACCCAACACAATCATTATAAAATTGATCATAGTGCCATCATAAATATCTCAAATACCCCCAAGCGCCGTAATCAGCTCAACAATCCTGAATATTTATTTATTTAATTTATTTATTACATTTCTATACCGCCCAATAGCCGGAGCTCTCTACCGTTCCCCATGCAAAGATCGCAGGACATAAACGCTACACGTAACTCAGCTATCACAGATTTCATCACCAGAACATAATGAATAAGACCAAAAACATGGAATTAAATTTATTACATTTCATAGCACATTAAACGCATGGTATCTATTAAATGCCTAGGCTGTATTTCCTTTGTATAACGTTCATCAAGAGCAGCCAGGTCTTATAAACAAAATTCATTCAATTTCCTCCTGTTTCTCGACTGAATGCATTCTGTCACTCTTGCCGTTTCTGCAGTGTGCCAAATCATAAATAGCTATAACTTAATTGTAAACTTCTCCTTTAATTATGTCGGTGATTATGTACCTTTCTCTCAGCGCACTTCCAATACTGGAGGCCTCAATTAGCATTTCCCTTAAGTGTTGAAACGCAGCCAAGGTATCCCATTCCCTGGCCTGTTCCACCATTTTATTTTACTTTTAATTATTTCGCTTTCCTGTTCTGGAATGCACAGGTGATCATAAAAAAACAGAAAATGAAAATACCCAAGTAGAAGCTAGGATTTCTTTTTTTCTTACATTTTTATACCACCGAATAGTAATTCACAAAATAAATTTCTCCATACAAGCAAGGCTATTCTTCTACTCCAAGGGCCCTCAAACTTTATACCTTCACAGCACCCTTGAGGGAGCTGGAAATGAGTGAGGACCACCAGTCACAAAATGGTGGTAAATGGAGGCGAAGTTTGGCATAATCAACTGCTGATTACTGACAGAACAATATATTGATACCTAATCCCTCTTTGGAAATGACTAAATTCTTTGCCAGTGTAGTCTTTCCTTGTAGTAGAGAGTTCTGTATTTCAACGTTCCTCATGTTAAGTACAAACATTGACTCTGGAGGTTTTGTGACTAAAGGCGCAATCCTATGCATGTTTAGACAGCTCAGCATGACCCCAGCCCTCATTTTGGAAAGGCCCTCATTCTACCTTCCTGTGGTTTCACCCATTGTTTCTTGCCCTTGTTGGGAATATTGCAAACTCGTCCGCATGTTACTGGAAGAGGGCAGCGCGGCAGTTAGTTAACTCATGGGGATCTGAGCACAGCTAGCCTCAGGAACTCTATAGCCTACAATGTGGTTTCCTGTGGTTTCTTCCTTTTGCTCCACCCCCTTCCTTCCCTGCCCCTCTCTCTGATTTCCATCATTGCTGGGAATACATGCGTTTGCTCTCTCGCTCCTGCTGGTGTAACAGAACACAAAATGGACTGAACAAACTCTGTTTAAAACTCTACGCTGTGTCTGCATTGTACGTGCAAGAATGTCTGTGAGTAAAGCGGTTTGGTTTTTTTCTCCCCCTGAGGAAGAGGGTGATATTTCCTTTATCGTGCTAAGATAACCTATGTGTGCATGTGGGACGGGTAAACGCTCATTCTGTTTTGCCTTTTTGTTTCTCTCTGCTAACTGCCTTTCTAACAGGAGGCATCATTACTAAATAATCCCATCAGTTCTATCCTCATGGATAAAGCGAACAGGTGCCCCTGCTGTTTTCTGACTTACGTTCAAATACCTTGAAACTGTCGATATTTCCCCTAGTTTGCATCTTCTTTATCCTTCCAACTTTTCTTCCTACAACTATCATTGTGCCCCCCCTTTCCATCCTTTCAGTGTTCTCAGAACCCTTCCTGGTTTGACAGTTTCCCCCTTGAACTCCGACACTCAGAACCAGACAGGCAGGGAGATGATGAGGTAGACCACAGGTAAGGAAGTAACCTACTTGAAGAGCTGTTATTTCAATCCCTGCTAGTCTTCATTGTAAAAGAAACCCTTATTCAATCACACACGCCACCAAACATAGGCTGGACAGACAAAATCCTTGTTAGAGTCTGATTCTTCAACCCCGCTCCACCCCTATACATACCAATCTGATTTATTAGCCAGAGCCTGGATAGGGAATTTGCCAGGCAAAAGGACCCATTATTAAGGATGGTTAAAGGATGGTATAAAGGAATACTTTTCCCTCTTCAAAGATTCAGAATACACTGCAAGCACGAATACGCCGACAGGTTCCAACTCTGGGATGATGCATTTGCGTAGATATATAAATAGAATCATAGAAACATAGAATAGCAGAGTTGGAAGGGGCCTACAAGGCCATCGAGTCCAACCCCCTGCTCAATGCAGGAATCCACCCTAAAGCATACCTGACAGAGGGTTGTCCAGCTGCCTCTTGAAGGCCTCTAGTGTGGGAGAGCCCACCACCTCCCTAGGTAACTGGTTCCATTGTCGTACTGCTCTAACAGTCAGGACATTTTTCCTGATGTCCAGCTGGAATCTGGCTTCCTTTAACTTGAGCCCGTTATTCTGCGTCCTGAAATCTGGGAGGATCGAGAAGAGATCCTGGCCCTCCTCTGTGTGACAACCTTTGAAGTATTTGAAGAGTGCTTTCATGTCTCCCCTCAATCTTCTCTTCTCCAGGCTAAACATGCCCAGTTCTTTCAGTCTCTCTTCATAGGGCTTTGTTTCCAGACCCCTGATCATCCTGGTTGCCCTCCTCTGAACACGCTCCAGCTTGTCTGCGTCCTTCTTGAATTGTGGAGCCCAGAACTCAACGCAATACTCTAGATGAGGCCTAACCAGGGCCGAATAGAGAGGAACCAGGACCTCACGTGATTTGGAAGCTATACTTCTATTAACACAGCCCAAAACAGCATTTGCCTTTCTTGCAGCCGTATCACACTGTTGGCTCAGATTCAGCTTGTGATCTACAACAATTCCAAGATCCTTCTCGTTCGTAGAATTGCTGAGGTACATTTCCTGCACTTATTCATACACCCATGTAAACATTGCTTTTTCATATGGAGAAATCCACCTAAGCTGCTTCTCAAGGTGATAACAGCAACCACTAGACCAGTGGTTCCCAAAGTGGGCGGTACCGCCCCCTTGGGGGCAGTGGGATTGCATAGGGGGCACTAAGAGGCAAGGGGGAGGCAGGGGGGCGCTCGAGGTGGTCTTTTCCGAGAAGCGCCTCTCCAGAAGGTCTTAAAACCCAGGGACCTTTTTATGGGAGACGGTAGCTTGGTCCCAAGCCATATAAATAATAATAATAATAATAATAATAATAATAATAATAATAATAATAATAATCCTCCACACATGTATTATTACCGTTTAAGAAGAGTCCTTTTAACGGTGAATTGAAATGTTTCAAAAGCACCAAAATGTTAATGAAGAAACATACCCTGCTTGGTGTGCCCCACCATGCCGGCTGCAAAACAGAGGCATTTGTTCTCTTTTCCCTCTCTCGGCAAGCCTGCGGTGGGTGCTTCCCATTTAAAGGGTCCGCACGCAGGGGGAACTGGGTTTGAGTTTGTGGAACCAAGGGGGTGGTTACCAGAAAAAGTTTGGGAACCACTGCACTAGACCCTAGATGCACAAGGAATTCGCCCTCCCAAATTGTAAAAGGATGCCCACACATAGGCAGGATGCCGAATGATATGCAAAACATCAGGTGCTTCTAGGCATATGTTTTGTTCCAGGGCGTTTTCTTTCTCTACCTTTCCATATGTTCCATTACACAACCACTAGGTGGCACTGTAGTATAGCGGAATTACACTGGGGTTTTATGCTGCCATTCATGGATATACCAGACCTTCCTTGTCAGAAAACCTCCCACACTAAAATGGCTGCGAAGCATGGGAGAGGCCCTGGAGGATCACGATGACATGTAAAGAGACCACAAACTACTGTGAGTGAGGAATCACAAGCAAACACACCTAATATTTTAGGTGCCAGTGAATCCCTGGATTCTTTCCACCCCAGCATATATCCTGACTGCATTCACACATCAATTTTCAGCTCATTTCTGACAGGTAGGTCAGCCAGGAATTCACTTTGCTAGGCGGTAGACTTGTGACGTGACTGTTTTAACACTGCTTCAAATTGCAAGCTGGCCACAAACCTTCCAGAAGTAGGTTACAGAGAGGAGACGCTGGTTCATCGTTCCGAGATTTAGAAATGAGAACACAAGCATTTCACCACCTGGTCAAGCCAGGCAAGAACTGTCTTCACCGTCTCGAAAACTGAACTCAAGATAGTAATGTTTGACTCGAGGTCTGAACTGGGGCTCTAAGAAGGAGAGAAGAGATGGAGCGGGGAGCTCAGGGCAATTTCCTAGGATCCGACGGTTTGGATACCTGAAGCTGGAAGTGTTTTGGGGGGCCCTTGGGAAAGACACCAGCCATGGGCCCCCTCCCTGAGTGAGTCTATCTTCTCGACGCCACTGTCCCCAGCTGCTCTTGCGCCTCATCCACTTCCTCATCACTGCTGATGGCCCTGTTCAGAAGACGCCTTAAACCATGGCTTTAACCATGGTGGTTAAGCCAGAAAGCCGGGCTGTTTTTCAGAAGACACCTTAAACAATGGCTTTAACCATGGTGAATAAGGCTTTCTGGCTCAACAACCATGGTGAAAGCCATGGTTTAAGGTGTCTTCTGAACATAGCCCAGCTTTCTGGCTTAACCGCCATGGTTAAAGCCATGGTTTAAGGTGTCTTCTGAACATAGCCCAGCTTTCTGGCTTAACCACCATGGTTAAAGCCATGGTTTAAGGTGTCTTCTGAACACAGCCCAGCTTTCTGGCTTAACCACCATGGTTAAAGCCATGGTTTAAGTTGTCTTCTGAATGGGGCCACTGTGTGCTTGTTTGAGAGGCAAAGAACCAGAGAGCAAACAATCTACTGCTTCTCCTTCTCACACCCACCATTGTCTGGGCCAGAGGAGGATGAGCAAATCCAGGGGCCTCTTGTCAGCGGGCCCCTGCTGGCGTGGAGTCCCTGGGCAGGTGCCCCACCATGCCTACTTTTGATGCCAGCCCTGGAAGCTAGAACAAGGTCTGATGGTGCTGATTCCTATGAAAAGCTATCGAATCCAAAAGTGGACTTGCACACCTTTGACACTTCTGCCCCTTTATGACAAGAAAAAAAAGAGACCATCTTGGAGTCCTTACCTCATCATCCTTGTACCACGAGAGGTTCTCTGCCGTCAGAACAAACCAGTACTCCTTGGAGCCGCCCTTCATGATGCCAATATTGTTGATGGTGAGCCAGCCCTTCCGGATCACCTACATGACGAAAACATATCATGGTCACGCCTGCCGGCGGTTGGCTCCGTGGAGAAGTAGGGAATGGCACTACATATAAACACAGCCATATGTCAAACAGTAGGACCGGCCCAACAGCTGCTTGGGAACCATCTGTGGAGGATGGGTCTAAGCCGGCAAGCCAGGAACCTCCTTCCAAAACTAGAGAAAAGTTAGAGAAGCTAGAAAGTAGGCAAGAATCTAGGGTATTGGCTCATACATCCTCTTGGATCTTGGAACCTCTGATCTGTTGCCACCCATGGGAAATCAAACCGTGGCAAACAGCAGAAGTCTGAAGCCAGAAAAAGGAAACCAGGGACACAGCATTCATCATGGCTGTGAAGGGGAAGCTTTCCCAGGTTTCAAGGCCAATATCAAAAAGTTATTACAGGCTAAGGTATATTCTCAAGGGCTTCAGAGTTCTGGAACAAGAGACAAATCTCTAAAACAGAGGATTTTTGGCAAACCCAGTTTTTCCATCATTTGGCAGTGGGGATAAACAGGGCTGGGTGTATTCTGCAACTCAGCAGAAAAAACACAGAGGGCGATACAGGTTAGTCAATACAGGTTAGCCTCTTGAGGTTTCTCAGCATTCATTTTGGTTAAAGCAAGTTTCTAGTTCTTAGGACTACCAAGCCAGGTATGAAAAATGCATTGGTAATGCCCAGTGAAATCCCAGGTGTCTGAGCAGTGCTTGCCTTGGTCATCGGAAGTGGCTTTGAGGTCACGCCCAGTCCTGATCAACCTGATTTAACAGAAGCCAAATACATTATGCAAAAATATGCACATCTGCTTAGCATGCATACTTTATACAGGCTGCGCAATTGAGTTTACTGGTTTCTGTTAAAAATGCGGAGTACACCCAGCCTCATTTAGACCCCAGTAAAGAAGAGGAGGAATGCAGACAACAAGCAAAGAAGTTAAAAGCATTTTTAAGCCCCCCCCCCCCCCAATAAAAACAGTGAATGTCTGGAAGCAAAGGGGCATCTGGAATTCATCTTCTGGGTTTAACGTGTGTGTGCCTGTACGCGCATGTACATGAGACAGAGAAGATGAGAACAGCACATGGGCAGTGTACGATTAGTCATTATAACATGGAGGAACGATCAGCCTCGTGTAAACTACACTTTTAAAAAAAATCTCTTAGTGGAAAGCAGCTACATCCTTTAAAGAGCAGTGTAGGAAAAGTTACAGAGCTGCTAAACAACTGAATGTCATCCTCCTTTTTTTAAAGGTAATTGCATTTATTCTGCCTCTGATTCTACGAGACCAACACACCTATATAAACACTTTATCTGCGTTAATGCAAGACGTCCTAAAGAAGGGCCATCCAATCTCTGCTGTATTCTTGGATACGTGGCACTGCTTTTAGCCACACAAATCAACGCTTTCGCGGCTGATTAAGCTCTATAATAAAGTTAGTACTACATAGCAGTAATGATTTTCACAGTTATGATGCACATACAGTCAGGCGTGCCTGGGGCATCTCATCCAAACCTCAGTAAGAGCTTCAACACTGAAATGCCAAATCTCGTTCTTCTGCCTTTCACAAGCCAACTTCTTTTCCATAAAAGTGAAAATGTCCCATTTTTATTTTGTTACCGCACCTTGATTAAAATTTGGTATGGTTGTTTGGGTGGAGGCGATGGGGGAATGCAGGATCAAATTGCTTTGGGGATTTAATCTGATCCATGGTACACCACTTTGCCATTGCTGTTCCAAGCTGTCAGTACACTGCAAATATCTGGAACAGAATCCAGAATTCAAGTACTCTCCACTTTCATTTTAAAATAAAGCAGATTATCTGAAGCAATGTTACCTGATTAGTAAAGTTTTAAAGTATGCACACAAGTTGTGTTTGTAAAAGGCTCTGAATCCAGACAGATTTCTTGTGTATCTGTGCTCTCTTCTTTCTAAAATCAATCACCAACTCTATTTTACGTTTTTCTTTTACTTTCTTTCCCTTTTGGGAAGGCCTGCTTGTCACCATGGCAAACTTCTGTTTTTAATCTTTTTATTAAGTATGACTTCTAATTCAAACACAATTATTTGCTCAACATGTTCCCAAAAAAAGAAGAAAAGAATTATTAACATATGCACGGGGAAGCAACATGACATAAAAGTAAATTTCATGGGAAAGGAGGTGGCACAAGAATCCGTAACATTAAGCTATTGCAAATCACATCTTCAAATCAAGGCGATTGCAATGCTTGCAAACATTACAAAAAGGTAACCAACTTAATTCAAAAGTTTACACTTCCTTTCCACCTTCTCTTAAATGTACACACTCCATTAGATGCTCCCTGAGTGATTTTTCACATCCTATGTGCCCTTGAGCTGCAAACCTATGTACACTTAACTGGGAGTAAGTCCCATTGCATTCAATGGGACTTACTTCTAGGTAGACATGCATGAGATTGCACTGTTCATAAGGATGGAGTAAGGCATCAAAACATGCATTTGTAGGAGTTCACACAGGAGGATACAATTGTAAAGATTTGGACCTTGACGAATATCCATACTGATTTTCCTTCCTGGTTTTCATTTTAAATTGAATTATTTCTAGCCCTGCCCCTTTCTATTTTTTTAAAAATATGTTTATTAACTTTTTTTTAACAAGAAAAGAGCTGCACTCTTGCACCATCTTTATTTGGGTTCAAAAGAGTAGTTTTGTAGCTTAGATGCCACCTCTGCCCTGGACTTAGGTTCTTGGGCAAGCTACACTTGGAGCCTGCAGACAGCACACTGGTTAGGCCGCCAACCCTTTTGCAGCAAATGGCTAGTGAGTGTGTTTAAACTGTGGTTATGTAGCCACCATGGTTAGGAGCGGTTCACACGACACGTTAAGTCAGGGTTCGCATGACATGACATGCTAAGCAATAATGTTTCGTTCAAAATGCTTAACCACCATGCCTTAGCGTGTCATCTGAACAGGTTCTTTTGAGTCTCACCAGTTTGCCTTCTGGAAAATGAGCGTTTTGTGACTGGCCATGCCCACCATTTTGCGAGAGCGCCCATGACACTCTCTCCAAATCCTGCCTGCTGACCTCTAGAGTACATTTTTGACAGTCCCCCTTTATTGCCTTGTTACTCATTAGAATACTTTCACAGCCATGGCAGATTTTAGGGTTTCATTTTTCAAGTTAGTTGAAAAAAAAGTTCCTTAACTCAGAATATTGAAACAATAGTCCCATTATTTATTTGAAGGCCTAGTTCATCTAGGCTCAAGTAACTTCTTCCCTGTATCACTTCAGTAAACCTTATTAAACCATGGGGAATCCAGGTTCTCCCCCCCCACCACAGTTCTTTGGCTACAAGACAACTTGGAATTCTCCTAAGCAGAAGACCCCCATTCTGTAACTTGGATTAACTAGCCATGTGTTGTGTGGCCTGCCATGCACAGGACAACGCTCATGTTTGTAGTCCCAAGCAGGCAAAACCCTAGAGCAGGCTGGGGGAAGGCAGTCCTAGAGGGTTATTGAGCCACCATACACAGTTGTTACGTTCAGCTTGGTGGGTGCCTAGTTGTGCAAAGCCATCCTGTACGAACAACATCCTCAGACGTTCTAAACATCCAGAGGATGAGTCAAGCCTGCTTCACAACAGAAGCCCAGACTACATGCGATGGCAGCAGGGCTGTGACATTTAGCACAAGCCTGTCACCCAACTGTTCCAAAAAGAAGGAGGAGGAGGAAGAGGAGGAGGAGCAAAAAAGGAGGAGGACGAGGAGGACAAAGAGGACGAGGAGGACGAGGAGGACGAGGAGGAGGACGAGGACGAGGACGAGGACGAGGACGAGGAGGAGGAGGAGGAGGAGGAGGAGGAGGAGGAGGACGAGGAGGAGGAGGAGGAGGAGGAGAAGGAGAAGGAGAAGGAGAAGGAGAAGGAGAAGGAGAAGGAGAAGGAGAAGGAGAAGGAGAAGGAGAAGGAGAAGAAGAAGAAGAAGAAGAAGAAGAAGAAGAAGAAGAAGAAGAAGAAGAAGAAGAAGAAGAAGAAGAAGAGGGAGGAGAAGCAGAAAGGAGAAGATCTCACAAATGTTAAACTATTAAACACCTGTGCACACATGTTTGGGAATACTTATTGTTCAGGGCTCCCCAAAGCTCTTTACTGATGTAGGCGTACTGACCAGCGTTAGTGCCGTTTGCTGCAGGAAACACCAGTGAGCCCACAGCAGTCCTGTCTGCCCTGACCGGAGCACAGCCACCTTGTTTAGTTCTGATGGCGGGAGCAGGACCTCTGCAGCCCAGCTCCAGCTCTCCCCAAGAATCTTCACCACTCAATCCAGCTGGCGGACGCAATGCGCATTCACACAGCACCTTTGCTCCCTTATTTCCTGTTCCCCTCTAGTATTGTGGAGAGATGTTTTCCCCTTCTCCCTGCCCTGTTTGCAGGTTCCCAGCATTCCCCCTGACACACCTAAATTAGTACTCGTTAGCACTGCACACGGAGTGGCCTTTTTTACTCACCAGGATCTCATCCTGTAAAAAGAGTGCCATAGCAACAACAGCAGCAGCAGAGAAGGCAGGAGCAAAGAAAGGAGAGACCGTTACTCAAAAAAGCAGGAATAGGAGGAAGAAACTTAGCTCCAAAAAAAGGAAATAATATATAGATACAGATATAAATATATAAATATATGAAATAACAGAAACAAACATTTAACACCAGAAACTTTGGCTGAATTAGCACTTTGGTTGCAAAAACATCATAAAGACCACATCACAAAACAAAATCGGCGTAGGGGAAAGGGGAAAGATGAAAAATAAATGAAAATAAGCACAGGCTGGTTACAGCAGGCAAGCCCAAAAGTGAAATGTGAACAGGCTGGACGGGTCTGCAGTGTTCCTTCCCCGAACATCTTTCTGTGCAACTGGCCATGGTTGAGAGACGGCCAGAAAAGTCTTGTCTTCAGAAAGGGCATTGGTAGAAGGAACTAGATTGTATCTCGATGCAGCTCTCAGGGTAGATCTTGAACAATCATCCCCAACCAGGTGTTCTCCAGATGTGTTTGAATACAACCACCAGCACCTCCCAGCCAGACATAGTTGGGGAAAGGCCGAGCTACATGAGGCTTTTTGTGTGTGTGTGCTTCTATTGCAGTTCAACTGTTGTGGCTTCCTCCGAAGAATTCTGGGAACTCTACTTCGGTGAGCGTGATGAAGATTCTCTTGTTAGAGAGTTGTAGACCCACGCACAGAATTACTGTTCAAGGTTCACTCAGCAGTGGGGAACTAATACCAAAGGGATTCATAAAAAGGATTGTTTTGCTATTTATCGTTCGATATTGTACCTCTGTGGTGCAATCCAATGTACGTTTACACAGAGAGAGAGAGAGAGACCGACCACTGGTGACAGTGGGATTTTGGTCTCTGGTAAATTTGCACAGGATTCCTTGGAGTAACTGCTTAAACGTGCATGTTTAGCCAGGAAAAAGTACTACAACATTTTTCTGGCTAAACTTACATAGGATTACAAAAGGGACCTTTCTGTTCTGTCACTGTACTAGTGCTGCGTAATGACATGCCCTGAAAAATGTGATTTCCAAATTCTAGGGGCCTTTCTAGATTTAAAAGACGCTGCAGCTTTCCCCCTTACAACGACACATCTGTTGGCCATGGTCTGATGCTAGTACTGTGAAGTCCTGTTTCCATTTAATTCCTTACATCACCTTTCCTAACCTGGTGTGCCCTTCAGGTATGTTGGACTACGCTCCCATGGATGAATCTGTCACGTTTAATTCCGCTCCGTTTTTTATCATGCTTGTTCTGTCCCATGGCTGCATCAGGTGTGTGGGTGTGTTTTTTTTTTTAAGACTTCATGAAAATGTGTACGTATTTTCATGTGCATTTCTCAAAATGTATTTTTACACACAATTTTCAAAGTGTGCATCTTTGAAGGCAATTTTCCACTGGATAAAGTGTTCTGGTGCGCACTTCTCCGTAATATGCACATTTTCATGCTCACTCCTCTGTACTCTACACATTTTTGGATGTGCAAACTTTGAGTACAGGTTTCAGTAAAATGCGAGTATTGCTGCTTAATTGCGTCGATTAACCCGGTTTGTATACGGATTTGCATAGTACAAATTTGGTATGTTCACATAAAGACGCGAACTGAATTTCTACCTGATTTGGAGGGTACCAGACTGGGGAAGGTTTCTTTAGATGGTAAACCTGTCAGCAGGGCCTGTTTAGTTTTTCATTTTTATGCAGTACCTAACAATTTCAGGAATAATGACCAAAGCAATTATTACTATTCAACTACAAATCATTTTATTTATTTATGTATTTAGTATCCCTCCTTATATTATGCAGACACAGCTATCATGCTAAAATCAGAATACAGTACCAGGAGAAAAGTGCCGTTCTTAAAATAACCTGGAAAAGTCCTGGATAGAATTCACTCTGAACAGTATGTAGCAAAGATTATAGCAAGGAGCTTGCCCTAGATCAGCTAGCTGGGCTGTCAGGCAACCACATGGATAACAATTTAGCTAAAGGAAGGGAACGTGTGACAAGGGATACAGAAGAATCCGTCTGGGGAGTGGGGTTCGCCAAGGTGTCATCAAGCCGGGCCCCTGTACTTGGCCAAGCGAGCTGGGCTCCCTGCATCCAGTTAACAGATTTATTTTTTTCTGATTAGTGTAAAAAGAAATTTGCACAAATTTGCCATTGCAATTTGCATAATTTATGCAATTTTGGGGGCACAGTTTGCTCAAACTGCACCTGCACAATTTGGGTAAATTACGCAAATTGCAGGCGCAATTTGCACAATTTCTTTTGATGCATTTCCCCCCCCAAACCGAAGTTATTGGATTTCCTGAAAAACTGCACGTCTTGGCCCACAAATGCGAGCTGAGTCAGGTGCTCAGCAGTAGCCCGTCGAGCCCCCAAAGGGCCAGATTTCACAGCGGCGGACATCCCTATGGGTGTCCCTCCAACTGTGGCTGGACTGCAAGTCCCATCATCCCTCACCACTGCTGGCTAGGACTGATGTGAGTGGCAGTCCAACAAAACCAGGAGGGTGGCACGATACCCCCTATTTCTTTAGCTGATTAATTGTACCAGTTCATTAACTGAAGATTAAAGCCATAACTAAGATGAATCTCCTAGATTCCCAAGGGAACGGAGTATTTTGCTCCAGTGTCATGGGCTGCATGAGACGGCCTCCTAGTTCCTTCCCTCTTTTACCATCCTGTTAACAAAATCTTCCATCCCATTGCCCACAAAGCAAAACGTCCCATCCACATCATAGCTTCAAAAGCTGGCCCAGAAGGGCAATGAAAGATGTGGCCTACCTGATTGCCAGCTGTCTTCTTCTTGCTCATCTGGCTGCTCCTCTGCTGAGCGCTATGGACCCAACCAAACAAGACGGAAGACATTAGACACTGCAGGGATGTTCATGATGACCATCTGCAGTTCAAAAATTACAACCAGGCCACTGTGCAACACTCCGCCCAGTTCATCACAAAGAAATACCACTATAATATTATGGAGTCCCAGATAAACACGCAATGTGTGCCGTCACTGATCTTACTTGGCAAACCCAATGAAATCTTCATGGTTGGTGTTCATGTAGGCCAGTTCAATGTCTATCAGGAGCATAACCTGGGGAAAGAAGATATGAACAGAGGAATGACAAAGAAAGTAGGAGTGATGCCATTGAAATGAAATAATTAGTATCCAATTTCTCTAAAATCACAATCGTTGATGCGGGTTATAATGTAAAAAAAAATATCTAGGAAAATTGGGGGCTGCTTTGCACCCTAATCTAAAGGATGATTTCTTGGGGAAATGGTTCCCATTTCTTGTATATTTTGACTGCTAGATTCAATCCGACAGTCAGGGCCGGCTCTACCAATAGGCAGAGTGAGGTATCTACTTTAGGCAGTAGATGCTGAGGGGTGTGGAATGGAAAGAGATGCATGTGCCATGTGACCAGCTCTGTGCCCCTTAAGCTACTCTGCTGCCCCCTGGTGGAGTGGAGGATGCTGCTGTGTGGAGGAGGATACTGAAATAACATTCAACTACCAATTTGGTCCACAGGGAATCAGAAGACCTTAGGAGGCACCAAGTGGTCCTTTATCCCAAGCACCAAAATGTTGTAGGCCAGCTTGTCTATAGACAGACACTGTAAAACGGATACATTTTTTAATAAGCCACATTTTAATGATTTGAGAGTAGGTCATACTTTGTAGTTTAGATGCGTTTGGTCTCCTGTAACTCTGAAAAGAAAATGCATCTGTCAAAACAGGTTCCTGAGTCTGCGAGTCTGAAATGCTGTTTGGCGTACTGCTGTTTTGAAAAATCTTTAAATGAAAGCTGTTTTGTTTTAAAACTGCACGTGCCCCAAAGTCTTCCTGAGCATGTATATTAGCGCACTATGCCGCATTCAATATGCATGGGAGCGCGTACGCATGTGAAAGCTCTCTGTACATACCTGGTCCTTGGTCCTGCCCTCTCGCTCACGGATGTGAGTCGTCACTATTCGTTCCATTTCTTCCCGTAGGTGAGGATATTGGCTCAGCTGCACGGAAAAAGAAGGGGAGAAAACGTGTGCATATGGGGAAATACTGGGGGGTGGAAGGAAGGAGGGCAGGGAAACAGCGCCGCCACCCTTTCCAAACCTTCCCAGAAGGCCTGGTGGTTGGGATGAAGGGCAGGGGGTGGGGGCATAGAGGAGGTATAGAACACAAAAGTTGCAGAGAGATTTTCCAAGTTCCGGCCAATGTAAGAGGTTCTTCCTTATTGAGCTGGGCGTCTAGAGTCAGACTTGTTTGACCTTCTTCAGAGGCAGGCTTGAGGGAACCAAAGTTCCCCACAGCAGACAATATCTGGACCTCTTAGGGCAACAACTGTGCGTCTACATCTGGGTCTTGGCTCAGATGATTGAAAAAAAATTGCCTCCAAATCCAAATTCATTATTATTATTATTATTATTATTTATTTATATAGCACCATCGATGTACATGGTGCTGTACAGATAAGGGATGTTTGAAATCTGGGTTCACGTGGCCAGGTTTCTTCAGAAGGCGCTTAGGTGAGTTCCTGATGACGCTTTGGTCTCTCAATCACCTTGCCTCAAACAAAGGATTTTACAGGGGACCTAGATGTTGCCACACTCCATTTGTAGCCCTCCCGTGTTTTCCCACTGCTTCTTCCATCTTTTATCTCGCTGGAAAAGAAAGGAGGAAAAGTTGGAATAGCGGCAGAATGTCTTTTGATCGGGATGCTGAGAGTTCCTGTGTCTGAAAGCCACCCGCAGTGGGTTCTCTGAGCAAACTCGGGGCGAGCGTGCGTCGTCTCCAGAAAAGGGATTCCACACCTGAGCTCAACTCCAGGCAGCTACAAATGGTGGGTAATAACTGAATTCGAACTGAATAACTACTGAATTACTGAATAACTACCGTTAGGCAGAGGGTCCTCTTCTGGAACCTCATACTAAAGATGGTATAACCTCGAGAGGGTATAAGTAGGGCTTGTCCATTATGACAAGTGTTCAGATTTCAGAAGGCACCTAATACCCGGGTTGTTGCTGTCTTTTTATTTATAAGTGGGAGACTTACGGTAATTTTATACTGATTTATTTATTTATTACATTTCTATACCGCCCAATAGCCGGAGCTCTCTGGGCGGTTCACAAAAATTAAAAACATTCAAAGTATAAAACAACAGTATAAAACCATAATATAAAACACAATATAAAAGCTCAACCAGATAAAAACAGCAGCAATGCAAGATTACAAATTTAAAACACCAAGTTAAAATTTATTTATAGACTTGTTAAAAAGCTGGGAGAATAAAAAGGTCTGATTGCAAGGACGTCCCATTGGGTATGCCCAGGTAAGAGCATATACACTTTTCTCTTCTCCTGGGCGTTTAACAGCATTTAATAACATATGCTGAGTTTGCTTGTTTTTAACAGACCCCAGAACTGTTGATTTTAAATGGATATTGTTGTTTTTATGCTTTCGATGGTTTTAAATTTTGTATACTTTTTAATGTTCACTGTTTTTAACTTTTGTAAACCGCCCAGAGAACTTCAGCTATGGGATGGTATATAAATGTAATAAATAATTAAATAAATATAGGGTTGCAGCTTCAACTGTGATTATGGATTGCTACATTTTGGCATAAGTACTGAATCAGTGAAGCTTTTAAGACCACATTTTTTGAAAACATGGTAGAATAAGAATCTAAAAATAAATACACATGAATAAATGTTAGTTTCATCTGGCGATTCCACTCTGGTTGAAATTAAAATTCCCTGTACTGGGTGCTGGCCTGCTATGTGGTCTAGTGCTTAAGGAAATTGTAGCGACCGTAAATTGCTCCAACGTATCTGGAAGCTGTACAGCATTGAGAGGGGTTTGCTGCTCTGCACCTGGGTCTTATTTACAAGTTCCATTACTGCCGTCTGTTCCAGTGAAAGGCAATACAATTAAGGCTCATTGGGGAGGCTTTGGTTACATTGTTAAGCAATCAGCTTGGTTGGTATTCTATGATGTGTTACCTTGAAAACTTAAGAAAAAAAACCCCAAGACTGGGGGTAGGGAACCTTATTGTTTTCTACCAAGGGCTGCATTCCTTCAGGGGTAATGCCAGGGCTTGGCAGAGGCCATAGGTGGGTGAGTCCAGTGGGCAGAGCCACCTCTCCTCTCTCTCTCTCTCTGACCCTCCCTTTCTCTCTCCCTTTCTCTCTCTCTTCTCGATCCTCCCAGAGTGCAGGACACGGAATAACGGGCTCAAGTTAAAGGAAGCCAGATTCCAGCTGGACATCAGGAAAAACTTCCTGACTGTTAGAGCAGTACGAAAATGGAATCAGTTACCTAGGGAGGTTGTGGGCTCTCCCACACTAGAGGCAGCTGGACAACCATCTGTGAGGGATGCTTTAGGGTGGATTCCTGTATTGAGCAGGGGGTTGGACTCGATGGCCTTGTAGGCCCCTTCCAACTCTGCTATTCTATGATTCTATGATTCTGCTACCCTCTTCTCTTTCTGTCTCCCTCTATCTCTCCATCCAGTAGCTGCCAGAGAGGGACAAATCCGAACTGATTGCTTGCAGATGGCTCTTGAAATTGGGCCAAGAGTGGCATGAAACTAAGCCGAGGGCTGCCTGTGGCGAAAGGGCTGCTAGTTGACCACCCCTCTCCTAAGGAGAGAACGTACGACTTGAACCTTGCATTACTTGCGTACCTTGAAACTGATATACAAGATTATAACTAAGATGATACAGTCATGATCCTATGCAGATGTTCCTGGGACTAATCTCTACTGAACACAATGGGATTAGCTTCAGAGTAAACACGCCCAAGGATGCCCTGTAAATCAGTCAAGTGAGGGCTGGACATATTCATTTGGAGCGGCTTATACAACCTATTGACTTTCACAGCGAACACTGGTAACTCCATAGTGTTGAGTTGTTGCGTGTGGCTGAAGTCGTTTGGAAAGGAAAATGCCATTTCTGCATGACCAAGATCAGGCTGTGTGAATATTTCTCTAGGGCAACCTTTCCCCACCCAGTACCTTCCAGACATGTTGGATTACAATCCCTACTATCCCCAGCCAGCATGACATGTTGAGTGGGGATGATCAGAGATGTAGTTCAGAACAACTAGAAGGCACCATGTTGGAGACGGGGAGTCTAGAATCATTAGGGCGCAATCCTACGCATGTTTAGACAGGAAAAAAGTCCTACAACCCCCAGCATAGCTGGCTGGAGCATGCTGGGAGTTGTAGGATTTTTTTCCCTGTTTAAACATGCATAGGATTGTGCCTTTAACTGCCTGTGGTTTTAGACAAAGAAACACCAGGACTACCTGATTTCTTCCTCGTGGAGACAGAAGGCATCATGTCAAAGAAACAGAAAAACAACACCAGCAAACAGGAAATTGGAAAATCTTTCTCCCTTCTTTTGTTGAAAAAATACAAAATAACCATCCCAGTGATAACAAAACGAAGCTGCAAAATGTAGCTTATTTATTCAAAACCTTGATCGTTTGGTCAAAATGTACAAGCAAAAACAGGAGGAAAAGAAAATCAGAAAAGCAAATTCATCATCGTCATGTTCACCGGAACTCATGCAGTGGGAAAAGATCAGAACTGGGGCATGCACAAGGGAAGCACGAGCTGGGCAAAGAGCGGATTACCAGCACAGGACATCACAACCACAAGGGATCATGCATCGGGATGCAAACGGGCAGGGCAGGGAGGGCAGCAGCGCAAGCAGCACCCAGAAATGCCATGATCCTGAACGGGACAGCAGGCGCACCTAAGAAACGGGAGCTTGTTTGGAAACAGGTTCGCAAATTCAGGAGGTCTTTTGTCATCTTCTGCGTAACCACACTTCCCTCTCCTGGGCTTTTACCACATGTCCTTCCCTCCCTCCCCCCCCCCCCCCGTCCCAAGAAATGACCACCATAGCGGATGTCCCGATAACTTCAGAGTTCGGTTCCTTGCTACAAAAACTTCTACGCTACTTCTACAACAGGCAACGGGCAATAAGATCAGATCCGAGACATTTCTGCAGCCGGCCTCTTCTCCTTCCTTTCACCTCCCATGGCCTCTGCCCCTGTATTTCTGTTGTCCTTCCAGCTGCCTCACCCCAGTCCTAGATGCCTGGTTCATTATGACACTACAACTGGATTTCGCACAACACGCTACCCCACTCTGGCCCCATTCGGAAGACACCTTAAACCATGGCTTTAACCATGGTGGTTAAGCCAGAAACCAGGGCTGTGTTCAGAAGACACCTTAAACCGTGGCTTTAAACACAGTGAACAAGGCTTTTTGCGTTATTCACTGTAGCTAAAGCTGTGGTTTAAGGTGTCTTCTGAACAGAACCCGGCTTAACCACCATGGTTAAAGCCATGGTTTAAGGTGTCTTCCGAACGGGGCCACTCAGTGGTTGAGTGTGGGTTGCTGTTGAACCACGGGTTGTTTGTTGAACTGCGGGCTAGAGGGTTGTCTGAACCCAGGACATCTTCCGCTGGGGGGCTGGTTAACTATGCAGTGTGGCTTATGTTTCTCAAACATGCCTCCTTGACAACCCATGGTTTGTTGTTGGGTTGTTCAGGGTAGTTAACACATGCCACCCTGCATGGTTAACAAGGTGAAGTTATTTATTTGTACTCTACTCTCGCCTCTTCTTCCCCAGATGTAAACTGTCCATTCTGCCTTCGGCCCCGGTTCACTTTCTCTTCTCTTCTTACGGCACACAGAGCACACAGTCGCCCACGCAGAGGCACTCAGAAAACAGATGGACTCATTTCCTGTTCAGCTCACCAATGATTCGTAATGATCTTTTAGGGGATGGACTAAGGATGCGGTTTTGGAGCACAGGGCTGCCTCTGCCCTGTGACTGAAACGAAGTAACGGAAATGGAATGTTTGGGACAACAAAACAAAACAGAATCACTGCGGGGAGAAGGACGTCTTTTCGGGTGCTACACACACATGCACACTATGTCCCTAACATGTAGGCCTAGAGACGCCCGGTTTTGTACTTCTCTTAAAACTCTGCAGGAATTTGCTGGTTAGAAAAGTCTCACGAAGAGCCACGGGTAGGCATGACGGGGCACCAGTCAAGGGCCCCCATCTCGGCAAGCACACACTGACAAGAGCCCTTTGGATTTGCTCCTCCTCTTCCTCACTGCAACCTACGTCTCGTTCCGCCCCACACAACAGTGCCGCGGCCTCCTTGCTCCCTGCCTGTCAATGAAGCAATTGGGAGCCATGATGAGAAAGAGGAAGGGGAGCAGGAGTAGCTGATGACAGCAGTGGTGAGAAGGCAGACTCCTGAGAAAAGGGGAGCCATGGAGGGTGTCTCGCCCCGAGGGCCCTCAAAAAGCTGGAGCCGGTACTAGGCTCATCTTTAGATCTGTCTAAAACAGCCTCCTCAAATCTGGCATCCTGCAGATGAGCTAGACTGCAGCTCCCATAATTCCCAGCCAGCATGGCCATGAGAGTTGCAGCCCAGCACATCTGGAAGGGCATCAGAATGAGAAAGCGTGGTTTAAAAGGTAGCCCAGCCTTGGGGCAGATTCAGAGGGGACGTTCCCACTGGCTAAAGCACCAGCATCAATTCCTCCAGCAGACTTCATTTCCCACCCAATCCTGGCTTAGGGCTGGGGGCCTTCTGGGTTATGGGCGTTTGGTTTAGGGATACAGCTGCTAAGATCCCTGTCTAGACAGGTGAAATAATGGGGGTGGGGAGAGAAAAACCCAGAAAAATAAAAACAAAAACATTTCACACCCATTCCACCCCTGGACACCACCACCCCAGAAAAAAACCTCTGGAAGAAGATGGGGCCGGGGGTGTGTGTGTGTTCCTGAATCTTTCTGTGTCTCAAGCCCACTCCCAGGCGTTCACATCTCTAGCCCTTACCAAGTAACTGATGTCCTTAAACTTAGAAAAAAGAAAGAAAGTGAGGGCAAAAGGTGGATCAAGACCCCTCTAAAAGCAAAGAGTGAAGAAGAATTCATTAGCATTGCCTTACTCAGCAAGAGAAAGGAAGCGGTAGAGGTGGAGGAATCTATAGAGCATTCAGGTGCTAAAGGAAAGGGTTGTGTATGACATCTCTTGAAAAAGATAAAAGGCCTAGGGAAGTGAAACTCTACGAGCCCTTCAGTCTAGCTTGGCTCTGACTCTGAGGGGCAAACCAGAGGTGACATTAACATCTGCTTCACATGTTCTGACAACCCAGAGTACAAATTGAGTATGTGTCGCCTGTTCAGACGACACACTAAGCCATGATTAGGCAGCTAATCCTTTTGCAGCAAATGGTTACTGAGCGTGTTTATACTGTGGCTATGTAGCCACCATGGTTAGGAATGGTTCACACAACACGCTAAGTCAGGGTTCACATGACACACTAAGCCATAATCTTTAGCTCAAAATGTTTTAAGTGTATTGTCTGAACAGGGTCACGGTGTTGCTGTTGAATCATGGCTTGTTATGTGCACATACTGCACTATGGTTTAACCTTGGGTTGGTAACTATGAACAATCCTGGGTTCACAACCCAGCAACAAACCATGGGTCCTTTTCCTGGGTTGTTTGTGGTTAATGACCCATAGTTAAACCACAGTGCAGGCTTTGCAAATAATGACAAACGATATTCTACAGCCTAGGCTGTTGGGCAGTATATTCATGCAATAAATAAATAAATAAATAAATAAATACACACGATTCAACAACAACCCATACTCCACGTATTCTGGGTTGTCATTACGTGCAAACCAGGCTGTATTCAACCCATATTCAACCTGTACTTTGGATTGTCATCACGTGTGAACCAAGTCTACTCTGGGGTTATCGTTATGCGTGAACCAGGCCTAAATGTTCTTGGCACCAATGGTGCATTTCCTTCCAATGCAAATAGAGATTTCAGAGGAGATTTTCCTTAGAATACCAGCAGGGGAAGAAAAAGGCTAAATTCCCCCTCCCTGCCTACTGCATTCCCAATAAGGAGCAGCATACCAACATACATGTGCATGCTAAATGCAAAGATACAATTAATGTTGCCTCTGAAGCCTGACACCTCTTAGCCCAATTTACAAGAGACTCTTAAAATATTCCCCCCCCCCTTCATTTTCTATGTTTCTATCATTCGTACATAATCGTACACTGGCTAGAATGTTCACTTAATGGCAAACTTGCTCTCTTCTGCTTTCTGTCCCACATTAACAATATTCACATGGTCACACAAATAAGCTTCAGAGGTTGTGTGAAAACACCCTTGAATCTACCTTTCATTTTCCCTCTCTCAAACCTGGGATTATCTCTGTGTGCTTGGCAGTTCTAGTCCTGGAAAACAGGAGAGGTGCAACTTTACCTTTAATGAATTATCTGAGTAGGGAAAGTAACATCTCTGGAACCTAATCCAATTTTAATAAATGAATACGTCAACATCAACTAATGGGCAAGCCTGCCGCTTTAAAAGAGGTATGTGGCGCCCCCTGATGGAGTCCATAGCTCCAAGAAAACAGCACTCCGATCCCAGAACACAGATAAAACATGTCATTATTTGGAAAAGGCCAGGAATGCCATCATTCCAGTCAAAGAAGCCAATTCGACCATCCCTTCTCTTAATTTGCTTCTTTGTTTTTTCCCAAAGTTTGGATTTTCAGATTTTGGGGGGTGGGGGAAGGAAAGCAAATAAATGAGGTTTTCAACATGCAAGTCTGAACTAGGGAAGCTTGTAACAAGATTTTATTCTGAAACGAAAGGGACAGGAGTGTGCCAACACGCAATAATAATAATAATAATTATTATTATTTCTTACCCGCCTCTCCCTTTGGATCGAGGCGGGGAACATTAGTACACGAATCAACACATCATAAAAAAAATTGATTTTACATTAATCTGGGTAGGCCTGACAGAAAAGGCTAGTCTTCAAAGCTCCCTTAAAATCACAGAGAGAGTTAATATTACGATTCTCCTCCGGCAGGCTGTTCCATAACCCAGGGGTGACAGAAGAAAAGGTCCTCTGAGAAAGTGATGTCAGACTAGTCTTAGCTGATAATCGTACTTCTTCGATTGTAAGACGCCATCGACTGTAAGACGCACACTAATTTCAGTACCACCAACGGGGGGGGAAACCTAAGACACATCCGTGATTCTAAGATGCACCCCATTTTTAGAGATGTTTATTTGGGGGGAAAAGTGTGTCTTAGAATCGAAGAAATAGGGTAAGTTCTCCCCAGAGGACCTGAGTGTGCGGGGTGGACTGTATGGGAGAAGGCGATCCCGCAGGTAACCTGGACCCAAACCATTTAGGGCTTTAAAGGTAATGACCAACACTTTGTACTTTGCCCGGAAACTAATTGGCAGCCAGTGGAGTGATTTTAATGTTGGGGTAACATCTGGTTGCCTTCTGAATTTCTAGCTTTAAAAATTCAAACCGTTTGGGATCCCCTCTAACCGAGTGACGACGCAGCACTTTTTCTTAATGGGCCCAACCCTTTTTCTCCCAAAAAACCCCAGCTTGGGAACAGCACCACCTGTATAGCACCTGAAAGAGTTTAATTCAGTTTATCATATTATCAGTGGATGAATGGGTTACAAGGCAGCGAAGTCGCTTCCAGTGGCCTTTTCACAGACCTTTCCTTCACGTCCTTGGCAACGGGACGGAATCAGGTGCAACATTCACCAGATGGGGGGCTGTTTGCTCCACTATTGGTACAGATGTTGACCTGGTTCAAACACTGCTCTGGACACAGATGGCAGATACCAAACAATGCGACTGTCACTTGCTGGGATCCAGCGGCACGCCAGCTTAAATAAAGCCAACTGGCGTGTCTACACTATAGCCTGCAAATCCTCACTACCGTTGAATCTCAGCTCTTCTCTCAAGCCCAGGGCCAGCGTCAAAGGTAGGCATGATAGGGCACCTCCCGAGGGCCCCACTCCCATTGACATGCGCCCCCTGGCCTTGCTTCTCCTTTTCACCACTGCAACCAGCTCGTTCGCCTGCCTCTCGCTCCGGCCCAGGCAGAGATGGTGGTGAGAAGGAGGAGCAGAAGATGCCACGGCCTGCTGGCTCCCTGGCTCTTTACCTGTCAAGCAAGTGGGAGCAATGATGAGAAAGAAGATGAGGAGCAAGCACAGCTGGTGATGAGGTGGTGAAAAGGTAGGCTCAGGGCCCAGGGAGAATGACATGCTCAAAAATCTGGAGCCAGCTCTGCGCGGCCCTATTGGCCACAAGCGTCTTCCAGCCCTCCTACCCTCGCTGAAAAACCCTAACCTATGCTCTGACCCTTATCCCTAATTGTTTTCTCTCTCTCTCTTTCTTTCTCTGTGGTGAAGATTGCTCCCCTGGTTTCAGTGCGTGTCTGCGCGCATGCGCATGTGCGTGTGTGCATGTACGCAGAGTGGGGTTTTTTTGGTTCATGGCGCTCTCTCCTGGGGGACGTTGGGTTTCTTTACCTTGTTGCTACACTTTCTGATGGTGGACGTGAGCTCACTCACTACCATGTCCACACACTTCAGACACGGCTCCTTTAGTTTCTGCACCTGCTTTTTCACTGTGGCTTCAAAAGCGAGGTCAGGTGTGAAGAGACCCGTTCTGCACGGCAAAAGGAGCAGGGAGAGGGGAAGAAGCAACAAGGAAGGAAGGAGAAGTGTGAAGCAGGCAGAGGGGGAGGAGGAGAGAAAGAGATCAGATAGAGAGGAATGAGGTCGGGGGGACAGAAAGATAGAGAGAAAGATAGAAAGAAAGAAAGTGAAAGGGAGGAGAGAGAGAGAGAAAATAGAGAAAAACACAAGGCAAAAATGAGAAGTGAGACTTTTGGTTCACTCCACACAGGCAAATCTAACT
Organism: Elgaria multicarinata webbii; assembly: GCF_023053635.1. NCBI lineage: Eukaryota > Metazoa > Chordata > Lepidosauria > Squamata > Anguidae > Elgaria > Elgaria multicarinata. The sequence goes on from NC_086189.1 coordinate 5,497,086, forward strand.
CAGGTGAGCATCACTAAAGGACTCCAAGTGCTGCCAAGCATCAGGTGAGTTTTGCAGGATGAAGAAAGGATAGAATGCAAAACCGCAAGCTGGGGTGTGATCAACGAAATGGACAGATGGGTACACGCAAGGGATCTATTCCCCCTTCCCACCCATCTCTCTTGCTCTCTCTCGCTCTGACAAGCAGAAGATCAAACCTTCTGCTCCTTGCTTAAGAGCCTCGCTGGGGTGTCGACACCCGTCCCCTCCTCCCTTAGGGATGCTGGCTTGCTTGGAACCTTGCAAATGCAACGGTGCAAGGGTTAACAACAACACAACCATTAGGGAGAAGGCCACCGCCAGCCTTCCTCAACCTGGTGTCCTCCAGATGTTTTGGACTGGAACTCCCATCATCCCCAATCACTGGCCCTGCTGGCTGGAGCAAATTGGAGTTGTGGGCCCAAAACTCTGGATGGCGGCAGGTTGAGAAAATGTTGACCTGCAGACTCAGTGCTGGGGAAGTGCTGGCTTTTTTCAAGGCAACGGGCCTGAGTTAAGTTCCCCAACTGATATATTCACAGGGCAATGTGTGCAGTGCACGTTTTTTGTTTTTTTAAAATCAGAAATCTGCATTGTTATAAAGCTACATTCTGCAGCCTGGAGAAATTACATGTTTCTTTGGCGCAATCCCTCCACCTCCAGCTATAGAAAGGGGCAGAGAGATACAGGTTTTGCGCACTGGACATCTTCCTAGTACCTCTCAGCTTCCATTATTTCACCAGTTGTTGACCACATACTGAACGTGCACACAGACGTACCTTTTCTTTTCTTTTTTTAAAGAACTAGCTGTGGCTTGGGGTTTTCTTTCCCACCAGAGAGTAAGCCTGGCTTGCCTTCTCTTTTGCAACATTTTGTACAGTTGTACACACACAATTTAAAGCACTGTTTGCAAGTTTAGTTAGTTTGGCATTTGATGACTTTTAAAACAGACACACAAACTATTTTAAGGGTGCAACCTATACAGGTTTAGGAAATTGCTGGTATATACGTGTGTTTTGGTAGACCCCGTTTTTTTAAAAATTCTACAAATCAAATCACATCCACCCCACACATTTTACTAGCCTTGGTCTTGACTTTCCTAATGTAACGGATGTGCCTGTTTCTGTGAGCAAAGTTCTGTGATATAACGTTTGCTAGCTTTAGTTGGCCTCAGGACAGGCCTCAGGACAGGCTCAGCAAAGTTACCTTTAACCGATAATATTTAGCGGGGGGGACGATGAGTAGACGTGACACCAGCACTGTATAATGAAAACCACAGGCCTAAGCCAGGGCCTTTTTAAACCTGTTCGGTAACTCGGGCCTGCCCTAAACAGCCACAATTACTATCATCAGAAAGAATAAATCAAGTTCAGGGCCAAGTGCAGTTATTCTTAACTATCAGAAACCTTTCTGCATGGACCTCACAGAGCACTGAATTTGAGAACTCCTGTCCTGGGGTTATATTTGGAGGCTGTTCTAGAACCTTCCACCACGTACAACTGCATTTATGTTAAAACCCCAGGCATTCTTAGGTCAAAAATACTTTTACCTATATAACTTCTTTTTTGTTGTCAGTAGACTCTAAATAACAAAATACCGACTGCAAGTTGCTCAGAGGCTCTGCTCTTCCCCTTGCTTTTTCCTTCTTTGATGCACACCGTCTCCTGGTTCCTACAAGGCCCATTACCTTCTTCTTCCTGTGCCTGCCAGGTCAGTAATGGACGCATTTCTAAAACAGGGGGCCCGCGAGTTTGGATGCTCAGTTCTTGGAGCAGAGCGATGGCACTCTTTGCATTATGTGAACAATGTTGCCTTTTGTGGACTAAAACCTTCACATCCAACCACATCCACACAACAGCAATCATATGAGTAAATTCTGCTGTCTTTCTAGATGGGCCTAGGGAAGCAAACTCACCAAAAAGCCCCGAAGAAACAGAAGACGAAACAAGGTAGTTATAGAACTCTAGAGTAATTAGCTAGAGTTACTCCATTGTAACGGCAATCTGGGTGTAAACCTGAGCTTGGTGAATCCGTCATTGGTAGCTCCCGTGCTACAGGGGCCCCTGCACTCAAATAGGTTCCTACTGGCTCACATCTATGTCCTCACCAACCCCACCCCATTTCTGGAGCATTCCCCCCCCCTTTCTCATAATTCCATCTTGTTCAGATATTTAACATCTTTTAAACGCCTCCTAAAACACACACCTTTTCACACAGGCTTTTTCTAGGCTGTAACTGCTGCTGGGTTTTACTTTGGTTTTACGTAGTACATTTAAACTTTTAAAGGTTTTATACTGTGTCTTACGTCATATTTTATGATTTAATTGTGAATAGTGGCTCAAGAGGGTGGATATATGCTACAAATTAAGGTCCAGGGTGCCCCTTAAGCAACTCACAGCTCAGGGATTTGTGATTGGTACCAGAACCAAACTCACAAGTCCAAAAAATCCACTGCTGGGTTTCCCCCAAGAATTGTTTTTCAGCAATCTAAATTTAGAGCGGGAGAGAAGCTTTTTATTTGTTGCAAATATTGAACAATTGGGACTCAGAAACCCCTTGTTGATCTACGGCAAATCAGCCAGAGATCTACCAGGAGATCTCAATCTGCTGCCTGCCCACTCCTTCCTCCACCAACTCTTGAGCACTCTATACTCACTGGGAAAGAAGGGAACCATCCTTCATAAGAACATACAGTAAGAGCCCTGCTGCATCAGGCCAAGGGTCCACCTAGTTCAGGACTCTCTTTACATAGTGGCCCACCAGCTGTCAACCAGGGACCAACAAAGCAGGACGTGGTGCAACAGCACCCTCCCACCCATGCTCCCCAGCCACTGGTGCACACAGGCTTATTGCCTCTGACACTGGACATAGCATAGAGCCATCAGGGCTAGTAGCCTTCTCCTCCAGCAATTTGTCCAACCCCCTTTTAAAGCCATCCAAACTGTTGGCCATCACTACATCTTGTGGTCGTGAGTTCCATAATTTAACTATGTGCTGTGTGAAGAAGGACGTCCTTTTATTTGTCCTGGATCTCCCACCCATCAGCTTCATGGGAGGACCCCGTTGGGTTCTAGTATTTTGAGAGAGGGAAAAATGTGTCCCCCTATCGACATTCTCCACACCACACATCATTTTATACATCTCTATCATGTCTCCTCTCAGCCTCCTTTTTCCCAAGCTAAACAATCCCACCTGTTGTAACCTTCCCTCATAGGGGAGATGCTCCAGCCCTTTTCTGCACTTTTCCCAACTTTTCTAGGTGTGGTGACCAGAACTGTACACAATTTTCCACGTGTGGTCACACCACAGAGCTGTATAAAGGCAGTTTTAGAAAAGAATGTCGCTACAGGTACAGATTTGCTACTCAGGGAAGTGGGAGCAGGTCGTGGGGAGAGAAAGAAAATAAAGGAAAAAGAACGTGAAGGGGAAATACGTAAACAGACACAGAGACACAAAAGGGGTCTGAAAAAAAAGTAGAGCAGAGAATGGAGATTGACTAATGGGGAAATTAGCAGAGAATGTTCGGGCGGGCAGACCGGGGCGGGGATGAAAAGTTGGCCCTTCCGATCCAGTTATTCAGATGACCCTGCATACTTGGCAGCCCAAGGGCTTGTGCTTGCCAGGCACTAATGGCAAATTTCTGGGTGCTCCCCGCAGCCACCGGTCACCACCACCAGCCCCCTTCCAAAGGACAGCAGGGTAGACAAAGAAAACTCCTTCCAGCATTCTAGAACCTTGAGGAACCAGGGACCGGGGCGGCCCGCTCCGCCCGAGGATGATCGCTAGCCATTGCGTGGCCTCTTGCCAAAGCAACCGTGAGCCTCGTCTTTCACTTCGGCCTCAGTCTGCCACAAAGAACCTTCTAGAACACTCCGTCTTTCACCCTGCCCGGTTACCTGTACCCAATTGGCCAGCAGCTGGTCCAACATGCCAAGAGTTCCAGGTGCCCACGCTTGAGAGAGTCAACTGTTGTTGTTTCAATATGCCAATACCTGAAGCAGCAGACCAGGGCTGAGAGAAGCAGCAGGCATCTCTCCTGTCTTTTTCACTCCCCCTCAGCTTTGGAAAATAAGATTGTAATAATTTGGGAAGTGGAGTGGGTGGGATTGAGACAGCTCCAGGCTCCCCCCGCTCCATGACAGCCAATCCGTATGAAAGGTAGAAATCTCCAAGGCCACCCGTTCCAAAGGGGCTGGAAGACAGCGGCAAGCTACCAAGAGAGGGGAGATGTTTTTCGCTTCGTTCTCTTCAGCCACTCGCTGCTCTGCTGAGGCAGGACACAAACCAAGCCAATCAGAAAACATGCCAAGCTGCAGAGGTTTTAGAAATCGGTCCCTCAAGATGTGAAGCCCCAAGAGAGAGGCCTACACACAGTGATGGTGAAGACAGACGTAGCATTTTAAGAGTGGCAATGGTGGTTTAATAGCACTGTCGGTGGCCTTCCAAAAATGGTATATTTTTTCTGCTCTGGGCTGAGCTCCGAAAAAGACAATAGTTTTCAGGTTTTCAGCAGGGTTCCATTTGAACCAGGGAAAGGCCGGTGTGAAAACCTATTGGCCAGAGCCGGGGACATCACCAATACACCTCCTGTACCAATTTCTGGAGCAGCTTTGCGACTGTCTTAAAAATATATCCAAAGATTTTTGGGGGGAAATGTGAAGGATAATGGGTGTATTTTCAAAAACGAGGCTGTGCCAATTTGGAGGGAGGGAAACACAGATAATCAGCTTGGTGCATGAAGGGATGAGGGGGCAAGATGTATCTCCATGACATGGGAGGCACTAGGTCAACCTTCCCCAAAATGCTGCCCAGATATTTAACTCCCATAACCCCCACCAGGAATGCTGGGGGTTGTAGTCCGAAACATCTGGTGGGCACCAAGTTGGGGAAGAGTATGCTAGGCAATACAGCTGCCGCTATGCAAGCCTGTAACACACATTGCGGGTGAAGGAACGGCTACAGCCAGTCTTAGAATGCTACATCTGTTTCTACCCCAACGGATTTGGTTTCCTGTCCGTATTTCCAAGTTTGAACTGCTGAAGATCTCAAACCTCCTAAGGAAGCTGAAATTAATGGAGAAATCAGATGCGATCATGGTGAAGGCGGGAAACCGCAATCTTTTGTTTCGTTGCCGTTGATGTCCTCAAGGAAGAAAACTATCCTTGTATGGGAGCAGACAAAACGCAGTTGATCCCTCGTGGCGTGCAGAGGTGTAGCGGGATTCCAGAATTTTAGCGCCCCGCCTCCCCACTTGCGAATAGTTTGATTGGAGGAAAGTGAACCCATGCCCCTGACGCTCTTCCCATCTCTTTCTGATTGGCTAGGAGACTCCAGGCTGGATTCACTCAAGTCTAGTCATGCTGTTAAGGAGGGTGGTTAGGGCAAGAATAACAACAAAATACATCACTGCCAGGCAGGGCTATTGCCCAGGTCACAAACGCTGTGCTTCAGCCAGTGGGGTGGGGGTGGGGGGGCATGAGCGTGCTCGACCTCCATGCTCCCCTGCCAGGTTACCTTCTTGGTGCACTGCCTAACGGTATTGATTAACTCCGAAATGACCATATCCACACATTTCACGCAAGGCTCTTTAGTCTTCTTCACCTGCTTTTTCACAATGGTCTCAAAGGCCATGTCGGGCGTGAAGAGACCGGTCCTAAACGCCCGGGACGATGTTGACAAGACAAGGCAGGGCGGGGGGGGGGGGGAGGAGATAGGGCAAGGAAAATGTCACAGCGTTACAGGTTAAGTTTCAGAGCCGCTTGCTCAGTTCGCAGGACAAAGAGAAAAAACAGCTGGGCTGCCTAGCGGATGGAACCCCAAAACCAGGGAAAGAAAGCCTATCAAGCACAAGAGCACCACAACGGCAAAGTCACAGATTTCAGGCAGGACTTCAGGGGTCCAGCTAGACACTCTCAAAAGCAGATTTCCTGTGCTTGCAGGCTTCAGGTCTGCTAGGCTGGCTCTCCTTCCACCCTGCTGCGCTCTCATTTTATTCTTCCTTCCTGTTTTTAATCTGCTCTTATTTTTCTGTAATAGTTTGAGACATGTTATTGTCTAGTTTTTTAATTGCAATTTTGTGACGTGTTGTTCAGAGCCACCCCCAGTATCGCACACTTCAGGAGAGGCAGGATACTTTTTTTTTTTAAAAAAATGGCAAAATAAATAGTTAAGTGTGGAGATGCCACCTGTTTTGATTTCCTACCTCCTCTCCTCCTAATGTCTAGTTCAGCCTTTCCCAAACCGGTGCTCTCCAGATGTGTTGGACTGCAATTCCTATCATTTCCAGCCAGCATGGCCATGCTTGTTTTGAATCACAACAGCTGCAGTTAGGGTCGTAGGAAAATTTGGGTTTTGCTTGCATGCCCTGTTTGAAGCCCCAATCGTGAGACATATCTGCTGAAAATGTTTGCAAATTGCTGGACGTCTGCTTGCGTTAGATTTGCGCATGTTTCTTGGTCCGATTTAGCACAAATTCCCTTATTTGCGCGAACTTCCCCAATTTGCGCAAACGTCCTCCTGCAGACTGAACCAGCCCTGCTTTAGTCTACGGAGGAAACTTGCGTAAACTGGGAAACTTGTGCACGTTTGGGGACACTGGCACAAATTTCATGTCTGAGTGCAGCTTGATTTGCATAATTTCCCATTTGCGCCGGGCAAGCAGTGATCACAACTCCCCAAAAGGAATCGGAGACCAGATGAGTGGCAAGACAACACTCAAATAATACGATCTGGAACACCGCTCGTTTGCAGTTCACCATATCTGGAGGGAACAGTTTGGTCTGGTGAATGGAAGTTTTGACATCACTGCTCCATGCATTGTCCCATTGCTGCCTCACCTCAGTTGCTAGCGGTGGGCATGGACAATGCGCTAGCCGTTACAAGGAAGAGGGAGGGCTAGACGACTCCCAGAGCAGCGGCAATTGCCCCTGCGTCACATGTAACCTCTAGTTAGCCCCATAGACGCATTTTGGAACTGATTTTGTGGCAACGTGCACATTTCGATTCACATTTTAAGTCAAAATGCACATCTTTATATGCATTTTGGTGCTTTTGTAAGCCGAAAAATGGCATTGCAACGTTCAAAGACGTGCAGAATCAGAAGGACAAGTGTGTTTTGAACTGCACATTACTTTGCAAGGTGTGATCAGGTTGGTTCGCTTCCAAACGTGTCCTGTACAAAATGCATCCCTGCTTATGAAGTACCTGCTAGGCTGCCATATGTAGCTAGTATGTACTGTACCACCGGGAGGGTGCTGGGAGTTTTACCCGCCTGTTTTACTCTGGTGTCAGCAGACTTGCTGATAATTTGCCGTTTGGAGTGTTCTTGCCCCAAGATTGAGAAACTTAGCCCTTGTTGATATTCAGGAAAGCAGCATAAAACAATAGCCGGGTGGGGTGGGGTAGGGGTTAGAATGTTACTTCCCATGTTACTTCCTCTTACGGATGACATCACTTCCCCTTCCACAGGAAATGGAAAGGAAGCGTTACCTCCGGGAAACAGCAAGTAAGCCAACAGCAATAAATGGTGGAACCTACCAAGAAGTTTCAAAGCCAATGGCCTCAGCAGGCATCCCTGCCCAACAGCCAACCTGCCATACCTCTGAACTCGTCTGGACCCAGGCTTGGATGTTCTACAGATACTGTCCTAGGAAGAGAGTTGAGGCCCTGCCTCTATTGCATTGATACGTGCCTGATACCATGGATGTTCTTAATGGCGTAGCTGATCTCTCTTCGAAGCTCCTTCTCATCGAATTCCATCTGCAACAGGAGAAAAGGCCATCAGTGGGACCAGATACTGTCATGCCCTGCATAGGCAGCTACAGATAAGAGGGACCCACCAGGGAAGAAGGCAAACAAAGCCAATACTGTGTGGAAAATGTGCTTATGATGGTCTTCCTTAACCTGATGACCTCCAGATGTTTTGGACAACTTCTCCCAGGAATCCTGACCTTTGGTTGGGGCTGATGGCAGTTTGTGTCCAACACATCTGGAGAGTACCAGGTAGGGGACAGCTGTGCTATGGGATAGCAGAGATTCACACATGAGGATGAGCAACAAACAGAACACCTGGTGAGCCCATCCAGACAAATGGATAGAGCTATGCAAATAGGAGCAGGGTCAATTCTCAGTGGCTCCCATGACATTCTAAGGAATAAAGCCAAAGGGTTCCCATCAGTAAGAATGTCCTGACATGCTCCCCTCAAGAAGTGGAGTTTCTCCAGCCACAGGTTTAACTCATCCCCCAAGAGTGTATCTGGTGGTACTTCCCCAAGCTTCTCATTATAACTGAAGAGCTGCCGTTAATTTTTTCCAAGGTAGAGCAGTGTAGCTGGGGACCAGGGACGACTGGATTTTGTGAAATCTGTCCCCTGTGGGTTTTGTGGATTGTGCATTGTTGTTTGTTCCGGCATCCGTTCACAGACGGATTCAATTCTTTTCCCATCATGCAGAAAAACACACAAATAATTCCGTAAGAAAGTTTGCAACAATTTACATGACTTCGGTTAGTAAGTAACATTTAGTGCATTGTCCCCCATTCCATTCAACTTTCCCCCCCATATATTTTCCAGCATGGCTTATGTCTCAGAAGAAACATGTGTATTTTCCTGCAAATGAATTTGCGTAAATTTCGGGAAAGTAAAAGAATGTAATATATGCCTCTGTGGAACACCCCACCCCCAAAGTCCCTGCAATATAGGGCCTTCTTTTCACCCCACTGCCCATGACAATGAGAGGTATTTTGTTCATTACTACAGAGGCAGGAGTTGGCATGGGTCCATCTCCCTGACCTCAACAGGACCAAAAAGACACTCTGGTTTAAATCATGTGAAAATCAAAATCATGTGGGTCCAAAAATTAAACTGTTGTCTCTCAGCTTCAATCTGATATCTGTAAAATGGGTAGAATAGTGACCTGAACTCTACAGTTCCCCCCCGCCCCCCAGGGTCAGCAACATAAAGGCTGTGAGATATTTCTCACATGTAAAAAGGGATACAGGAATGACCATTGATTAAAAACAAGAGAAAGAAAAGACAAGGAAACTGAAGAGGACAACTGATTAAGAAAGACAGAAAATGAAATACAAGTCAAGAAAAGAAAAGAATATGTGGAGATGAAGGAAAGGCTGAAGCAAAGGAAGGCTAACGGAAGAGCAGGTTTACCTTCACCAGCTCAAAGGGGAATCGTTCATGGAAGATGCGATTGATTTTAGCACCTCCGGACAGTTCGTAAGTATCAATCTGATCCCCAGAACCTTCAATGCGTTTCTCAAAGTCCACAGCAAACTGTTGCACCATCCTACACAGAAAAAAAACCAATATCATGAAGGAAAAGTCACGGTCAAGAAAGTGCTCCCACCTGATTAAGGGATTCCATTGAAACCACCCTACTGTTTACAGACTTCAGCTGCCGCCTTTCCCCTCTTGTTGCTATTACATGGTTGTCTTCTAAATGGGATTTCTGCAATGCCCTTGAAGACAGTTTAGAGGCTACTCTGAACGATTGCACAACTCTTTTGGCTGCTTGCAGATGAGGAAGGCCCACAGAAAACACAGGGCAACAATTTTACCACATCTGCACTGGCTTTCAATTTGCTCCCAAGCCCAAATCAAGGTGCTGATTCTAGCTGTGGAGGCCTAAGGTGGTCTTTGTACCTTCAGGAACGCCTTCTCCTATAAATTCCTGCCCATGTGCTTAGTTCATAAGTGAAGGTCTTGTTCTGTGCCATCCCTACCCCATCCTTGGAACTTTTTGGAACTGGGACTGTCTCCAAGATGTTAAGGCTTTACGTGTTGGAGCTTTCACTCTCTGGAAGTACCTGCTCAGGAAAAACCTCCTAGCCACCTCCTCAATCATTTATATTTCATGTATTGCATTTCTATACCACATAAGAACCTAACTATCTGTTTAACATATACATGAAACCGTTGGGTGTGGTCATCCGGTGTTTTGGAGTGCGTTGTCATCAGTACGCTGATGACACACAGCTCTACTTCTCCTTTTCATCTTCATCAGGTGGGGCTGTGGATGTGCTGAACCGGTGCCTGTCCGCGACAATGGACTGGATGAGGGCTAATAAACTGAAACTCAATCCAGACAAGACTGAGATGCTGCTGGTGGGTGGTTCCTCTGACCGGATGGGGGGTGTTCAACCGGTTCTGGATGGGGTTGCCCTCCCCCTGAAGGAGCAGGTTCATAGCTTGGGGGTTCTCCTAGAACCATCTCTTTTGAGGCTCAGGTGGCCTCGGTGGCATGGAGTGCTTTCTACCAACTCCAGATGGTGGCCCAGCTACGCCCCTTTCTGGACAGGGATAACCTAGCTTCAGTTGTCCATACTCTGGTAACCTCCAAATTAGATTACTGCAATGCCCTCTACATGGGGCAGCCTTTGAAGACAGTTCGGAAGCTGCAGCTTGTGCAAAATGCGGCGGCCAGATTGATAGCTGGTGCAGGGAGGTCCGAGCATATAACACCGATTTTGGCCCGCTTGCATTGGCTGCCTATATGTTTCCGAGCCCAATTCAAGGTGCTGGTTTTAACCTATAAAGCCCTAAATGGCTTGGGATCGCAATACCTGATGGAACGCCTCTCCCGACATGAACCTACCCGTATGCTCAACTTCTAAGGTCCTCCTCCGAGTGCCTACTCTGAGGGAAGCTCGGAGGATGGCAACAAGGGAGAGGGCCTTTTCGGTGGTTGCCCCCCGACTGCGGAATTATCTCCCCGATGAGGCTCACCTGGCGCCAACATTGTTATCTTTCAGGCGCCAGGTGAAGACTTTCCTCTTCTCCCAGGCATTTAAAGGCATTGAACGCTAAGTTTGTTTTTTAATGGACCCCACAATTGTTTTAAATGGCTGCTGCTGTTATGTTTCTGATAGTTTTTAAATTTTGTATATTTTTAATGTTTATTGGTTTTAGCTTTTGTGAACCACCCAGAGAGCTTCGACTGTGGGGCGGTATATAAATGTAAATAAATAAATAACAAGAACCCTGCTGGATCAAACCAAGGGTCCATCTAGTCCAGCACTCTGTTCACACAGTGGCCAACCAGCTGTTGACCAGGGACCAACAAAGCAGGACATGGTGCAACAGCAGCCTCCCACCCATGTTCCCCAGCAACTGGTGCACACAGGTTTACTGCCTCTGATACTAGAGGAAGCACATAGCCATCAGGGCTAGTAGTCATTGATAGCCTTCTCCTCTAGGAATTTATCCAACCCCCTTTTAAAACCATCCTAATTGGAAGCCATCACTACAGCTTGTGGTAGTGAATTCCATAGTTTAACTATGCAATATGTGAAGAAGTCCTTCCTTTTATCTGTCCTGAATCAGCTTTGTGGGATGATCCTGGGTTCTAGTATTATGAGAGAGGGAGAAAAATGCCTGGAGTTGTAGCAATTTCCATGGTTTCACTATGCATTGTGTGAACTATGCACTCCCCGTAGACGAAGCTCTCTGGGCAGTTCACAAAAATTGAAAACCATTAAAAGTAGAACTTTCTCCACCTTTTGATCCTGATGTTGCTTCCTTATTTTGACTTCAGCTGGAGTATTTCATAGAATCATAGAATAGCAGAGTTGGAAGGCGCCTACAAGGCCATCGAGTCCAACCCCCTGCTCAATGCAGGAATACACCCTAAAGCATCCCTGACAGATGGCTGTCCAGCTGCCTCTTGAAGGCCTCTAGTGTGGGAGAGCCCACAACCTCCCTAGGTAACTGATTCCATTGTCATACTGCTCTAATAGTCAGGAAGTTTTTCCTGATGTCCAGCCGGAATCTGGCTTCCTTTAACTTGAGCCTGTTATTCCGCATCCTGCACTCTGGGAGGATCGGGAAGAGATCCTGGCCCTCGTCTGTGTGAAAACCTTTTAAGTATTTAAAGAGTGCTATCATGTCTCTCCTCCATCTTCTCTTCTCCAGGCTAAACAGGCCCAGTTCTTTCAGTCTCTCTTCATAGGGCTTTGTTTCCAGACTCCTGATCATCCTGGTTGCCCTCCTCTGAACACGCTCCAGCTTGTCTGCGTCCTTCTTGAATTGTGGAGCCCAGAACTGGACACAATACTCTAGATGAGGCCCAACCAGGGCCGAATAGAGAGGAACCAGTACCTCACGTGATTTGGAAGCTATACTTCTATTAATGCAGCCCAAAATAGCATTTGCCTTTCTTGCAGCCATATCGCACTGTTGGCTCCTATTCAACTTGCGATCTACAACAATTCCAAGATCCTTCTCGTTTGTAGTATTGCTGAGCCAAGTATCCCCCTCTTGTAACTGTGCCTTTGGTTTCTATTTCCTAGATGTAGAACTTGGCATTTCTCCCTATTAAATTTCATTCTGTTGTTTTCAGCCCAGCACTCCAGCCTATCAAGATATTTTGATCGTTCTTAATAGTATAGTCTGGGTGGGCAACTTGAGGCTCTCAAATATTTTGGCCTACAATTCCCAGCAGCCTTAGCTAGTATAGCCTATGGTGAGGATGATGGAAGTTGTAGGCCAAAATATCTGGACAGTTACAAATTGCCCACTCTTGAGTTGACCGCATTTTTTTGCTGAAAAGCAACCGGTACATTTAGCAAATAAATTGTCTGTCCCTCACTGAAGCAAAGCTTTGGTCTTGCGAGCGGGGTCATCGGGACGGAAGTTCTTGTACTCATCAACTTCTTTCTCGATGGAGAGAAGCTGGCTTTGGAGTTTGTTCCGCAGACCTGGCAGTGTGTCTCGGATATGATTGGTCAGTTGCTGCACAGAAAAAGGGAGACCGTTAAAAAACAAATTAAAATCTCATTAGTTTGCACACTCCTTCATCTCCCCTTCCTCCTCTCTCATGTCCGTCCTGGTTTGGGCAAACCATAGGTTGCTCTTATGTCTGAATCAGGCAAACTATGGTTTTCAGAAACCATAGCTTGCTTTCAAACCAGAATTGGAAACCCACTTCAAATCATGCTAGTTCCATGTTGGAGGCAAACTATGGTTTGCCCAAATTATGATTTGTCCAAACTATGGTTTGTCCAAAATAGGAAATGAGGAAGGGGCAGGAGGAGGAAGGAGCACATAAGCCTGATGTAGCTATGGTTTGGCCATAAGTGTGAACCAAATCATTGATAATGATCATATGAAAGCATTCTGACAAGGGCTGCAACCCAATTAAAGACATTAAGTTTTTATCAATTAGTTGATTAATTTGTTGACAAAACCTGCATGTGGGTAAAAAAAACCACCCTTTTTTTAAAATGAGAAGCATGCTTTCTTTGTTTTGAAAAGATGCATCTTTAGAAGAGGCATTCCCTCCTGAATGGAAAATGTCCCATTTAAGATGTGCTGGTCTTGGACCATAATAAAGTGATTGATTGTCCCTTTTAAGATGGTGCAGTTTTTATAAACACTTGTATTTTAAAAATACTTCTACTGACACACCCATCAGGGGCACCTTTTTATACAACTAAAAGTGTTTTAATCTATTAGCATAACCAATTAATTGATTAAACATTGAAGTCATAATTCTGACCTAGAACAGTGGCAGAAACGGAATGGGGGGCAGCTCAGTTGACTTTCTGTCACCGAACTATTGCATTTACTGGCACTAGGGACGGTGGGGTACAAAATGAATTATTACATAGGAAAAGGAAAGGAACCTCTTGTGCAAGCACTTGAGTCATTGCTGACTCCTAGAGGGACGCCTGCTTTCGCTGACGTTTTCTTGGCAGACTTTGTAGCGGGGTGGTTTGCCATTGCCTTCCCCAGTCGCAGTGACCTTTCCCCCAGCTAGCTGGGTACTCATTTTACCGACCTTGGAAGGATGGAAGGCTGAGTCAACCTGAGCCGGCTGTCTGAGATTCAGCTTTCGCTGGAATCGAACTCAGGCCGTGGCGAGAGTTTCGGCTGCAGTAACTGCCACTTACCACTCTGCGCCACACGAGGCTTGAATTATTTTATTTATTTATTATTTATTTAGAATATTTAGAATTATTGCATAATGGTCTGTTTCTGAAATGAACTTTATGTCTTTACTATTCTTGTTCTCCCACTGATACCCCAGGGATATCCCAAACCTTGACGTGCCCCCACCCCTCGATGTTTTAGGCTGCAACTCCCATAAGCCCCAACTGGGATAATGGGAACCGCAGTCCAAAATATCTGGAGGGTGCCAGGTTGCCTATCCCTGCTGCAGACAGAGGTCCAGACCCAATCAGTCCTCTGAGCAGCTGTCATTACCTGGTTAAGGACTTTCTGCAGGTAGGGGGTGCCCATGCGATCAGCCATGTGCCTGTAAGCTGGGTGGGTGAGAAAGAACTTCCTCTCTGCAGCCAGTGCAGCCTGAATGTCCTTCTTCCCATCAATATCCTTCTGACTTCTGTTGACCACACCAATGTAACCTAGAGAAGGACAGATCAGAAAGTCAGGTGGCAAAGGCATGGAAATGAACCACCGATGGACACAATGATGTGATTAGGAACGGGAAGGAGAGGCTGAAATATCGCATATCCTAATAGCGATCTCAGCTCTCGGAGCCAAAAAGGCAAGGGAAGGTATCTGGAAGCCTGTGGAGAAAGGGAAGATGGGTGGGAGGGGGCCTGGGATAGAGTGCTCCTATTCAGGAGACTTTATCCCAGTCCCCCTCTCTCTAGCCACTCCCTTTAAAGGTCAACCCCAGCAGTCAACAAGAAATACAGTATCAAAAGTGGAAACTTGACTATGAAAAGCTTAACCTATTTTGAACGTTCAACTCTCTCACCTCTCCGTAGTGGAAGCAGCTTGTTCTCTAGAATATCCCGAGCGTCAGTTCCTTCATCCATCAGGTCCAGCTTGGTGACAACTCCAATGGTACGCTGGCCTATCAAATCATAAGCAAACATGGCAGGTCTTGAACCAATTGGAGTTATGGGGCAGTTCATTGTCTGGCTTCATTCCAGTACATCCCTTAAATGGCACCCTCCAGATGTTTTGGACTAAAGCTCTTATCAGCCCCAGCCAACATGGGCGGAGGTCAGGGGTGCTAGATATTGCAGCTGAAAACATCTGGAAGATGCCAGGTTGGGTAAGGGTGCCCTGGACCTTCCCCACATAGAAAGACCAAGAAAGGACCATCTTTCATGGTTAGTGTAAAGCAGTGGTTCCCAAACTTTTTCAGGCAATCACCCCCTTGGTTCCACAAACTCATGCCCAGTGCCCCCTACCCTACACTATAAAAAACATTATTCAGAATAGCCATTTTCAATGACCCACTAAGGAAGATAATAACAATAAAATTCAAAACAGTAACAATTAATTGAATATTTATTCAAAATCTGAAGCACCTGCCACAGGCTTGCCAAGGGAGGGAGGGAAAAGAGAGCGAATACCTCTGTTTTGCAGCCGGCGTGGCGGGGCACACCAAGCAGGGTCTGTCTCTTCATTAGCGTTTTGGTGCTTTTGAAACATTTCAATTCACCGTTAAAAGGACTCTTTTTAAACGGTATTAAGACATGTGTGATTCTTCCCCTATATGGCTTGGGACCAAACTGCCTTCTCCCATAAAAATGACCCTGGGTTTTAAGACCTTCTGGAGAGGCGCTTCTCGGAAAAGACCGCCTCGAGCGCCCCCCTGCCGCCCCTTTGCCTCTTAGCACCCCCCTGCCGCCCCCTTGCCTCTTAACGCCCCCTATGCAATCCCACCGCCCCCAAGGGGGCAGTACCGCCCACTTTGGGAACCACTGGTGTAAAGATCGATGCTCACTTATATGTTGGATAAGTTCTCCATAGGATGCCCACATTGGGGGGAAAGCCAATAACATAAACTAGAGATTCCCCTCGTGTTTCTAATGAGCTTTAGTAGGTGATAAAAATGTTGGGACTCAATTTTTCCCTTCACTGAAAGGGGAGGCAGAAATCTTTCAATGCAACCATTGGGGCAGTTCTTGAAGGATTTAGTGGTTCCTGCTTTACGATGACGAATGTGTCCTGTCATTACCCTGGGTGGGTTTCATAACTTGCAATGACCAAGATTTTCTATGGCTGCTATGGGTCAGGCAAGGTCTCCTGCCCTTGCCAGGAAGCCATCTTTGTCTTGAACACCTGTTAGGAGTCTATGATTGCATGTAACTTGGCAATCTGGTGGTGGCAGAGAATTAAACACTTAATGGCCCTTAATGTCTGGAAATCTCTCTCCAGCCTCTGGAACGTTACACCCATTGGAAGTTAGAATTTGGGTGACAGAAAGCTGTGAGTTTATCTGGAGTTAGCGAAATGGGTTGCTGCTCTTTGGGGAATAAAGCTCTACTGATGTTTGGGAATCTCGTACAGAATTAGCAGTTGTGCTGCCTGTATTAGGAGCCTGCTTACTTCCAATATGATCTGCTGGTGGTTCCGATTTCAGCGGGGTTGTGATTCTATTCTGGGTTTTAGACAGAACCAGCCAAAACTCTAATGGTGCCATCCAATGTGCTGAACCCTATCCCCCATCCCCTGCCTGCTGGTATATTGGATAATAAACCGAGATTACAAATATGACATAGAGCACCGGAGCAGAGCTTACCTTGAGGGTCGACTTCTTTCGCAATCTTGAGAGCGTCGGAGTTGGCCAGGTCCGAATTGGCTGGGGAAACGGCAAGGATGAGGCAGTTCTCTTTGGTGACAAACTGCATGAGCATGTCACGGATCTGGAACTCAATGTCGGCAGGCTGATCTCCAACCGGAACCTTCGTCATCCCGGGCAGATCCACCAGGGTTAGGCTCAGGACTAAACAAAAGGAGAGAATGAGGTGCCTGGAATGGTTACTCTACTGTGTTGCTACTGGATACCCAAAAGGAACAGCATGTGGGAATGTAACGTTCTATAGTCCAGTGCAACGGTGGAATCAGTTACCTAGGGAGGTTGTGGGCTCTCCCACACTAGAGGCCTTCAAGAGGCAGCTGGACAACCATCTGTTAGGGATGCTTTAGGGTAGATTCCTGCATTGAGCAGGGGGTTGGACTAGATGGCCTTGTAGACCCCTTCCAACTCTGCTATTCTATGATTCTATGATTCTATGAGAAAAGTACTGACTGCCTCCTGGGTGTTCAAAACCTGGAGAGAGGGAGGCTGCATTTGCATGTACCTAAGCCAAGATTTAGAGGCACCTTCCACGACCAGATGTCCTCCAGATGTTTTGGACTACAACTCCCAGAATTCTTGTCCATTGGCCATGCTGACTGGGGCTGATGGGAACTGAACTCCAATTGGAGGGCAACAGCCTGGGGAAGGTTGGTTTAGTGTTACATGCACAAGCAGAAGGAACCCTGCAGGAGGCACTGGGCTCAAGCGATTCCTTCTTCCCACTCTCTTGGTTCTGCAGGGCTGGGATCAGAATAAATCAGGATTCCAGTTTGCTCTAGCCAAATCATGGCTTGCTGTTACAGGTAAGCCAGGAATTGTGGTTCAAAATAAACTCTACTTTTTTAAACAAGTAGGCAAAACAATCCAGGCTGTCTTCTATTTAAGCATACATAGGCTTGCACCCTAAGTGTCTTTAATCAGTCTCCATCATGGCTGGCTGGGGAATTCTGGGCATGGTAGGGCTTTTTCTTGCCTAAGCATGCATAGGATTGCACCCTAAAATGCTGCAGAGAACTGAGGAGGAGCTTTTCGTATGTGCTGTAATAATCCCAAAGTATGTGACATCAGGGAAAAAATGGGTGCTCTAAGCTTCCACAACCCACACGAGCTGCAGCTGGTGCTAAGTCATGACTTACCATGGGGGGAATAGACCCGCAGGTTGATTGGCACAGGAGAAATCCCCTTGTTTGATCCAGTAGCTCGGTCAGTCTCCGCTTCAATCTCCTGACGGATCTCATCGAAGTCTGTGAACTTCTTCCCTTTGCAATGTAGAAATTCGCCAAATTCTAGAGGGGGGGAACGACACAACAGAATATCATAGGCAACACTTGTGTTAGCAAGGACACACGACTGGGAGACGAGATTAGAACTGTACGTTGTCTCTATGTATATTGTCTGTTGTGTGTGTGTTTTATCTTTAAATTTTGCACACTATTTTTAATCTTTGTAACCAGCCCAGAGAGCTTTGGCTAAAGGGTGGTATAAAAATGTAATAAATAATAATAGTAATAATAGAATTGAAAATGGATGTGGACATGTCAAATTGCCTTGAGGGCATAACCGGCCTGCAACACTCCACTAAATATCTGTAGTTTCCTGGTCTTACCTTTCCCCCCTTCTTAAAGACAGAGATAACATTCCTGTCTCCAGTCTTCTCGTACATCACCTGTTCTCCAGGAGTTCTCAAAGATTACAGACAGAGGCTCTGAAATAACGTGCACAAGCTCCTTTAGAAGCCAGGAATCTAATTCATCTGGCAAAATCTGTGTATATTATTTGTTCTTCTTGTCAATTTGTTCTACAGGTTCAGGCAACTCTATTGTATTCCTCCTTGGTAATACGTTCTTCCTTCCATTTTCTATACATGACCCTTTTGAGTCTCAACTCATCAGAAGGCTCCCTGGGCAGTTACACAGACTTCTTCAAATGCCCCCATTTTTCCTTCTCATGGGAATAGTTTGCTATTGTGCTTTCAGGATTTCAATTTGCAGGATCTCCCTCTTGAGGTCCTTCACGATTTCTGTCCATGGTATCCCATCCAACTTTTCTCTGAGCTTTTGAAATTGGCTTTCCTAAAGTCCAAGGTATGTATCCGATGAAGCTCAGTTTTCATAGCCCTCTCTATCACAAATTCCAAGATGATACAGTTACTTTCCCCTAAAGTTCCTGCCACTTTCACTTCATCTACCATTTCTTCCCTGTTGGTCAGGATTAATTCCTGCCTCTGCTTCTCTTACCTCCGCTCTGTCACCCCTGCATTTGCGGCCAGGTTTGCGGTTCTTGCTTTTGCAATACTTTTTCTGTGTGGGTAAGATCTCCAACATCTGCCCCATGTATATGGACACAGGCCCTGTGCATATGGGCACTTTTGCGAATCAGAAAGAAAATAACTGTTGAAAATAACTGCAAAGAGTAGTAAGAGTTATAGGGAACCTTGCATTTGTAGCAAGATGAACTGCGGGAGAAAACAGCACACATACCTGTGGTGGCATTAACCAGCTGCAGGACCAAGGGACGCCTGGTGACAATGCCAGATCCACGGGGCAGAAAGTCCCTGGAAAGAAAGAAAGAGTCTCAATTAGGGATGTACAATAATATAATTTCAGTTTGCGAGAAAGAAGCATTGGAACCAAACCTGCAACCTGGTGCCCTCCAGAAGTGTTGGACTACTGGCTCTCTTGGCTGGAGGATTCTGGGAGTTCCATACCACTACACCTGACTCCCACCCCCGGCCCCTCCACACTGGGCAACTTCGTCTGTGAGTCTCCCAAACTGCCCAGAGTAACCACACTCAGTGCTCTGGTGCATTTGGTGAAATTAAAATGGTATCTCCCAACCATCCAAATAGGCTTGATCAATGTAAGAAGGGACCCACCAGAGTCCAGTTTGCCTGCCCCAGTAGAACTTGGAGCCAATAAAGGCTCCCTGTGTGTGGTTTGAAGGAGGATATCACAAACGCCCTGTTCCATTCCTTTTTCTATGCCAGGTTTAGACTGATCCAGAGATCCTTGAACACAGCAGCAACAATCTGTTTGGCAAATGTACCAAGCTTAATTAAACATTTCCTCCTTTAAATACTGATTACCTCTCATTATAATTTTTTGTTCCCTTTCATTTTTTAAAAAAATAACAAAACACTGCTATTTCATAATTTTAAAAAACGAGAACAATGAGAGGAAATCACTCATTACAGCTGCAATCCTGTGCACACATAGCTGGGAATAAATCCCACTGAACTCAACACGACTTACCTGTGAGTAAACATGCAGAGAATTGCAGCCTAATGCTCCCACACAGATATACACCCCTCTGTGCACAGCACAGA
Source organism: Elgaria multicarinata webbii (assembly GCF_023053635.1). NCBI lineage: Eukaryota > Metazoa > Chordata > Lepidosauria > Squamata > Anguidae > Elgaria > Elgaria multicarinata. Next base: position 5,517,001 of record NC_086189.1, read on the forward strand.
ATCTTAGAATCGTAAAGATGGAAGGGGCCTACAAGGCCATCAAGTCCAACCCCCTGCTCAATCCAGGAATCCACATTAAAGTATCCCTGACCAATGGCTGTCCAGCTGCATCTTGATGCCTGTAGTGTGAGAGAGCCCATGACCTCCCTAGGTCATTGGTTCCACTGCCATACTGCTCTAACAGTCAGGAATTTTTTCCTGATATCCAGGCAGAATCTGGCTTCCTGTAACTTGAGCCCATTATTCCATGTCTTACACTGCGGGATGATCGAGAAGAGATCCTGGCCTGTGGTCCCTGCCTAGACAAGGCCTCTTCCCTCCTGTTTCCCATTCCCCATGTGGAGAACGAGAACCAGGAGCCACAGACCTGATGACATTTGTCCCACAAAAGGCTGTGCAGGGTCATTTGGGAGCTCATGTCACTTGAATTTTCTTGCCCACCCGTTGCCTGCAGGAACAGAAACTGACACTGGGGCAATTTAGGAAAGCCATTTAAGGGGCAATTCAGAGGTTACTCATCCCTGATCCTCCAACCTCTCAGAAATAAAATGGTTTGAACTTACAATGAGGAAATGTGTTATTAACAATGCTAGGTACCTTTCCAAAATGGGGCTTATTTGTGAGCACTTGTTGTAGAAGGATCTAGACCATGGGGGGAAGTGGGATGTTGCTGGATACTATAGAGCCATAGGAAGTGCTGATGCAGCAACACTGCTTTAACGCTGCTTCCAGTTAATTGTGGAAAGAACTCTAGGACAGAAACAACCAAAGTGCGGTTTAAGTCGGTTGCATGAATCAGTGAGGTCGTTATCAGCTGACTTATAGCAGGCAGGAGGGGAGCTGGGGACTGCGCTGTTGAAATGCACAGAGGTCAAACGATCTCTCTGCAGCAAACACAACAGCAGCCAAGATATTGCTTCTGCCTTAGATTCCCCACTGCTCAAAAAGGGGGCTGCTGCAGGAAGGAAGGAAGTTGTGGAGACAAAAACAGTATAACCCCAGCGGCAACGCTATCAGCACCCTTGGGAATTTCAGGGGAGAGGAAGGAAACCCATCTAAATTCAACTTTCCTTCTTGTTGACACTACAGCCGCAATCCACAAGTCTTTCCTTGTACACACACACACCGCCCCCACTGCACAAACGCTTCCCCCCCCCCCGAAATGGTTCCCTTCCTGATAGCTTCGCAACACACACGCCTCTGTGTGCCTGTGCTGATCATCCCTCCCACACATCCTCGACGGTCCCTCCAGAATTGCATCAGCAAATTTCGGCACCAACTTTGATCCCCTGGATTCCTGGCTTTCCGGAATTCCGGTCAAACAGAGCCGTTTTATGCGGAAGTTCTGGGGGAGCACAGAAACACATCCTTGCTTTTGATGTGACACAAACAGGAGCAGTGTATTTACACGGGACAACATCTGGGTCTGGTTAAATTCATACCAGGAGCAGCGTCAGGAGTCGGCATTGATGGACAAATGCCAAGGCCTACATCCATCTAGGGAGCCAGCTGCCAACCCACCGGAGTCCCCTAGTCCTGCGGCTGTTCCTTCATGCTGTTGCTAAGATCATTAGAAGGGCCATACTGGATCAGACCAAGGATCCAGTCCATCTAGTTCACACAGTGGCCAACCAGCTGTTCACCTGCCTCCTCTGAGCAGGGATGGATTAAGACAAGCTGAGGCCCTAAGCCATGTCAAGATTCAGAGGCCCCATTCCATGAAAATAAAGAGAAAAAAATGTATTACATTATAATGGGAAGGGTAACGAAGGGGTACCACCCAGCGTTAGACGGTGCTTGTAGTTAAACAGTGTTAGCTAGCCTTCTCTGAAGATGGGTGTAAAAGCAGTAAAAAAAAGTAAGTTGATTTGAACTTCTTTTAAACTAGCTCTAGTCTGTGCTTATTGCATCCAATACTAAATGCTGCGTTGCCACGCTTTCTGTATCTAAGGCAACTCTACTGTAAGTCACCCCAGACTTTCCAACATAGTTAAGCCAAAGCTGTTTCAATTATAATGCCTCTTAGTTATCTCCAACATATTTAGAGGGTCCTCATAATATGAGGCCCTGAGCTGTGGCTTACTGGGCTCGTTGCTAAATCCGGCAGTGCTTCCGCTCATTCAAGCAGTGACAAGAATGAGATGTTACCTCCGGTATTGGAGGCCAGAACACCTCCGCATGGTACCATGAGGATGCTGTTGCATTCATGTCCTGCTTGTGGGCTTCCCATTGGGGGCATCTGGTTGGCCACTGTGCAAACAAAATGCTGGACTACATAGATCTTCAGCCTGTTCTTATATTCTTAGGGGATGGAACATTATCAGCCACTTGTCTTGAGTTCTCCCTCTCGGGCAGTTATGTGGATTGGGCCCAGCAGCAGAGGGCAAGCGAGTGGACGAGGGTGATAGCAGCAAGAAGGAGGTGGGCCTACTCAGGGAAGGTGATGGCCAGTTGTGATGGCTATGTGCTACCTCCAGTATCTGAGGCAGTAAGCCCATGTCCTGCTTGTGTGTTTCTGGTCGACAGCTGGTTGGCTATTGTGTGAACCAAGTGCTGGACTAGACGGAAACATAGAATAGTAGAGTTGGAAGGCCTCCCATCGAGTCCAACCCCCAACTCAATGCAGGAATCCACCCTAAAGCATCCCTGACAGATGGCTGTCCAGCTGCCTCTTGAAAGCCTCTAGTGTGGGAGAGCCCACAACCTCCCTAGGTAACTGGTTCCATTGTCGTACTGCTCTAACAATCAGGAAGTTTTTCCTGATGTCCAGCTGGAATCTGGCTTCCTGTAACTTGAACCCGTTATTCCGTGTCCTGCACTCTGGGAGGATCAAGAAGAGATCCTGGCCCTCCTTTCTGTGACAACCTTTTACGTATTTGAAGAGTGCTCTCATGTCTCCCCTCAATCTTCTCTTCTCCAGGCTAAACATGCCCAGTTCTTTCAGTCTCTCTTCATAGGGCTTTGTTTCCAGACCCCTGATCATCCTGGTTGCCCTCCTCTGAACACGCTCCAGCTTGTCTGCGTCCTTCTTGAATTGTGGAGCCCAGAACTGGACGCAACACTCCAGATGAGGCCGAACCAGGGCCGAATAGAGAGGAACCAGTACTTCATGGAGCCTTGGTCTGATCCAGCAGGGCTCTTCTTATGTTCTTAGGGATCCACTGAGGGCATCTTTTCCAAGGCCTTCCGCGCCATAAAACTGGAGCCTGCACCGCTTCATACAGACACTCCACATGAGATCCACTGGCAGGCACAGAGTGTGAACAGAATTGCGAGTGTGACTGAAACATCCCATGTTTTATATATGCACAAGCACAAGGAGCGTGCAATTGCACACCACACAGAATATAAATATTCTCATTATGAACATCACATATTGTTTGGCCCTCACATGTACAAGATTCCATATTCAGAGATAAAAAATATTACGTCTTGACTCCACCCATCTTCCTAAAACTGCACGTACCATACATACATGGGGCTCCCCATCTTTCCTCACAACATATCTCTGAAGTAAAGTAGGTGGAGGAGTATTGGGGATTTGAACTCAAGTCTCCATGGTCCAAGTCTATCATGCTGCCTATTACAGACACACAGATGTATTTTAAATATTTTTATCCCTCCTCCCAGGCTAAAACTCTCAAGGCACCTAAAAGCATTTTAAAATAACAGACATATTAAAATCACAAACATTTAGCAGCCAGCAATAAAACAGCAATATAATAAAATACCATAAAAACCGATGGGAGAAGAGACATTTTGCTGTCTGAGGTGGAGGACAAAATAGCGCCCTTCCACTTCCTCATATAGAAGCCAACTTGGACCAGCGCTCAGGGTGGATAAAAATCAATGGTTATTTTTTTAAAAAATTGATTTTTTAATATTTAAATCAGATTTTTTTTATTTAAATCAGATTTTTTTAATAAAATGCTTTTTGAGGAAAAATCTATCTAAAGAGTGTTTTCTATTTAAGATACATTATAGTCCAAAGGTTATTCATCATGAAATAAGGATTAGATTTTAATTATGTAGCATGAGGCTGTATATTCATGCAATGTTTACATTTTTGGGTAAATGAATTCCATTAATCCATTCACAATGTCATGCTCTTCTATAAGTTTATTGGGCAATTTTTTTGTCTAAAAGATATTATCACAGATGCTTGGTTTTACAGTTCTCAAAACTGTGAATTTGTGTCTGCAGAGATCACAAACCCGTCGTTCCTTTCCAAATCTATGTATACAGAATCAACCCCTTACCTCTTAAGTGCTAAGTTTCAAAAAATTCAATGAATAGAGTGCACTTTTTGGGGGGGGGAGTCACATGATTAAATCGAGTCTTTCTGAGTAGTGATTTAAATCATGATTTAAATCAAATTTAAATCAAATTGATTTAAATCAAATCCAACCTGCCAGCGCTTGAATGTTACTTCAAAACTAGGGGTGCGACTGTGCTGAAACTTTGTCCCTTGCATTTTTTCTTTGGGGAGGGATTTGTTTTGTTTTATTCTTTTGGTAAGGAGAACCATTCAGCCATGTCAGTCTGAAGGTTGACCACCTCCGAGAAGGCCAGGCCTGTCAATAGGCACCTGAGGTTTCGGCCTCAGGCGGCCAATGATGGGCCATGTGGGAAGGGAATGGCAGCAGGCCGCCTCCTGGGCACTCCCCGCTGTGTGTGCCACATGGCCACTCTTGTGCCCCCAAAACTAGCCTGCCCTCAGCTGCGCTGGCAGATGCTGCCCTGTCGCCCATACTGAAATAAGGTTAAACTTCTAGTCCAGTCAGCTTCTGTAGGTGGAATGAGGGACGGGTGGGCTCCATCTTGTCTTTTGCCTCAGGAAGGGCTGTCCCAGTATGTTTTGCTGTCTGAGGCAAAAGACAAGATGGCGGCCACTCCACCCATTTCACATAACTGGCTGGAATTTTACCTCAAATCTGGTGATGGAACCACATCATACACCACACCTGAAGGCAGCAGGGCTTCTTAGGGGATGCAAAGTAGGCCGTGTGGCACTTAAAACACTGCCCTGTAACACGTTATCGATAGCAGCTACCCCTCAGCATTTGCCGCCTGAGGGAACCACCTGAGTCGGTTTAATGGTTTCCCCATCATTGTATCTCCCTTCATTGATTGGCAGGGATTAGGGGTATCAAAGGTGAGGCGCTGCAATTGATAGAGCCCTGTTTATTTTAATTGATTTCATACGTTTCTAAACTGCCCAATAGCTAAAAGCTCTCTGGGAGGTTCACAACAATGCAAACCATAAAATACAACATGATGCCCACCAACATAGCCTCTCCACATAAGATTCAACAGGGCCTTGGATGATAATTTCATTTTCATTTCCTTTATTACGCTGCAAAATACAGGCAGGCTCATATGGGAAGACGTGTCTTTCAGATATCCCAGCCCCAAGAAATCTATTTATCTGTTGGTATATCTGGATTACTCTTTTTATTCCCAACTCTTCAGAGAGCCGCTGGAGCAGTGGGCTTAAGACACATAAGAGCATAAGAGCCCTGAGGCTGGATCAGACCAAGGGTCCATCTAGTCCAGCACTCTGTTCACACAGTGGCCAACCAGCCATTGGCCAGGGATGAACAAGCAGGATGACATTGTCTTCTTCTTCTTCTTCTTCTTCTTCTTCTTCTTCTTCTTCTTCTTCTTCTTCTTCTTCTTCACATAAGAAGAGCCCTGATGCTGGATCAGACCAAGGGTCCATCTAGTCCAGCACTCTGTTCACACAGTGGCCAACCAGCCATTGGCCAGGGATGAACAAGCAGGATGACATTGTCTTCTTCTTCTTCTTCTTCTTCTTCTTCTTCTTCTTCTTCTTCTTCTTCTTCTTCTTCACATAAGAAGAGCCCTGATGCTGGATCAGACCAAGGGTCCATCTAGTCCAGCACTCTGTTCACACAGTGGCCAACCAGCCATTGGCCAGGGATGAACAAGCAGGATGACATTGTCTTCTTCTTCTTCTTCTTCTTCTTCTTCTTCTTCTGAACATAAGAAGAGCCCTGATGCTGGATCAGACCAAGGGTCCATCTAGTCCAGCACTCTGTTCACACAGTGGCCAACCAGCCGTCAGCCAGGGATGAACAAGCAGGACATGGTGTAACAGCACCCTCCCACCCATGTTCCCCAGCAACTGGTGCACACAGGCTTACATGAACTAAGTCATCCCTGGTTTGAATCTCATCTGAGACATGACCACACTAGATGGCTGCAGTCAAGGCAGTATATCTCATGCTCAGCCCACCATCTGTATATCGGAGTAATAATACTAGCCTACCTTGCAGGGTCGTTGCAAAGATTATCTCAATTTATAGATTGATTTCCAAACAAAAGTTCTCCGAGTGACTTACAATAAACAACAATGGAGGCTACTATTTTGTATGCACTTTCGTGGAAGTAAATTGTAATTGGACCCAGTGGGACTTTCTTTTGAATGAACCCGCACAGAATTGCACTGTAAAACATCATCACATTATTCCCCCGCTCCCCAGTTCAAAACTGCAGCAATATAAAAACTGCAGCAGCTCACAAACAAGCACAGATTAAATAGTTTGTCAAGAGAAAGCAATGGGGACAGACACAGAAGTTCTGGCTAAATAGGTCAATGGGTTTTGGCATATCTCCCTTGCAAGGGTGTTCTGCAATTTGGGTGCCACCACCCCAAAAGCCCTGTTTCTCGTGACAGAGCAGTGTCCTAGTAAGATCAGATTTATGCTGGCTATAAATACCACTGGTACAATGGTGGCATCACTCCTTTATGCATCTCAGCAATTCATTCCCATTGGCCTGTTGCATCTTGACCTGCTGGGCCCTGACAGGGAATTAATGTTCCCCCCTCCCAGTGTCTTGGGGTGGGGACAGCTGTAACATTCTGAGAGCAATGGAAGGCCTTTGGAAGTGCCCCCACTGCATTTTATCCCATTGTGCTTATACCTCTCCCAGGTAGTTTGGTGGCAAGGTGGGGGAATATTTCTGTACTTTTACAACAGAAGCCAGCTGCATGCACAGCGCTGACTGGTTAGTGACTGTGCCACTGCTTGCCTTTCTGCCTTTGCTCAGGTCAAAATATAGTTGCTGTTGAACATCAGCAAGGTCCTACTCAGAGTAACGGCACGTGATTTCAATGCAGATTATCATGCATGATGCTCACACATGGTTTTAGTGTGCTGCATGTACACACAGGGTATATGAACACTGAAAAGCCACAACGAACAGCAGTGAAACCCATCTGTGTGAGATTATAATATGTGACAACCTAAACATAGGTTACATACTATTTATCTCTGAACACCCAAAGAAGTGTTATGGCTTGTCTGAGAGGAAATGAGGAGGCAGCACTCCATTAAGTACATTAGACCTAAGCTGATAAAGGCAATTTCAGATTTGTAAAATGGAATCACACTGCTTATATCGACGCCGTGCCAGCTATTTCACTAATCATGTATTTTAAAAGCCTATTTCAGAGTAATGGTGTATGCAGTAAGAACATTCCTGGTTGCCGGGGGAATAAATGCAGAATTTTTTTATGCGCTGGCCATAAAACACCGTCTATATTAATGAATGGTAAGTACTGCTGTTCAGTGCAGGTCCCAGTAAGCTCACAAGTTAAAATAATCAATCAAATTTCATTAATAACCCATCCCACCCCAAAGTCTTTAAGGGAATTCTCCCTAGGTTGCAGCATCCTATACATATTGAATAAACATAGCTGTCTCTTGCCATGTCCATGAATGATAGAAAGGCCATTTATATGTCTACAACCTGGTGCCCTCCAGGTTCATTTTATTTTTATTCCTTTTATTTGCTGTACTTGTAAATTGCCTAATAACCAAGGTTCATTGCAAAATACTTTAAAAACATAAAATAAAAACATTAAAACAAACAATAAAAACAGCACAGAATAAAACCAAAATAAAATCAGCAACAAAGGATAAAACCCATCCACTACATAAAACAAAATTGGAATCACCAGCAGAATGAACACTAAAAACAATTCTTAAAATGCCTGGGAGACTTTGCCTTTGCCAGTGAGGTCACACAACCAGATACAACACTATCTGCAAAATTGGGACAGGGGATAAATGCCTATTAACTAAATAAACAAATACTGCCTCTGATCATAGAATCATAGATTTAGAGGGTACCCTGGAGATCAACTAGTCCAGCAGTTCCAAACGTGGCACCTGTGAACACCCACAAAAAAATTACATTTTTTTCCAATTTTTGTATATATCCACAGCAATGAGTACATATGAAACTCATACAACTTTCTAAAAATTATAATAGGCTTCAACAAAAGTGGACCAAATATCCAAATAAGTATCTATTTGGAGGTGGTGTCTATATGCCACCCATTCAAATATTGAAAGCATTGTAAGGTCCTCAAGATATTACATCAGGGAAGTGAATGTTTTTTCCTTCCAATGTTGTAATATTGGTCTTTTAGCTGTCAAGAGGGTACAGCAAATCCATGTACGCTGACCACTTGTTGTCTTCCATGATGCAGATACATAATTTAAAAGGGTGTATACCCCAGTGAATATTAAAGACTGTTCCAGGGCAAAATTTATCAGTGGAATAACCTCCCTTAAAAGAATCAACTACTGGACATTGCCAAAACATAGGATTAAAAGAAGCATTAGCTATGTTGCACCGCCAGCAATTAGCCAGACAATCCCTTATTAAAGAGACATTGTGGTGTGCAACATACTGCTGAAAAAGTCACAACCTAAAATCCATAGATGTGAAAGGTAGACATCAAAGCAGAGATCAGCTGTTTACACATTTTGTGGCGCAGTTTCTCAAATTCCCAAATTCCCATGGATCTAAAAAGGTTGGGGGGGGGGCTGCTCTAACCATTCAGATTGGACACACTTCTTTGTTCTTGTTTTGCACCAACTCTGATAGATTATTAATTTATTTGGGGTTTCTATGCTGTTCAGATTTCATCACTGTTTGCTTCCCTCGACATCATCTGGGGTGTACATTATGCTAACTGTCGACACAACTGGAAGACAATGGTACTTTCTGTGTATGGGTGCACACCACCACATTGTACAACCCTGGTAAAGCTGCGTTGATAGACTGTGAATGCACTTATTATTTGGGCCACAATAGTGCAAACAGGGATTGAAATAAAACCAGACAAAAACCACTCACAAATGCCAGTCTGGACATATGACAATGGGAGATAAACAAGACGCAGCAATCCAGAATTCATACTCTCTGGAGAGAAGCTCTGAACAGCTCCGATAGCAGCATGAAATACAGAAGATGGCAAGATCTTGTGCACTGTGTGTGTGTGGGGGGGGGTTGGACTTGATGGCCTTATAGGCCCTTTCCAACTCTACTATTCTATGATTCTATAAGATACAAAATATGCAATCCAGGAACTCATGGGGCATCCTGATAAAAAAGCAGGATTTTTTAAAAAAGCAAACGATGTGAGGAGAGGCCAAAAAAAACCCAGAGCAAATGCACCAAAGCAAAGCAAATGACATTCATTTTTTGTTTAAAATAAACATCAGGCAAAATATTGGGAATGGTAAAGGGCAGAACTGCTTATCTCTGGGTTACAGGCTCACGATTTGCATGTGGAAGGTTCAGCCCCCGGCAGCAATTTATTAAAGATTCTGAATGACAGGGTTGTGAGAGCTATTGTCCATCAGGTATAAGGCAGCTACTTACTAGGTAGCTGATTAAACGTCACCAAAAAGTGAGAGGAAACATCACCACATGCACAATTTAAATGCATAAAATGTGCATGTGCGAATTTATATGTATAGATGCAAATGCGGAAACAATGACTGCAGTTTAAATTGCAAGGCAGTTCATCGCACCACAGTGGGTTGAGGCCAGGTGACCTGTGTGACTGCTTTTCTGTCTGCTGTCCAGGTGCTGCCAACTGTGGTTGGACAAGCCTCCTGCCTGGTTTCCTTTCTTAGGGTTAACTTTAAACCAGACTTGGACTGGACAGCTTTTTAAAGGGGGGAATTGGCTTCAAATAGAGGGCTGCGCTTAGGACACACATGGCCACCCTAGTTTATCCCAGTGCTTGTCAGCAGGTTGGCCCCACCGTTAGACAGAGTTAGGTGGAGGCCTTGGGCAGCAGATGCAGGGACACAGCAGTAAAGTGTTGCTGTCCTTGGAGGGGTGGAGGACACTTCCCCATCATCACTGCTGAAGTAAGATTGAGCTGACAGTGTGGTTTGTTTTTTGTAGGTGGAAGGAAGCCACCTTGTCCATCACCTCAGACAGCAAAATGCCTCGGGCCAGCCCATATATCATCATGTTCAAGAATGTATCTAAGGACATGATGATACATTTGAATTGAGACTCGACCAACAAGCAGGACATGAGTGTAACTGTACTCTCCCACCCATGTTCCCCAACATCTGGTATATAGAGACATACTGCCTCTGATACTGAAGGGGGCTAATAGCCATTGATAGCCTTCTCCTCCACGAAGGATTGTCTTGTATCAGCCAATTTGGTTCATAGAATCATAGAATAGCAGAGTTGGAAGGGGCCTGCAAGGCCATCGAGTCCAACCCCCTGCTCAATGCAGGAATCCACCCTAAAGCATCCCTGACAGATGGCTGTCCAGCTGCCTCTTGAATGACTCTAGTGTGGGAGAGCCCACAACCTCCCTAGGTAACTGATTCCATTGTCGTACTGCTCTAACAGTCAGGAAGTTTTTCCTGATGTCCAGCTGGAATCTGGCTTCCTTTAACTTCCTTTAACTTGAGCCCGTTATTCCGTGTCCTGCAGTCTGGGAGGATCGAGAAGAGATCTTGGCCCTCCTCTGTGTGATAACCTTTGAAGTATTTGAAGAGTGCTCTCATGTCTCCCCTCAATCTTCTCTTCTCCAGGCTAAACATGCCCAGTTCTTTCAGTCTCTCTTCATAGGGCTTTGTTTCCAGACCCCTGATCATCCTGGTTGCCCTCCTCTGAACACGCTCCAGCTTGTCTGCGTCCTTCTTGAATTGTGGAGCCCAGAACTGGACGCAATACTCTAGATGAGGCCTAACCAGGGCCGAACAGGTGACCAGTAAACACCAACACCACCATCTGAGGTTATGTCTTCTTCCCAGATATAAATCTCGGATGACTACCCTTGAAAAGGTGTTGCGCTAGTCTGCGAACGACAAACCAGAACCTGGCCCAAAGTCCCCAGCACAACTGAACTGGGTTTGGAAGGGCAAAGCTGACAAAAACGATGCTGCATCCGTCACTCGTATTGCAGAGGCGACCTCTCTGCGCGGAGCAGAACTTAAATAGAAACATAATTCAGTTTGAAAAGCTACGAAGGGGCTACTGCTGTTCTGCAGAGATTTCTGATTCGTCACTGCTGTACTATCCTTAACTGACCCTGTGCAATGTGGGAGGCTGAAGCTTGTGATAAATTACAACTCGAAGTATACCCTTCCATGAACTTGTGCCAATTCTGGAGTTTGGAGAGGTCAGTGTGGGCAGGATGCCCCCCCTGGGCACCCTACCCGAGTCAACCCACGTCTTCCAGAGAAAGAAAGGGGAAGAGGTGTAGAGGTTACTGCTCCTTTTCCTTGCCCATCTCATTGATCGCTTGAAGAAGGCAGATGAAGAGGCAGCAACAGCAAGAAGGAGGAGCAACATGGCCAGCGACTCCAACAATTGGTAGTGGGCCGCAGGCCTCAGCAAATTCCCAGAGATGCTGAGCCCTGGAAAGTGCCATTTATTTATTTAAAATATTTATAACCCGCCCTATATCACTAAGATCTCAGGACGGCGTACAGATAAAAACATACAGTATAAAACAATATACACAGTTAAAAACAAATTAAACTATAATCCAAGTTAAAAACAATATATAATTTAAAAGCAATTATATTAGATGCAGTTAAAACAGTTAAAACAATGTGCCAGTGAGTTTAACCATCAAAGGCTTTGTTAAAAAGCCATGTTTTTACTTGGCGTCGAAATGCAATCAATGTTGGCGCCAATGGGGCCTCCCAGGGGAGGGCATTCCACAGTCGGGGTGCCACCACAGAGAAAGCCCCTTCCCTTGTCCCATCATAACGTATATGTTGCATTGGTGGGATGCGGAGAAGGGCTCCTCCAACAGATCTAAGGTCTCGGGCAGGCATATATAAGGAGAGGCGCGCTCTTAAGTATCGAGGTCCCAAGCCGTTTAAGGCTTTAAACGTCATTACCAGCACCTTGAATTCCGACCATGAACTTTCCTCTTTGGTGCGTTATGCTTAGAAGAGGAACAGGGAAATGTCTTTACCACGCAGCTTTGCTCCTTGTTCCCACAAAACTCCAAAGCATCGCAGCTGCGGGGTGGGGGACGATGAATCCCGATGGCAGGAAGGAGCATGGGCTGGTTGAGCCTGCCCCTGCCCTCCGCCCTGCCTTCCCGTGACTTACTCTGGGCTTCGATCCGCCCCCGGGAATGCCCGCAGTCTCAACCCGGAGCTAGGTCACCACTGACAGGTGGAGGAAAGAAGGTAGTGACCTCAGAGCAAAGCAAAAAGTTGCAGTAAGTCAGCAACTTTAAAAAAGTGCAATTTTGGGGGGGAAAGCCCATGGTGGCTGAGAGTTGGAAGCTGCGTCATATAAACAACGCAGCACCAACTTGCAGCCAGAACGGGCTAAACAGGGCGTATAGACAAGCCCCAGTTCTAGGGAAGTGGAAAAGAGGGTACATTTCTTGTTTTATCTTATTGCATTTAAAATATATTCTTCTATCTTCACAAGGTCCATCCAGACCCAAGAAATTTGTCCATTGGGGATCTTCACTGGCTAGATAAGGCCCATAAACTGGAGATGCCCCGTGGCTGGTTTAAAAGATTTATATACCATCCTTCAGTTGAGCTTCCACAGCAGTTTTCAAAAGATAAGAACGGAAAGATAAAACACATACAGTTTGATCCAGATATGTCATGGTTAGAGCTAGATATAAACCATGACTAGGTCACCCCACTGATGTCAATGGGTAGTATCCAACATTAGTCCTATGCAGAGTAGACCCATTGAAATGAGCTAGACTTAAGCTAGTCACAGCTAAATTAAGTATCATTCCTTTCCATGGTCAACTCTATTTTATTTTTTTAATTATTTTTATTTATTACATTTTTATACCGCCCAATAGCCGAAGCTCTCTGGGCGGTTCACAAAAATTAAAACCATGAAGAGCATAAAAACAACCAACAAATTTAAAACACAAATACAAAATACAATATAAAAACTCTACATAGGAGTAATGTTTGGATACTATCCAATGGGTCTATTGCAAACACGATCAAATCAGTATGCAACAGGGTATGTTGCAGATCTTTAGAAAAGATGAAAATGCCCTGAAGTGAGTAGATTAAAGGACAAATAAATCAGTATGCAACAGGGTAGGTTATAGATCTTTAGAAAAGATGAAAATGCCCTGAAGTGAGTAGATTAAAAGACAAATTATCATAAACTGAGGACAGAGATTCAACGAGAAACAAAATGGACTCCATATAATTTTTCTGAAATATCTTTCATCTGGAGATGCCAGAGACCGTTTCTAGGATTTCATATATTCACAGCTTTAACTTTACCTCCTCAGAACTCAATTAATAGGAGATCAATGTGTTAAATCCAATAAAGTAGTCCCTTTTCTGAGAGTTTCCCGAGAAAAAGACTTTTGTGTGAGGCTTGAGGCATATGCAACTAATTTGCCATTCTGTCGTTTTATTATTTTGTATTATTAACTTATTTTATATTATTTTGTACCAGCCTTCCCCAACTTGGTGTTTTCCAGATGTGTTGGACTGCAACTCCCATCATTCCCAGCCAGCCAGAATGATGGGAATTGCAGTCCAACACATCTGGAGAACACCAGGTTGCGGAAGCCTGTTTTATATTGTATTACTTACTGTTGTGCCTTGTACAGAAATAAAATAAAATGCAACATACAGCGGTTATAAAAGCAATCTTTCTTTTTCTTTTTTCATTTTTTCTTTTGTCAGTGGTGAAACAGATTTTACTGCATTATTTCACCACTAAAAAGAGAGAGAAAGGATGAAATAATTAATTAAAGCCTTCCTATCCCTGCAGGAAGAAAAAACTTACATTCAGGATGGACAAACCTGACAGTTTTGCTTTCTCCCATGTTCAGTTTATTTATTTATTTTAAAAAAATCTTCTCTCCTTCCTGCTTATGAGAAAAACAGTCACATTTGCTAAACCGAACAGAATTCTCACCCATCTGGAGGAACACATTGACCCTGCCTGCCATGTAGCAGTTGAAGATGGGGAGTTTGTCAGCCGGGGGGGGGGGAAAGAGGTGGCCACAACTCGAACTCAGCTCTGCAAATGTGGCTGAATAACAGGGACTCAAAGCCAGTCTTTTAAGAGCTAAGCACCCGAAGCCCTCTGTCTGAAACAATGGATGAATCTGTCCATTTCGGTTTCTTCACATTCATTTTTTAAAAATCTAAAGTTCTTCCTATCCCCTTCATTAAGAAGCGTGCGAATTTCGATAAGTCCTTATAAAATATATTTTTAAAAAAGTCTCAAAGTGATATTGCAGCGGATTTAGAGAAGCTATTCCAAGGATTTATTGACTATTCTGAAGCCTTTGACTGTGTGGATCATAACAAACGGTGGCAAGTTCTCGGTGGTATGGGGATACCAAGTCATCTTGTCTGCCTCCTGAGGAATCTGTATAACGAACAAGTAGCAATGGTAAGAACAGACCACGGAACAACGGACTGGTTTAAGATTGGGAAAGGAGTACGGCAGGGTTGTATACTCTCACCTTACCTATTCAACTTGTATGCAGAACACATCATGCGACGTGCTGGGCTTGACGAATCCAAGGCTGGAGTTAAAATCGCAGGAAGAAACATTAACAATCTCAGATATGCAGATGACACCACTTTGATGGCTGAAAGCGAGGAGGAGCTGAGGAGCCTTATGGCAAAGGTGAAAGAAGAAAGTGCAAAAGCTGGGTTGCAGTTAAACCTCAAAAAAACCAAGATTATGGCAACCAGCTTGATTAATAACTGGCAAATAGAGGGAGAAAACGTGGAGGCAGTGACAGACTT
Organism: Elgaria multicarinata webbii; assembly: GCF_023053635.1. Lineage (NCBI taxonomy): Eukaryota > Metazoa > Chordata > Lepidosauria > Squamata > Anguidae > Elgaria > Elgaria multicarinata. The sequence continues at coordinate 5,532,081 of NC_086189.1, forward strand.
TGTATTTCTGGGCGCAAAGCTTACTGCAGACGCTGACTGCAGCCAGGAAATCAGAAGACGTTTACTTCTTGGGAGGAGAGCAATGACAAATCTTGATAAAATAGTTAAGAGCAGAGACACCACACTGACAACAAAAGTCTGCATAGTTAAAGCAATGGTATTCCCCGTAGTAACCTATGGCTGCGAGAGCTGGACCATAAGGAAGGCTGAGCGAAGGAAGATAGATGCTTTTGAACTGTGGTGTTGGAGGAAAATGCTGAGAGTGCCTTGGACTGCAAGAAGATCAAACCAGTCCATATTCCAGGAAATAAAGCCAGACTGCTCACTTGAGGGAATGGTATTAAAGGCAAAACTGAAGTACTTTGGCCACATAATGAGAAGACAGGATACCCTGGAGAAGAGGCTGATGCTAGGGAAAGTGGAAGGCAAAAGGAAGAGGGGCCGACCAAGGGCAAGATGGATGGATGATATTCTGGAGGTGACAGACTTGACCTTGGGGGAGCTAAGGGTGGCAACGGCTGACAGAAAGCTCTGGCATGGGCTGGTCCATGAAGCCATGAAGAGTCGGAAACGACTGAACGAATAAACAACAACATTCCAAGGACAAATCAAAGGGTATTCAACACTAATTCCCCAATGCAAATCAATGAAGATGCCATAACATGGGGCGGACCTTTTGCAGCATGGCTGGCTGGGAAATTCTGAGATTTCTTGGGCTTTTCCCCCCTCAAAACACACACAATCTAATGAGCAATTCTTTCTTTTATATGGTGTTTTTATTCTGCTGTTCACTGTTCCAAAATCTTTGGATGTGGAGCGGTATATAGATATTGTAAATAATTTTTTTAAAATGTGTGGTATTCATCTACCACTAAATACAATTAAAAAAACAACTGAGCGGTTAGCCGTGATGTTCGGGCTACATCCTTCTGCAAAAGGCCCCATCTCCAAGGATGCTGAAGCCGCTCAGGGGACGATTTCCTTCCTGCTTCCCCACCACACAGTTGTCATCATCCCCCATTTCCATGACAACAAGACAGTGGGATGCTTGTGCAACCACCTGCCTCTGCAACAGGCAATGGTGACAGTGAGATTTCACCGGAAGAAAGGGGGAGGTGGGATATGGGGGTGGTCGGACATGTAGCCAGGAAGGACCGCTAAGAGAAGGCGGTTTTGTGCACCAGGAATCCTGAACTACGGCTGAAGGGAGTTAGACATTTTCAGCCCCTGGATCTCCTGTGGATCTCCAAATCAAAATACCACTTTTTTAAAAAAATTAAAAAAGAAAAATGGAGACAACTCTTTGTCCAGATTCCCAAATCCCTCTGTGAAGTTTTCACTGCACAGTCGAACTTTGCCACGTTAGGCGTCAAGACGATGACCTCATCAGGGCCGTCCCAAGACATTTATCTGCCTGAGGACAGGCCCGGCCCTAGCATTAGGCGGAGTGAGGCATCCGCTTGAGGTAGCTGCTGCTGGAGGAGTAGCAGTGAGAATCCTCCAGCCATTCCTCTTGAACCCCATGTGGCACACGACAGGGCTGGGTGTGCCACAGGGCCCGCCTTGCACCCCAAAACAAGCCTACCGTCCTCCGAACCAGTGGAGAACGCTGCCCCATTGCCAGCTCCACAGTATTGGGGTACCTTTAACGCTCCCTGCCCTCAATGAATCTGCTTTCTCACCGCCATCGTCACCAGTCGCTCTTGCTCCTTATCCTCTTTCTCATTATTGCGGCCATTTTGTGGCCTGACAGGCAGACAGAGCCACAAGCAGGCCGGGGCATCTCCTGCTCCTCCTTCTCACCACTACCACTGCCTAGGCCAGAGCGAGAGGCAGGTGAACAACCAGGCTGCAATGGGGAAGAAGAGGAGCAAGTCCGGGAGGCTCTTCACTAGGCCTCTGGTAGTCTGTGGGCCCTCGGCAGGTGCCCAACCATGCCTACCCTTGACACCGGCCCAAACCACCAGTATTGAAGTAAAATTTAACTTCCAGTCCAGTTCATTTCTGAATGTGGGATGGGTGGGGTGGCCGCCATCTTGTCTCTTGCCTCAGACAGCAAAATGTACTGCCACAAGATGGAGCCCACCCATCCCCAATCCCACATACAGAAGCTGACAGGTCTAGTAGTTGAACCTTTGCTTCAATAAGGGTGATGGGACAGTGTCCGCCACTGCAGGCTAGTTTAGGAGGCACAGAGGGATATGTTTCAGGGGCTGAAGAAGCAGGGCCAGGAGGCCTTGCCACGTATGCCCCAGTATCTGCCGCCTGAGGTGCTATTTCAGACTGACATGGCTGAACAGTTCTCCCTACCAAGAGAATAAAACAAAACAAATCCCTCCCCAAAGAAAAAAAATGCACATTTTCTAGCTTAGCCTCGATATCCTAGATTTCTAGTTATATGGATTTTTTTTTTAAAAAAAAAAATTATAGTAAGGGGGAGCATTTTCATGCTGCAACATTTTGTGACAGGTTCCACTTGTAACATTTAGGGCGCAATTCTATGCATGCTTAGACAGAAAAAAGTCCTGCAACGCATGCCCCAGCCAAGTAGTTGATGGGAGTTGTAGGACTTTTTTTCTGTCTAAACATGGATAGGATTGCATTTTTATTCTGTCCTTCCTCTGAGTAGCAGCAAACATAGCTCTTCCTCAACTCCTACCACCACCACCCCATGCCTTATTCTTAACAATCCCCTTGGGATAGGTGCGTCGGTGACAGTGACTCGCCATCCTGTGACCACTTCCAGATGACCACTAAAAAATTAACCGAGAGCACAAGGTTTTCCCATGTGCTCTGGTAACCGTCCTGAATCTTTTAGTCAAATGGTTCAGGAGTTCAAAATATAAACCACATTTCAAGGCATAGCAAGCCAGACAACCCAGTGGTTTGAAAAGGCTATTTCCCCCCTCCTTCCTGTAGAAGACCATCCCATGCATGTTCATTCTTCAACATCTGCAAACACTGTGCTAAAGCAGGCCTTAATCTGCCCAGAAGAGCTCTAGAAGGAAGCGATCATCCTGTTTTCTTCAGATGGCAAAACAAAAGGAAATCTACCCGGATTCCCTTCAAATTTGGAGAAGCGGAACTCCTTGAGGCAAAAATCTTGAAGTCTTTAAACTGGGAATTACTCATTGCATTTACACACACACACACACACATGAGTATAAATCAGTCCTAAGAGGCTGGGTGGGAAAAATATTTCGTTTAAAACAAAGCTGGGTGGATTCTCAGCTCAGATCCATATGAGCGAATGCTAGATTGCCTAGTCAGTAAAATACATGCACACATCATGTGTGTGTTTTCTACTGACTGGGAGTTTTAGTTTAAACAAAATATTTTCTCCACCCAGCCTCCAAGGACTGATTTATGCATATGTGCATAATTCTTGGCTTCACAGTGCTATAGTATTTTGACAAGATGAATGCCAACAAGGCAGAAATCAGAATGATTACGTAAAATCAATACTCTCCCATGCATCACTGTGGATCAATGGGTGCATCACACGCAAACCCTGACTGGAAAATTACAGTCGCTTTGCATTTGGATGGAGAAGGTCTCAAGTTGGATCCCTGACATCGCAAAGTGGGGCTAAGAAAAGCCTCCTCCATGAAACCTTGGAGAGCTACCACCAGCCTTCCCCAATCAGGAGCCCCAACAACAATTCCCATCATCCCCAGACAGTATGGCAAAGAATGTAGAATCATAGAATAGTAGAGTTGGAAGGAGCCTATAAGGCTGTCGAGTCCAACCCCCTGCTCAATGTGGCAAAGAACTTGCAAAAAAGGAAGCAAAGGACCAGGGGTTGGTTTAGATGGCAAAGAATCCTGGTGTTAAGGAGGGGATCCAAGGGGATCCTAAGGAGCAGAGCTGGCATCTGTAGGAACACCTCCTCCCATATGTACCTGCCCGGACCCTAAGATCATCTTCAGGGTCTCTCTCTGTGAGCCCCTGCCAAAAGAAGTGAGGCAGGGGGCTACCAGGAGGAGGGCCTTCTCTGCTGTGGCACCCCGGCTTTGGATTTTTTATGAACCGCCCAGAGAGCTTCAGCTATTGGGCAGTATAGAAACGCAATAAATAAATAAATACATAAAGCATTGCTCCCATTTGCTTGTCAAGCAAGCAAATGGGAGCGATGATGAGGAAGAGGAGGAGCAAGGGCAGCTGAAGGTAATGGCAGTGAGTCAGTAGACCAGTGGTTCTCAAAGTGGGCGGGTACCGCCCCCTTGGAGGCATTAGGATTGCATAGGGGGGTGTTAAGAGGCAAGGGGGCGGCAGGGGGGCGCTCAAGGTGGTCTTTTCCAAGAAGCACCTCTCCAGAAGGTCTTAAAACCCGGGGACATTTTTATGGGAGAAGATAGTTTGGTCCCAAGCCATACAGGGGAAGAATCCACATGTGTATTAATACCAATTAAGAAGAGTCCTTTTAACGGTGAATTGAAATGTTTCAAAAGCACCAAAATGCTAATGAAGAGACATACTCTGCTTGGTGTGCCCCGCCATGCTGGCTGCAAAACAGAGACATTCGCTCTCTTTTCTCTCTCTCCCTCCCTCGGCAAGTCTGCGGCAGGTGCTTCGGATTTTGAATAAATATTCAATGAATTGTTACTGTTTTGAATTTTATTGTTATTATCTTCCTTAGTGGGTTGTTGAAAACTGCTATTTTGAATAATGATTTTTATAGTGTAGGGTAGGGGCACTGGGCATGAGTTTGTGGAACCAAGGGGGCAGTTACCTAAAAAAGTTTGGCAACCACTGCAGTAGACTCACTACAGGAGGGGTGTCGTGGGGGGTGTCATGCCCACAGGCCCTTCAAAACCTGAAGCCAGCACTGCTAAGGAGGAGGCTAAAGCCCTGACATTCTAGGCCAAACCCTAAACCGTGGCAAACCCATACGTCAGTATCAGTACTGTAGCAAAAGATCCGTGCATATCATCTGCGCACTACAGATGAGAGACTTAGAATGAGTGGGAACGGCTTGAGTAAAGCCATATACAGTTGAACAGCTGATCGGAGATTTGAATTTCCAGCCTATAACTCATGCTCTTCACCGCTACGTGATCCCATAAGTCTCCAGCGTTCTCTCTGGCAGAGAAAGCTGACCCTACACAGGCCACCCAGAGCTTTTTCCACATTAAAAAAATAAATAACTTGATCATAAATGAAATGAAACTTTAAAACGCCTCTCCCGTCCTATTTGTGTACATGTCACGAACGTAGAAGAGAGCCTTTCTTTGCTTTCACAGAGGGTGCACGCCGCCCACGCCAGGTTTTAGATTCGCATTACAGGGAAAGGATATGCTTAAAAGAAAAAGCCCAACAACTTTAAGCATCACCTCACCTGAGTGCAACCTGAACCTCTCATTGGTCAAAGAAGAGGAATTTGCGAACCGTTCCCTGATCAAATATGTCCAGTCCTCCATGGTGCAAGTGAGGACAAATTCTGATGGATATGCCTGCCTGCCTGCCTGCCTGCCTCTCTCTCTCTCTCTCTCTCTCTCTGACTGCTGTGATCGCTTTGATAATCTCTGCCTATTTCTTTAAGCTGATTGTGTGTTTTTAATAGAAGCACCTCTGGGTATATATAGCTGGACAGCCGGCATGGAGAAGAGGGCACTAGGAGTAGAGGAAGTGGTCATCTCCTGCATGCAAGGCAAGTCCTCCAAAAAAGAACTGTTGTCCTTCCCCTAAAGAAGAAATAACATTCCAGTCCTCATGGTTCTGGATTGTGGCATCACCCTTTAGCACCATCTGTGTAGGAACCTGCCTTCTACTGAGTCACACTCTTAGTCCAACACTGACCGGCAGCCGCTCCCCAGGGTTTCCAGCAGACATTTTTCTTAGTCCTACCTGGGGAGACTAGGAATTGAACCTGGAACTTTCTGCATGCAAAGCAGGTGCGCTACTATGGAGTGATCATCCTTCATTTAAAAATAAAGTAAGGTTCCAGTCCTCATAGTTCTGAACAAGAGGCTGATTTAAAGAAGCCAGACCTTTGTCCTATCTAGCCCAGTATTGTCAACACTGTCTGGCAACCGCTTTCCAGGGATTCAGGCAAGTTTCTTTCCCAGCGTTAACTGGAGATGCCAAAGATTGAAGCTTTGACCTTTCTGCATGCCAAGCATGCATTCTGTCCATTAGATATTGTCCCTCATCTAAAATAAAGTAAGATCCCAGTCCTCATGATTCAAAAAAGCTGAATCAGCTAGGAATATAGGAAGTTGCCACTGAGCTGCAGACCTTTGTCTAAAAATAAAGTTGCTAGTCCTTAGAATTCTAAATATAGGGCTGAATTAACCAGGGACAGGAAGTGCTGTCTTATACTGAGTCAGACTCTTGGTCCATCTAGGCCAGTATTGCTGACACTGACTGGCAGCAGGGTTCTCCAGGGATTCAGGCAGCCCTACCAGGAGAAGCTGGGGATCAAACCTCTGCATGCAAAGCAAAGGCTGTACCATGGAGCTATGGCCCCTCCCCAAAAAGAGGAGCAGCAACAGCGCCATCAACAGTGCTTCTCCCTCAACCTGGGATCTCCTCGGATACGGGGCCCGGGAGGGACATTTTATTCCCTCTATTGAGATGATCCAGATGAGGTCTCTCCAAGGCCACAGACCCTGGAGGAGAATGAAGGATACACGTTCCTGACTGATCCGGGGGGAGCATGTCGCTAGACATCGGTTGGAAGGGAAACACGGCACTTACAAATTCCCCATTGCTTCGCTGGCTTTTTCCCAGACTTGCCTGACGCTGTGCCACAAGATTCTTCCCTGAAAGCACAGGCAAACCAGGAGGGACATCAGAAGCTGCCTTTATACTGAGTCAGTATAAAGGCCCTTGGACAGGAGTTGCTATTGTAGTCATGCCCTGCTTGTGGGTTTCCAATGGGAAGCTAGTTGGCCACTGTGTGAACAGATTGCTGGAGGAGATGGACCCTGGGTCTGATCCAGCAGGGCTCGTCTTATGTTCTTATGGACAAGGTGGACCCTGGGTCAGATCCAGTAAGGCTCTTCTTATGTTCTTATGGACTAGATGGACCCTGGGCCTGATCCAGAAAGGGCTCTTCTTATGTTTTTATGGACTAGGTGGACCTTGGGTCAGATCCAGAAAGACTCTTATGTTCTTATGGACTAGGTGGACCTTGGGTCTGATCCAGAAAGGCTCTTCTTATGTTCTTATGGACTAGATGGACCCTGGGCCTGATCCAGAAAGGCTCTTCTAATGTTCTTATGGACAAGGTGGACCCTGGGCCTGATCCAGAAAGGCTCTTCTTATGTTCTTATGGACTAGATGGACCCTGGGCCTGATCCAGAAAGGGCTCTTCTTATGTTTTTATGGACTAGGTGGACCTTGGGTCAGATCCAGAAAGACTCTTCTTATGTTCTTACGGACTAGGTGGACCTTGGGTCTGATCCAGAAAGGCTCTTCTTATGTTCTTATGGACTAGGTGGACCCTGGGCCTGATCCAGAAAGGCTCTTCTAATGTTCTTATGGACAAGGTGGACCCTGGGCCTGATCCAGAAAGGCTCTTCTTATGTTCTTATGGACTAGATGGACCCTGGGCCTGATCCAGAAAGGCTCTTCTTATGTTCTTATGGACAAGGTGGACCTTGGGTCAGATCCAGAAAGGCTCTTCATATGTTCTTATGGACTAGATGGACCCTGGGTCAGATCCAGAAAGGCTCTTCTTATGTTCTTATGGACTAGATGGACCCTGGGCCTGATCCAGAAAGGCTCTTCTAATGTTCTTATGGACTAGGTGGACCTTGGGTCTGATCCAGAAAGGCTCTTCTTATGTTCTTATGGACTAGATGGACCCTGGGCCTGATCCAGAAAGGCTCTTCTTATGTTCTTATGGACAAGGTGGACCTTGGGTCAGATCCAGAAAGGCTCTTATGTTCTTATGGGCTAGATGGACCCTGGGCCTGATCCAGCAGGGCTCGTCTTATATTCTTATTGACTAGATGGACGATGGGCCTGGTCTATCAGTATTCTTCTTATGTTCTTATGGACTAGGTGGACCCTGGGCCTGATCCAGCAGGCTCTTCTTAAGTTCTTCCATCTATCTAGCCCAGTACTACCAACAATAACTATCAACAAACCAACTTAAATATACACATATTAATAATACAAAGGATACACAATCATTAAGGAACTGAACAGTAAAACTGTCTCCACAAGGAGTATGATCAGCCAATCGTAAGTGGTCTAGTGAGGATGAACAGGTTCAGGAATTTGTCCACTTTCTCGGAAATTAACATGTTGGTACCTTGGAGTGGGGATAATCATCATGGACTCAATACAGCGGCCAGGAAAAACTGTGTGATGGGATATATTAGGTGTTTTCTGGCTTCTTGATAGTAACTACAATGAAACAGAATATGCAAGATGGCCTCCAGCTCAACGCTGTTACAGGGGCAGCGTCTGTTATTCATTGGAGTTTTATTAAATCTGCCTTCTAATAGTTTGGAGAGGAGAATGCTAAAGCTTGCCAAGGAGAATGTCTTCCTATATTTAGGAATAGTTAACCATCTGAAGTAAAGCATTCCATCTTCACAGGGGAGGCATGATAGAGGCAGGGGTATTTACCAGCCCCACCTGGAGATGGTCAGGAATAAACCTGGGATGTCCTGCATGAGCGATAGTCCCTGCCTTCAAGAGAACTACTGCAGTGTGAGGTTGTTGCCAAAGAAACGAAGGTGGCTGAGGCATCTTGAAGGACACTGAACGAATTGCAGGGATTTCTGTTGAGGTGGAACAGGAACCCGTCTCCAAATCGGAACTGGAAGCCCCGTCCAAAGCATGGCTTCAAATCCTGGTCTGAAGGCAAGCTATAGTTTACACAAACCATGGGTTTCCCAATTTGGACATCACAGCGAACTACAGATTGCCCAACTCAGGGAGAGAATCGGAGATCATGTGGGGAGGAGGAGGAGGAAGAGAGAGGGTCCGATTTCAAAGCTCCTGCTCTACCTTCTTATGGCTCTTTATCTTTAAATTGAAGTTGGACTGGTCCAACAGTCCTTAAAAATAGAAGATGCCTTCAGCTGTTCAACAGAGACCTGTCCTCCATCAAGCAGGGCATATGGTGTCCTCACTTAAATGGAAAATCATACCTTTAAACATTCTCTTTCCCTCCTTATTGTTTACTACAACTTCATTAGATTGTAAGCCTATGCGGCAGGGTCTTGCTTTTTACTGTGTTATCTGTACAGCACCATGTACATTGATGGTGCTATATAAATAAATAAATAATAATAATAATAATAATAATAATAATAATAATAATAATAATAATAACAACCACCTAAAAAAAAAACCTGCAGGAAATTTGGCAGACACTTTTTAGTGGAAAAGTCCCAGCGGGAGCAAGCGGTGAAATGGACAATCGATTTCCGAGCCCAAGGGGCTGAGTGGTGTTGCTGCCTTTCAATCAGAAGAGCTAACCAGCCAACGTAATTTGAGTGCCTGCTTCTGTACTAATTGGAGGGGACTCAGGGACCACTGCTAAAGAAATGACTTGTTTGTAAAGGAAAAAATGCAGATGGGTTGGAGTCCTGGGGTTAGATCAGAACTAATTTGATTTCCAAGGGTTATGCAAAAGGTGACCTCACAGGTGACCTCAGTGGCACGGAGTGCCTTCTACAAACTCTGGTTGGTGGCCCAGCTACGCCCCTATCTAGACAGGGATAACCTGGCTTCAGTTGTCCATGCTCTGGTAACCTCCAAGTTAGATTACTGCAATGCGCTCTACGTAAGGCTGCCTTTGAAGACGGTTCGGAAGCTGCAGCTCGTGCAAAATGCAGCGGCCAGGTTGATTTCGGGAACCAGAAGGTTTGACCATATAACACCTGTTCTGGTCCGCTTGCACTGGCTGCCTGTATGTTTCCGAGCCCAATTCAAGGTGCTGGTTTTGACCTATAAAACCTTACACGGCTTGGGACCACAATACCTGACGGAACGCCTCTCCCGACGTGAATATACCCGGTCACTACGTTCAACATCTAAGGTCCTCCTCCGGGTGCCTACTCCAAGAAAGGCTCAAAGTGTGGCAATGAGGGATAGGGCCTTTTCGGTGGTGGCCCCAAGACTGTGGAATGATCTCCCTGATGAGGCTCGCCTGGCACCAACACTACTATCTTTCCGGCGCCAGGTTAAGACTTTCCTCTTTGCCCGGGCATATGAAGGCACATCCTAATTACCCACATGTTTAGTTTTTAATTGATTTTTAATGCTCTATGTGTGTATGTACTGTGTTTTAGAGTTTTAAATTTTGTATTCTTGTTTTTATCTCAATTTTAGAATTTCTGTAAACCGCCCAGAGAGCCCTGGCTATGGGAGCAGTATATAAGTATAATAAATAAATAAATAAATAAATAAATAAAAGAAGGAAGGAAACCACCTTGTCAGCAAAGAAGATCAAGCGCGTAAGCGGCACGGCCAAGACACTGCAGTCCAAGCTCTGGAACTGGATCCGTGGTCCAGATATCTAGAACCGCAATGTTACACAGCGAGGACCAATCAGCGGCTATCACAGAGCCACCTGACCATGACTCATCGCGTCTTTGAGCTGTCACTGACAGAGCTGTGCCGCTAATGGGGGCTTAATGTTTTCGGTGCATTAAGACAGGCCGAGAGAAAATTACTCTCCTCCAAATTGCAGAATACGAGCTGTTGGCTGACGGAGCCGCCGCCGCTGCTGCAGCTGTGATGCTCAGAAAAGTGCTGTGCCCTCTTTTTAAAGCCCGGGACTTAAAAAGGAGGAGGCTGGAATTGACGGATCAGGGAGCTGCTGTTTCCAAGGGTAACGACATCTTTGCCACAGTAGGATGATGTTAATTGCATCTGAAACTGCAGAGACTCAACGCGTAGAAAGGGCTCTTGCAGACTGGCGCTATTCCTGCATCTCCTTCCAAGCAGATGGAGATGATGTCCTGAATTATATCATCTTAAGGCCCGATCCTACAGGCTTACTCACAGGAGACAGACTGCAGCCCAGTGAAAGAGCCCATCTTTTACTTCCCAAAGGTTTCACCCCCAGGAATCACAGAATGTATTTCTTTATTTAAAGCCTTTCTTGGCTGCCTTTCAGGGCAGAAACCCTCCCATGACGGCTTACGGCAATGAAATACACAAAAACAGAAACACAATAAAATATCAATATAAACAATAAACCAGCAAAAACGACAGCAGGAGCAGCAACAACAGTAGTTATATCACGAGGAGGCCACGGTAAAAGAATATGTCTTCAAGGCCTTCTTAAAAGCCTGCAGTGATGGAGAATGACGGACCTCTGGTGGCAGCATGTTCCAAAGGTGCGGGGCCACTGCAGAGAAGGCCCCCAAAAGAGATGTCTCTCTGTGGTTAGAACAGGCGTGAGCAGAAGGCAGATCTCCTGGTAGATCTCTTTGTAGTAGATCAACAAAAATTTCTGACTCCTGATGGTTGGACAAAAAAAAATGTCTTCCCCCCCGCGTCCCTGCCCCCCCCCCCCCCCGCGTCCTAAATTATATGGCTTGAGTATTTTTGTGTTTGGAAGGACTGTGAGTTTTGTTGAGCTCTGACAGAGGTCTACAAAATCTTGCATGATGTGGAGGATGTGGATAGGGAGTAGATCTTCTACCCCTCTCATCATACTAGAACCCAAAGGAGTCATCCCATGAAGCTGACTGGTGGAAATTCAGGACGGATAAAAGGACAACCATCTGTTAGGGATGCTTTAGGGTGGACTCCTGCATTGAGCGGGGGGTTGGACTCGATGACCTTATAGGCCCCTTCCAACTCTACTATTCTACGATTCTATGAAGGACTTCTTCACACAGCACAAACTATGGAATTCACTTCCACAAGGTGTAGCGATGGCCACCAACTTGGATGGCTTTAAACTGGATAAATTCCTGGAGAAGAAGGCTATCCATGGCTACCGGTCACAATGGCTATGTGCTACCTCCAGTATCAGAGTTGGATCCAGCATGGCTCTTACGTTATGAATTCTGCTACTCAGAGGCAGTAAGCCTATGTACACGAGTTGCTGGGGAACATGGGTGGAAGGGTGCTGTTGCACCGTGTCTTGCTGTGTTGGTCGCTGGCCGACGGCTGGTTGGCCACTGTGGGAACAGAGTGCTGGACTAGATGGACCCTTGGTCTGATCCAGCATCAGGGCTCTTATGTTCTTATTAACATCTGTCAGGGATGCTTTAGGGTGGATTCCTGCACTGAGCAGGGGGTTGGACTTGATGGCCTTGTAGGCCCCTTCCAACTCTGCTATTCTATGATTCTATGATTAATTCTGCTACTCAGAACAAAATTCCTGGGCAGAATCTACATTACTGCTTTAAAACTGTTTAGAACAGTACTAACAACTGTTGGGGTCCAGGACACACTCCATATACAGCTTTCAATCCATTTTCAAAGTGTTATATCCTGCTTGATGTAGACTCAATGTCCATAGACTCAAAATTCTTTCATTCTAAGTGCACGTCTTTTGCACCAGGCTCCAGCTAAAGGCTCTCCAGTGGGAAAATTAGCAAAAATAATAATACAACAGTGGATCCAGGAAGCCTTACATTACATGCACATTATGTAACACCTGAGGGCAGGTACACATATCAAGGATCATACTGGCCTTCTCCAACCCATTTCCCCAGATGTGTTGGACTACAAATCCTAGAAGCCCCCAGCCAGCATGATCAGTGGCTGTAGTCTGATGGGAATTGCAGTCCAACACAGCTGGAGGACATCAAGTTGGGGAAGATTAGGCCATGCACACTGAGATTGGATTCTCACAGTGTTCTCCTCAGTTTTTTGTTTTATTTTTAAAAAGAGAGAGAAGGATCGGGCCCTCACATGAAACTATGGGTCGTGCTTGTGGGTCCCTGGTGGACAACTGGTTGGCCACTGTGGGAACAGAGTGCTGGACTAGATGGACCCTTGGACTGATGCAGCCTCAGGTCCTGCCCCTTCTCCCACCTATATCCTGACTTCAGACCAGGTGTAGTTCCATCTGGCATGCAGTTTCCTATAGTCCGATTGCAAAGACTACAATTCCCATCATGCCTCACAGCAAATGAGTGCCTAGGCACATGAATAAACAGAAATTAGGCAGCTGCTGCTGCTGCATTTTCTCCCAATACTGCTAATGACTTGCACTGGCAGCCGTGGCAAGCAGTGAAAGGAAAAAATGACACTGAATTATCCCTTTTCAAGTCTAAATGCCCATCTTGCCATGGCAGGCAGAAGGTTGATTATTCCAATGTGGTTTACTGTATGGGAGACAGCACAGCGCTTTTTTGTTTTTCCAGGAGGATTTTTTCTTTAGGGATGTGGCAGCTGCCTATGTAGGGAGCTTTTACACTGCAGGAAGCTCACCTTAACGCCCTTGGCTACCCCTCTAGCTTGGCTGCTACAGTACACAAATCCCAGCGGTCAGCAGAAGGGAAGAGCAAGCCAAGATCCAACTGCGGTGGAGAAATAAATTCTCTGCCCAACACAGCGTGACAAATTTGGTCCCCGCAGCTAAGAAAATAAGAGCGTCATCTTCTCCAATTCATTAACTTTCCTGGGGACTTCCTCAGCCCGGGGGGCCTGATCCTAACTAAGTGCTGAGCATCCCGCATTCCACAATCGGACGGCTTGGACTGGTCCATAATGGTTGCAAGCCATTATGTTTTTATCTCTTACAGCAGCCTTCGCCAACCCAGCGCCCTCCAGGAGCGCCCTGCATTGACTGTGCTTGCTGGGGACGATGGGAGTTATAGTCCAACACATCTCACAGGGCAAGCTTAGGTTGTTTTACAGCAAGTCCACACAATGTTCACTTCACTGGCTGATACTGTAAAGGCGCAATCCTATGCATATTTAGTCAGAAAAGAAGTCCTGTATCTCCCAGCATTCCTTAGCTACAAAAATGTTCTGCAACTCCCAACATTCCCCAGCCACAAAAAAAGTCCTACAACTCCCAGCATTCTCCCGCCTGGTGGGGGAATGCTGGGAGTTGAAGGACCTGACCATAGAATCATAGAATAGTAGAGTTGGAAGGGGCCTCTAAGGCCAAGGAGTCCAACCCCCTGCTCAAGGCAGGAATCCACCCTAAAGCATCCCTGACAGAGGGTTGTCCAGCTGCCTCTTGAAGGCCTCTAGTGTAGGAGAGCCCACAACCTCCCTGGGTCATTGGTTCCAGCCTGCAAACATCTCTGTTTGCCTTCACAACCCTATTGTGCAGCCTATTCCTACGCACATTTACCCAAGAGTAAAACCTGCTGTGTTCAACAGACCTCACTGCCAGGTAAGTGTGCCTGGTAGCCCAGAACCGAGTCTTCAGGCCAAACCAGACCTGTCGCTAATTGCATGCATGGAATTAACCAGCCCCGGGACTGCGCGGGATTAGAGTTTAAGGGGAAAGCTTGCATCATGCAATCGCACTGTTTCCGTTAAAAAAAAAAACTGTTAAAACTCTTAAAAAACTCTTTAAAAACTTTAAAAACTGTTAAAACTCCGTGAGCCCCTGCCGAAGGAAGTGAGGCAGGTGACTACTAGGAGGAGGGCTTTCTCTGCTGTGGCACCCCGGCTGTGGAATGAGCTCCCCAGAGAGGTTCGCCTGGGGCCTACATTGTTTTCCTTTTGTTGCAAGCTGAAGACCTTTTTATTTTTTCAGTATTTTAACACCTAATTTAACTTAAATTTAAACTCTGCTGTTTTAATTTCATATTTTAACCTATATCAATTTTTGCTGTGTGTTTTTTTCCTGATCGTGCTTTTTATATTGTATTTTGTATTTGTTTTTTTAAATTGTTGGTTGTTTTATTATGCTTTTCATGGTTTAAATTTTTGTGAACCACCCAGAGAGCTTCGGATATTGGGCGGTATAGAAATGAAATAAATAAATAATAAATTAAAAAGAAGGCAACAGAATACTTGCAAAACCACTTTGGATGTCTGGAAGCACCTGAACACTTTCCCACACAGTCCTCACAAAAACCTCTGCTCAGACGCTTTCAGCCCAGGGGACTGGTTTCAAGTTCGGAGAAGGCCTTGGGGGGCTGTATTCCAAGGAGGGGGGCAAAGCCAAATGAAATAGGGCCCAAAATACAGAAAGTAGCAACATGTTGTGGCTTAAAACTCTTCCGACCAGTAACTAAGCCTTAGGAGAGACCTTTTAACCTTTTAGAAACCACCAAATGATCAGTGGTTGAGGGAAAGAGGGCGAGGCTGGGAGAAGAGGCGTGATTAGGACCCTAGGAGAGCCAAATTTGGCACCCCCCAGGCCTAAAGTTCCTCTCTCCTGCTTTGAAGGCGGTCTGCAATGATGCCCCCTTACTGTCCATTTCTGAGCCCGATTCAAGGTGCTGATTTCAACCTATAAATCCTTACATGGCTTGGGACCACAATCCCTGACGGAACGCCTCTCCCAACATAAGCCTACCTGTACACTACGCTCAACATCTAAGGTCCTCCTCTGGGTGCCTACTTTGAAGAAAGCTCAGAGGATGGCAAAACGGGAGAGGGCCTTCTCAGTGGTGGCCCCTCAGTTATGGAACGATCTCACCAATGAGGCCCACTTGGCTATTGTTATCTTTTCGGTGCCAGGTCAAGACTTTTCTCTTCTCCCAGGCATTTAACAGCATATGCTGAAGGGTGTGTTTTTTAACTGATCCCAGAATAGTTGATTTAAATGGATATTGTCTATTTTTATGGTTTTAAATTTTGTATATTTGTTTTTAATGTTCACTGTTTTAATCTTTGTAAACTGCCCAGAGAATTTGGGGCGATATATAAATACAATAAATCATCATCACCATCATCATCCATCACATCTGAGGGGCTCCTCAAATGCAACCCAGCTCGGGACAACAATACCTGATAGAGTGCCACTCCTGGCATGAACAGACCCCTACACTATGTTCATCATCTAAGGCCCCCTCCAGGTGCCTCCCCCGAGGGGTCTCAGAAGGCGGCAACAAGATTATTATTATTATTATTATTATTATTATTATTATTATTATTTATTTATATAGCACCATCAATGTACATGGTGCTGTACAGAGTAAAACAGTAAATAGCAAGACCCTACCGCATAGGCTTACATTCTAATAAAATCATAGTAAAGCAATAAGGAGGGGAAGAGAATGCAAACAGGCACAGGGTAGGGTAAAACTAACAGTATAAAGTCCAAACAACATCAAGTTTTAAAAGCTTTAGGAAAGAGAAAGGTTTTTAGCTGAGCTTTAAAAGCTGCGATTGAACTTGTAGATCTCAAATGTTCTGGAAGAGCGTTCCAGGCGTAAGGGGCAGCAGAAGAAAATGGACGAAGCCGAGCAAGGGAAGTAGAGGCCCTTGGGCGGGCGAGAAACATGGCATCAGAGGAGCGAAGAGCACGAGTGGGGCAATCGTGTGAGATGAGAGAGGAGAGATAGGAAGGAGCTAGACCGTGAGGGGACTTCTCTGTGGTGGCCCCCCAACTGTGGAATGATCTCCCGGACGAGGCCCACCTAGCGCCAACACTGTTATCTTTCCAGCACCAGGTTAAAACTCCCCTCTCCGTTCAGGCCTTTGGCAACAAACAATGAGTTTTTAATCAGGTTCCTGGACTGTCTTTGGCTGATGGTTTAAAAAATGTTTTCTTAAGATATGCTGTCTGTGCGCGCATGCTATCTGCTTATGGGTGTTTTTATGGAAATGTTTCCTATACTTTGTATAATGCATTTTAACAGTTTTTAATTTCTGTGAATTGCCCAGAGAGCTTCAGCTATTGAATGGTATAGAAATATAATAAATGACATGAAACCCCTTTTCAGTTGACAGTTAAAACGAACATTTTATTTCGATGAGACGTTTCTTGACAGATCCCTTTTAGCCCCAACTATGAAGACCTCCGTGCTCGTCTATCCATCTGCAACCCAATTACAACTGACTCAAACTCACCTTCTCTCTCCCTCTCTTTAATACCCATCCCTTTTTTTAGCTGATGTTAAATTGTGTGTGAGGCTGGGCAGGCTTCAGTGTTCCTGGGATGTAGAGCGACATCAGCTGTCTTCCTTCTCCAGGGTTCATCCCACGCCTTCAGTGGACTTTATCACCATAATCTGGAGCTGCAAGCACCATCCCGCACACATGCACACTCCAGTCCCCATGGGCATCTGCTATGATAAAATATAGGCGATGCATTGTTGAGTAATCCCTTCCCAGGCCAGTCAGTGACACCCAGAGAATAATTAGTAGTGACTGGTGTCAATCCATTATGTTCTGAAGGGGTGGTCACACTTGACTAGCGTATGATAATAGACCTTTTAATTTTGCAGAGCTTTCAGTATAAGTTAGTTCTGTCTCCCTTTTGTGAGGCTCAATTCTTTGATCCTCCTGCTCTTGGGGCCTGTCTTTCCACGGCCAAAACCCCGTCGTGGCTGTGAATCTACGCTGTGTTGTTTATATGACCCAAATATAGGCGGGCATTTTCCCTAGCAAGGCTCAATGCTATGCCTTCTAGGGTAATGGAGGGCAGATTTGGGAAAGTCCCACTATCAGATAGATGCTGCCCCTGTAACAACGAGGAGGTGGAATCTATCTCCCATGTATTATTCAACTGCAGCTTCTATCAGGAGGCAAGAAAAGCCCTTATCCATCCTTTCACGCAACGATTACCTGGACGATCGTCCGTGACCCTTATGTCGGTCCTTTTACAGGGTCAAGGTAAGCATACCACTGAACAAGTTGCTAAATTTCTTAATCACGCAATCCTTACCAGATCAGTTATGGTGGCAGGATTTTCCTTTGCTTCTAGCACAGAACTTTAAGGAGGCTCATGTAATCATACTCTGTTTTAATTTCATGTATTTTAAATATTTATTATGTGTTTTTATATGTTTTATTGGTCTGTTGACTGTAATAAAAGGAATAAAGTTTATATGACGCAGCCACAGATTTGCAGCCACCACGGGGCTTTCCAGCGAAGCTGCGCAGAAAAAAAAGTCGGGGACTTACCCTGACTTTTTCGGTGGGAGCGAAGTTAGTACAGCTCTTCTGCCATTTGATCTCGCTCTGTGGCTGATTCCAACTCAAAGTGCTGGTTTTGGCCTTTTAAGCCTTAAACGGTTTGGGACCAAGTTACTTGAAGGACCGCCTTCACCCACATCAGCCTCCCCGCACTTTAAGATCAGAAAGAGAGGCTCTTCTCATCTACCCAAATGTGAGAGCAATTAAGGGGGTGATCAAACAGGAGAGGGCCTTCCTTGCAGCGGCCCCATACCTTTGGAACAAACTCCCATCGGAGGTCCGCCATGCACTACTTTTAAGAAGGCCTTGAAAACATTTTACTTATGACAGCACTGTTGTTGCTGCTATTGCCATTGTGGGTTTTGCTGGTTTTATTGATGGAAGCAGAAATAAGCGAGGAAGAATATATATTTTTTAAAAAAAGTTTTATTTAAGTTACACATAATTCACCACTCTGAATCTGTTAGCTGAGGAACAGTATATAAATGTTGTAAATAAATTAAATAGATAAAAATAAATAATTATGTTACTTTTAAGATATCTAAAGCTGATATTTCAGAAAGCAAACTCCCTCTGCTACACAACTATTAAAGGTGCAGGAGTCCTAACGTCTTTTCTACTTGGCCACCCGAGAATCAAGGCCTGCACTCCTTACATGCTAGTTTTCTATAGGCAAGGAGTTATGTTTGATTGTTTTTACATGAGGGAGAATTCAAACACATGATGCCCCAGCTGAAGTGATACAATCTAGGCAGTGCCGGATTTAGGAACAAAGCAAATAAGCCATGGCTTAGGGCCTGATATTATGAGGGGCCTCTAAATATATTGGAGATAACGAAGATGCATTATAATTGAAATCACGTTGGCTTAAACGTGTTAGAAAGTCTGGTGTTACTTACAGCAGAGTTGCCTTATATAGAGAAAGCGTGTCAACACAGCATTTAGTATTGGAGGCAATAAGTGCAGACTAGAGCCCAGCTTGATTGATAACTGGCAAATAGAGGGAGAAAACGTGGAGGCAGTGACAGACTTTGTATTTCTGGGTGCAAAGATTACTGCAGACGCTGACTGCAGCCAGGAAATCAGAAGACGTTTACTTCTTGGGAGGAGAGCAATGACAAATCTTGATAAAATAGTTAAGAGCAGAGACACCACACTGACAACAAAGGTCCGCATAGTTAAAGCAATGGTATTCCCCGTAGTAACCTATGGCTGCGAGAGCTGGACCATAAGGAAAGCTGAGTGAAGGAAGATAGATGCTTTTGAATTGTGGTGTTGGAGGAAAATTCTGAGAGTGCCTTGGACTGCAAGAAGATCAAACCAGTCCGTACTCCAGGAAATAAAGCCAGACTGCTCACTTGAGGGAATGGCATTAAAGGCAAAAATGAAGTACTTTGGCCACATCATGAGAAGACAGGATACCCTGGAGAAGAGGCTGATGCTAGGGAAAGTGGAAGGCAAAAGGAAGAGGGGCCGACCCAGGGAAAGATGGATGGATGATATTCTGGAGGTGACAGACTTGACCTTGGGGGAGCTAAGGGTGGCAACGGCCGACAGAAAGCTCTGGCGTGGGCTGGTCCATGAAGTCACGAAGAGTCGGAAACGACTGAACGAATAAACAAAAAAGAGCCAGTTTAGAAGAAGTTCAAATCCATGCACTTTATTAGTGCTTTTACACCCATCTTCAGGGAAGGCTATCTAACACTGTTTAACTACAAGCACTCCCTATTTTTTCTATTATAATATAATACATTTTTCTCTCTTTATAAGGGCATGGCTTAGGACCTCAGCATGTCCGAATCTGGCCCTGAATCTAGGTTGGTTCATTGATTCATCTAATATATAAATTGTACAAACACACACGTACAAAATACCACCTCAGTCCCCTAGGCAACACACTTCCATTTTTAAACTCAAATAACATTTTTAGAATAGGAGTCAACAGAGATCCCTGTCAGTCCCAGAGAGACCAAATAACTGATGGCAGCCAGGTGTAATACTTTGCAGAGCACAGTCCTCTTTCAGCTATCAGAGGAGAGTCCTCTATTTTGAAAGGCTGTTGGAGCAGTTTGTCTCCTGTTTAAATATTTAAAAAGCTGTAAGAAGGGAGAGCAGGGGTCTTGAAATTGCCCGTCAACACTAGTTAGCACCTGGACAGAGCAACAGCCAGGCACACTGCTAACCTGGTCACAGGCATCTTCACTACAGTAAGGTATATCGTCTTTCTATATACATCAGAGTAGTATTTCCACAGGGCCATTTCTGCACATAAATTGACATGTGCAAATCCACCTTTTGCCCTCTCTTCTGGGGACACGTTTCCTCTTTTTTGGCAATGCCCAAGCTGCTACCCTACTGAACATGAGTCAGCAGTGAGAGACGGCCGCTAGAAGGGCTAACGTGGTTCTGGGCTGCATTAGAAGAAGCCTTGTATCAAAGACACGTAGAGACCTTATTCCTCTCTACTCGGCACTGGTGAGAGCACACCTGGAGCGTTGTGTACGATTCTGGCACTACATTTCCAGAAGGACAACTACAAACTCAATCACAGCTTTTAAAACTCAGCTAAAAACTTTTCTTTTCCCTATAGCTTTTAAATATTGAGTTTGTTCTGACTCTATACTGTTAGCTTCACCCTACCCGGTGCCTGTTTACCCTACCCTGTGCCTGTTTGCATTCTCTTTCCCTCCTTATTGTTTACTACAACTTTATTAGATTGTAAGCCTATGCGGCAGGGTCCTGCTATTTACTGTGTAATCTGTACAGCACCATGTACATTGATGGTGCTATATAACTAAATAATAAAATAATAAAGAGGAAGGCAGGGACTTGAGGCCAGCCCTATGAGGACAGGCTGAAGGAACTTGGGGTGTTCAGTCAGGAGAAAAGAAGACAGGGGGGAGACATGTGAGCAGCGTTCAGGTACATAAAACAGTGCCACATGGAAGACGGTCAAGAACTATTTTCCATGGCCACAGAAATTAGGACCCGAAAGAATGGGGATAAGTTACAGCTATCTAGATTTCAATAAAATATAAGGAAAAACTTCCTGACACAAAGATCTGTACAACAGTGGCACGGTCTACCTATGGAGGTTCTGGGTTCTCCATCTCTGGAGGTTTTTCAGAAAAGGCTGCACAGCCACTTCTCATGGATAGTTTAACTGGTTTTCCTGCACATTGCAGAGGGTTGGACTAGATGGTCCTTGTGATCCCTTCCAACTCCACAATTCTATGATTCGATGAATATGGGCATACCCACAGATAAATTGCAAGGTTGCTATGGGACCCTGAGAAAAGCATCCCAGGGTGGCCAAAGGGAGGAGGAGGACCGGAGAAGGAGGACTGGAGGAGAAGGCTACCCATGGCTACTACAGAAATGAAATAAATAATATTTATTTATTTATTGCATTTCTATACTGCCCAACAGCCAAAGCTCTCTGGGCGATTAATAACAACCATGAGGCATCTATGCTGTTTTAGAACAGAGCTATTAAGAAAAACATTGTTTATTTGTCTTTAGCTGTTTACATTTATTTTTTTCTGTGTTAAATTTTTTAGACTATTTTTATTATGTTGCATTTTGATCAAGTGTTGCAAACCACCCACAGACGGTATAGGGCAGTATAGAAATAAAGTAAATAAATGAATAACAATACCAGTCCTGATGCATTATGCTACCTCCAGTACCAGAAGCAGTATGCCTATGTGCACCAGTTGCTGGGGAACATGGGCGGGAGGGTTTTGCTGCATTCATGTCCTGCTTGTAGGTTTCCTGGGGGCAGCTGGTTGGCCACCGTGTGAACAGAATGATGGACTAGACAGCACAATGCATATCTTGCCGTGTGCTCAGATAACAGAAGGTAAATCTACCAGTAGGTCTGTGGGTAATTTACAGTTCATTGGCAAGAATCCAATTTTTTAAAGAACAGCCGCAACCAAATGATGCAGCAGTAGCACCTTTCTTTCTAAATTAAGGTTTGAAACAATCAAACCAAGAAGGAGGGGAGGTGTTGTATGGAAGGATGTGAACACCGTTTCGGACGCTGAAAAGAAATTCCTGAGTTGAGCAGAGGTGCTCAAAAGCATCTTGTTCCTTCGTTTTAAGTGCGGATCTGCACCCTTCTCGCCGTCACTATTTTGCACCTGGCTGCCGTGGGTGGATGTCAAGTTTCTTGTAAAGAAACAAGAGATAGATCATCCCAGTTTGAAGCCTGCCCACCTCTGCTGAAGTGGTGTGCGGCACAGAGCACCATTGCTCTGATCTTTGCAAGGTGGGCTAAGAAAAGGGATTTCAACAGGATGCAGTCCAGAAACGAGAAGTCAAACTGAGAGGCAAAACGGGAGCTGTAATGGCTGACAGGCAAATCTTTGGCTGCAGGCCTCTCGCTAAGATTATGAAGCACTTTGCAAATTAAATTTAAGAACAAACCAACAGGTGTGTGTGGATGGGCAGTATGGTTTTGTTTTGGTTTTTTTAAGCTGCTGGCTGCAGGTTACGGGGACTGGATGCACTACGGAGATAGTGATCCAGGCTTGTGAATAAGGCCATTTGCCTGGTCATCTATGGCGAATAAGACTTACTTCCAGGCAACCAGGCACGCATAACTGAGAGTAAGCTACACTCAATGCTATGGGACTAACTTCTAAGTAAATCGGTATAGGATTGGGGTGCACAAGGGCTAGATCCAGGGGGTGGCAAGGTTAGGCATTTGCCCCGATCCCATGTCTGCTCCCATTTCCCCTCTGCTGGGGCATGCTGGGGGTTAAAGGACTTTTCCCCATCTAAACTTTCACAGGATTGAACCTGCAGTGATTTTGTACCTCGGTTTTGAGTTATTTTGTTGTTCAGAAGCGGCAGGGCAAGAAGGAAATGCAACATCAGATTGGTCAAAACTAAATTTTAGACACAAGCGAACCCTAGCTGGCATTTAGAAATATGGCTCACCTCCAAGATTACATCAGGGTTGTCTTTGGCTACCATGCAGTGCTTTATCAGAACATGGCTGGCTGCTGCCATCTTCAAGATATATTGCTGTCTATTGCAAATAGCTAAGTCACTAGCTATTAGGATTAGACAAATACCATGGTCAGTATTCCAGGCTTCTATGCCCCCAGCCCCCTAACAGGATGTGGCCATTTCCTTTGTCATAAGAATATAAGAAGAGCCCTGCTGGATCAGTCCAGCACTCTGTTCACACAGTGGCCAACCAGCTGTCAGCCAGAGACCAATAAAGGAAGGCACGGTGCAACAGCACCCTCCCGCCCATGTTCCCCAGCAACTGGTGTATATAGGCTAAATGCCTCTGATATTGGACACTTTGACCTGATTTCTCTACAGTTATTTCTCTGAACCCTTCCTCTGCCCCTTTATTTGGTAGGCCTGTTTGTTTATTTATTTTGTTGTTGTTGTTTATTCGTTCAGTCATTTCCGACTCTTCGTGACTTCATGGACCAGCCCACGCCAGAGCTTTCTGTCGGCTGTCGCCACCCCTAGCTCCCCCAAGGTCAAGTCCGTCACCTCCAGAATATCATCCATCCATCTTGCCCTGGGTCGGCCCCTCTTCCTTTTGCCTTCCACTTTCCCTAGCATCAGCCTCTTCTCCAGGGTATCCTCTCTTCTCATTATGTGGCCAAAGTACTTCCGTTTTGCCTTTTAATACCATTCCCTCAAGTGAACAGTCTGGCTTTATTTCCTGGAGTATGGACTGGTTTGATCTTCTTGCAGTCCACGGCACTCTCAGAATTTTCCTCCAACACCACAGTTCAAAAGCATCTATCTTCCTTCGCTCAGCCTTCCTTATGGTCCAGCTCTCGCAGCCATAGGTTACTACGGGGAATACCATTGCTTTAACTATGCGGACCTTTGTTGTCAGTGTGGTGTCTCTGCTCTTAACTATTTTATCGAGATTTGTCATTGCTCTCCTCCCAAGAAGTAAACGTCTTCTGATTTCCTGGCTGCAGTCAGCGTCTGCAGTAAGCTTTGCGCCCAGAAATACAAAGTCTTGCCACTGCCTCCACATTTTCTCCCTCTATTTGCCAGTTATCAATCAAGCTGGTTGCCATAATCTTGGTTTTTTTTTTGAGGTTTAACTGCAACCCAGCTTTTGCACTTTCTTCTTTCACCTTTGTCATAAGGCTCCTCAGCTCCTCCTCGCTTTCAGCCATCAAAGTGGTGTCATCTGCATATTTTATTTATTTATTTATTTATTTAAGGATTTTTATGCCGTCATTCAGCCAAAAAAGGCTCTCACGGCGGCTTATCTGAGATTGTTAATGTTTCTTCCTGCGATTTTAACTCCAGCCTTGGATTCATCAAGCCCAGCACGTCGCATGATGTGTTCTGTATTTATTTATGTATTTATTATTTTATTTATTATGATGTATTTATTTTATTTTATTTATTACATTTATATACCGCCCCATAGCCGAAGCTCTCTGTTATCTAAATCAGTGGTGGGCAACACGTGCAGGACACCTGCTGCCCCCAAGTGCAGCTACGGAGGGCCCAAAGGGTCAAATTTATCTGGCTTGCAAACTAAATTTTAACCTTTGTAAACCGCCCAGAGAGCTTCGGCTATGGGGCAGTATATAAATGAAATAAATAAATAAATGTGGCCCCTTTGGTGTTCTGTAGCCACTATGGAGCACCAAAGGGATTTCATTCAGTTTGGAAACAAGCTGAATTTAACCGTGGTAGTGCTTTCGGCAGCACTAGTCCATCTAGGCCCTTTTTAAGGAGCGTCCCATGGAATGGCCCAGGGGAAAAAATGCTTCCGGACCTCCAGAAATTGCCCACTCCTGATCTAAAGCAAAAGTTGGCAGAGGGTGATTGGAATTCACTGGCAGTTCTCCAGGAGACTTTGCAGTATCATAGAATCATAGAATAGCAGAGTTGGAAGGGACCTACAAGGCCATCGAGTCCAACCCCCTACTCAATGCAGGAATCCACCCTAAAGCATTAAAAGGTTGTCACACAGAGGAGGGCCAGGATCTCTTCTCGATCCTCCCAGAGTGCAGGACACGGAATAACGGGCTCAAGTTAAAGGAAGCCAGATTCCGGCTGGACATCAGGAAAAACTTCCTGACTGTTAGAGCAGCGCGACGGTGGAATCAGCTACCTAGGAAGGTTGTGGGCTCTCCCACACTAGAGGCATTCAAGAGGCAGCTGGACAACCATCTGTCAGGGATGCTTTAGGGTGGATTCCTGCATTGAGCAGGGGGTTGGACTCGATGGCCTTGTAGGCCCCTTCCAACTCTGCTATTCTATGATTCTATGATCCCTGACAGATGGTTGTCCAGCTGCCTCTTGAAGGCCTCTAGTGTGGGAGGGCCCACAACCTCCCTAGGTAGCTGGTTCCATTGTCGCTCTGCTCTTACAGTCAGGAAGTTTTTCCTGATGTCCAGCTGGAATCTGGCTTCCTTTAACTTGAGCCCATTATTCCGTGTGCTGCACTCTGGGAGGATCAAGAAGAGATCCTGGCCCTCCTCTGTGCAACAACCTTTTAAGTATTTGAAGAGTGCTCTCATGTCTCCCCTCAATCTTCTCTTCTCCAGGCTAAACATGCCCAGTTCTTTCAGTCTCTCTTCATAGGGCTTTGTTTCCAGACTCCTGATCATCCTGGTTGCCCTCCTCTGAACACGCTCCAGCTTGTCGGCGTCCTTCTTGAATTGTGGAGCCCAGAACTGGGCGCAATACTCTAGATGAGGCCTAACCAGGGCCGAATAGAGAGAAACCAGTACCTCACACGATTTGGAAGATATACTTCTATTAATGCAGCCCAAAATAGCATTTGCCTTTCTTGCAGCCATAGCGCACTGTTGGCTCCTATTCAGCTTGCGATCCACAACAATTCCAAGATCCTTCTCGTTTGTAGTATTACTGAGCCAAGTATCCCTCATCTTGTAACTGTGCCTTTGGTTTCTATTTCCCAAATGTAGAACTTGGCATTTATCCCTATTAAATTTCATTCTGTTGTTTTCAGCCCAGCACTCCAGCCTATCAAGATCACTTTGAAGTTTGTTTCTGTCTTCCAGTAGATCAGTAAGAGTTTCTAACCTGCAATCGTTGAATAGTAGTGGCAATAAAAGGCCATCTTTTCCTCTTAAATTAGGCTGCTGAAAGTCAAGGGCTCTTGGGTGGAAACAGGAGTAGGTGTGGGTGGGTGGGTGGGTGGGTGAGAGCAAGAAATAAAAGATTTGTGTGTGACCTCTAGTTCTGGTACTGGAAACAAATTCCTGGACTGAGTATGAGCTCAGAGGCGCCCTTATCCTCTGCACTCATGTGTCCATCTCCCCGAGCTGATGTTCTGTACTTGGGTCCAGTTGGTGGAACTCGGGATTCCAGGCCAAAACAAAATGGATCCTGCAAGCCGCACCTCTGCCCACCACCATGAATGCTAAAAGAATTGCAGCAGCGCAATCTGCTACCGTGGAAACAACTGAAGGAAACCCAATGAAGTCACATCCTCATCAGCTCTCATGGGGAAGAGGTCATCAGAAAAGGACAGAATTCAGAAATTCTGCCCTTCACCAGGCTGTTTAGCTCTCAAGTAAACAACAAAATTCCACAAAGCCTGGCTGAATCCGTCTTCTGAGAGTGCAATCCTATGCATGTTTAGGCAGAAGAAAAGTCCTACAACTCCCAGCATGCCCTGGTTGGGGAATGCAGGACTTTTTTCTGGCTGGGACATGCTGGGAGTTTAATGACTTTTTTTCTGTTTGGTGAATGCTGGGAGCTGTAGGACTTTTTTTGGTCTAAACATGCATAGGATTACCCCTTAAAAGAATGAAAATCCAAAATCCACAGATGGGCAATACCTTTACAAACTCCACAAAAATGTGCAAGCTTTCAAGTTCTCCAGAATGCTTCATCAAGCCAGGTGGGTACCAAAGGCTGGGGCTGGGAGAAGTCCAGAACATTCCCTTTGACTCTCCTGTATGAGTATGGCATAACTTTAAGAGGTTAAGAACATAAAAGACCAGCATTCTGTTTCCACAGTGGCCAACGAAAATGCCACTTGGAACACCACAAGCTGTTTTTTCTATACCACTGCAGCCTTAACAAAACTTCCATACCTTTTGAAACGCTCTGCCTTTTTGCGTTCAAAATTCAGGACAATAGACAAGCTAGAATCACCCGATTCTAGCCTAGATTCACCACAGACCATTTTAAATATGTGGGGTTTTTTAGAAACTGGAAGAATCTATCAACCACTCCTCTTTTCAGATCCCCCATGAATTACAGGAGAGACATTATGATTTTTTTTTAAAAAAAATCAGACCCACACTACAGTTGATTGAGAAATCTAGCTACTGCTTCCTTCTCCACAAACTTTTTTTTCTTTTTTAGCCTTTTTCAGCTGATTTGATGACACAACAACAATACTCCTTTTTTCTTTCTTTAACAAGTCGTGATTTCTTTTATAGACAATAGGTGCTTCCAGACGGAGGGTTCCTAGCTCCAAAGGTACACACACACATTTCGTAAACGAGGCAGGGCGATTGCAGAATAAAAGCCTCGCCTTTAAGTGCCCAAATTGAAAAGGAGATTGGTGATTCTCCGGGTTTCTCAACCCAAGAAACAGCTTCTGGGGTTTCTGCTGATTTGCTTCTTCCCTCTAGAAGCAGTGGAGACATGAAAACACAACAGTCCAGCTCAGGTTGAATCTCCAAACCCGGAAAGCCGCCTGGTCCTAAATGCAACCCAACAGCTCTCTCAGACGGATTCGGTCCGCTATTGAGATGGAGGTGGCCATTTTATATTCTTTCCAAGATAACAGCAGGATCAACACTGGAAACGAGCGAGGAGGTCGTAAAGACAGAAAAAATGCATTTTGTAAATGGCCTGTGGACTAATTTTAAATAAATCACCATACGTTTTGGGAGAATTAAATATGGCTTCTTTCTTAAAGGCCCTCTTCTCTGAAGGGGAAATTACTGGCTCTACCGATGTGCAGTTCCTAACTGGTAAGGGGGTTACGCAACCAAGCAGAACCACACCACTGGCAACTACCAAATTATCCCCCAACCAAGCCGTAAGTGGGTTTGCGCAGGGCCCAATTCCTGATCGTCTGCTCTTTGTAGAGGTTTCTTTTTCTTCTTCTCCTTCTTCTTCTGGAGCATGATTTGAAGGTCACATGGAGGGAAATCACCCGGAGCGTTTTGCTGTCATCAGTGAGGAGGTACCCAGAAGGCTGAGCTTCCTAAGCACCAAGGAGCAAGGGTGGCTCACAGGAAGAAGGTATCCAGGCAATGCTCAACCTCCCCAATGATTCCAATCCATCTTGAGGTTGCCAGGTAGCGGCACAAGATGAAAATCGGGAGGCAGAGGACGCGCTACGTTCACTCCTCGCTGGCGTTTCACCTTGCTGGATTGGGTCCAAGGCAAGGCTTATAAACAGATAATGCAAACTGCTCTCGTGACTGGGGGCATTGGATGGGGAGGGGGAGAGAAAGATTGCACTGTTCTTAAAGAGCATCTTTAAGCAGCGGACGTGCCACGCATGGCTAATACATTTCCCGACAGGGAGCGCATTGGAAGCCGCCAACAGAACCCTTGGTTCTTATTTTATTCCTCCCCACCCCCACCTCCATAAGGAGCTGAGACGTGGAAAAACGCACTTCGACGTGTGCAGGGCAGATCCCCACAACTGCGAAATGCCAAAGCACAAAAATAATACAAAAAATGTGGCTATTCCTCCCTCTCTGCCCCCCCCCCCCCATATTTTTCTACTCCCTTGAGATTACGTAACGTATGGACTCTTTTGTTCGGGCTCGCTCGAGTCCTGGAGATTCAAGATGCAGCGCTCACCCTTTCCTGGAAGCAATTGCAAACCCACCCCCCTTCCTTTCCTTCACATTTTTGCCTCTCACCCCTACAAGCAATTGTCCTCCAGCAGCAAAACAAAAAGGGGGGGGAACAGAAGAGAGAGAGGAAGAGGATCCTCCCAGCTTTGCTGAGCTCCAGGAGCTCACTGCTTTCCTGCAATGAGCTTCTCCAATTCCCCCCCCCTTTCCACCTTCAAATAAATAAATAAATAAATAAACGATTTAGGATTAAACCGTTAAATCTCCTCCTGGGCTGGGCTGTGGACACAACACATCAGCGCTCTCTCTTGCCTCCTTTCCTCTTTCTCCAGCCCCTGAACAAATGGCTCCTTTTGTGCAGTATGTCACTGCAAGGAACGGGGGGGGGGGTGTTTGCTATGAACACCCCCTCCCGATTTTACACCCAGGACATTCTAATCTATGCTTTGCTCAATTTCACCCTCCTTTCCCCCTAAATCTGCAAGAAGAAAACCAGAGAAGGCGTTTAAACGTAGCCTGGCATGACGGCCACGTTTGATTTAGCATTGCATACCAGCCGAAAAATGTGCACGCATATAATATATATAACATAAATTTACACACACACACACGTATATATATAGATATATATATATAAATCCAAATTTGATGGGAACTGATCCTGAGGAAGGCGAGAGCTCATGTAATGTCACCTGCCAATCATGGTGGCTTGTTGTGTGTTTTTGCAAAGAGATCCTGAAATTAAGAAGCCACTGCAGTGGGGCTGGGGTGGAGATGGGAGCGTTCTGCACCCCCACCATTTAAGGAGACCCCTCCCCAACCGGGGTATATGTGGGTGCACAGCAGCAATGGACATCTTATTCTTGATCCATTATTATTATTACTGAGATGTGTGTGTGTGTGCTGTTTATAGCTTGATATCTAAATTATTTTATTAATATTGCACAGCATGTGTTTTTGACGGGTTTTAATCTTTGTCAACCACCCAGAGAGCCTGAGAGGTAGAGAAATTTAAGAAATGAAATCTGCTTTCCATAGCAGCATCCAAAGCTATCCTCATCATCATCATCATCATCTGTTGCGGAAAGGAAGGTTGGCAAAACGACTGGCACACAAATAATAAAAATATTTTTTTTAAAAAAATGCCCGGGGCAGCAGCAGCAGCAGCAGCAGCAGCAACGACTCTCTCTTACCTGCCCACGAAATTTTCCAAGACGGAGCTCTTGCCGGCGCTCTGCCCCCCAACCACGGCGATCTGGGGCAGGTCCAAGTCGGCGTTCTGGCCGATGGCGGAGAAGGCATCCTGGAGCCGGTTGACCAAGGGGATGAGGTCTTCCATCCCTCGGTTCCCCATGGCTGCAGAAAAGGTGTACGTGTGTATGTGAGGGCGCGTGTCTAGGGGGGCAACTAAGCGGTTTACGGCTGCGCTTGGACCCCCCCGGTTCTCATGGGTGTGGGTCTCTGTCCGTGTGCGGAGGGGGTCCTCCTGCCCGCCTTTCCCAGCCCCAGGAGCCCGGGTGCCCTCGCTTTCCTTTCCTCCTCCTCCGCCGCCCTCCCGGTTCCCTGCCTCCGCGTCTCTGCAGCAGCAGCGCTGCCCACCGCCACTGCTGGAGCTCCGTCCGCCACCTGGTCGCTCCGCCGGATTGAGGACGCGCTGCTCCCGCACCCGCCGCTAAGGGGAAGCCGAGAGCCGCCGCCGGGCTCAGAGAGCTTCATGGGAGTAGTAGTTTCTGCCGCTTTGTTATTGGCTTCTCAGCCCCCAAGTCAGATTCAATTCCTATATTGGTTATAATAGTTGGGCCTTTTTTGGACTCCGTGGTCGTTACCCTGCTCTTTGCATGTGTGTTAGTGGTCTACAAAGTAATGCATGGTATGGAGAATGTGGATAGGGAGACATTTTCCTCCCTCTCTCAAAATACTAGAACTAGGGGACATCCCATGAAGCTGATGGGTGGGAGATGCAGGACAAATAAAAGGAAGGACTTCTTCACACAGCGCATAGTTACATTATGGAACTCACTGCCACAAGATGTAGTGATGGCCACCAATCTGGATGGCTTTAAAAGGGGGTTGGATAGGGTGACCCTATGAAAAGGAGGACAGGGCTCCTGTATCTTTAACAGTTGCATAGAAAAGGGAATTTCAGCAGGTGTCATTTGTATATATGGAGAACCTGGTGAAATTCCCTCTTCGTCACAACAGTTAAAGCTGCAGGAGCTATACTAGAGTGACCAGATTTAAAAGAGGGCAGGGCACCTGCAGCTTTAACTGTTGTGATGAAGAGGAAATTTCACCAGGTTCTCCATATATACAAATGACACCTGCTGAAATTCCCTTTTCAATTCAACTGTTAAAGATACAGGAGCCCTGTCCTCCTTTTCATAGGGTCACCCTAGCGGCTTGTCCATTCTCAAAATGGCTTCCGTGCAAAAACACTTGTTTCGCAGAAGGCAGAGACTAAAAGGAAGGTACCTTGTTCAAGAACCTATGTACAAGGCAGAGGTGAGGTCTGAGCTCCAAAACAGGAAACTGCCTTTTTGAACCCAAATAAAGATGACACTTCCCAGTTAAATAGAATAATTATTTTTTAAAATATTTTAAGAAATGAAATAAAAACCAAGAAAGGCAGGTGAACAAGCAGGTTGAAATACTGTTTGTGGACTATTGCGTTAGAGACCCTGGGTTAGAGCCTCGAATTAGGATTGGCATTGGACCGGATTCAAATTCCCTCTCATATATGAACTTCACTGGGTGTTCATGGGCCAGTTGCTGTCTCGTAGCCTAGCCTACCTCACAAGAATGTTGTGAAAATAAAAGGGAGGAAGAGTAGAGGATTTTGTTTGCTGCCCTCGGCTCCTTGTGAGAAGGCAGAGATAAAAATATAAATTCTGCAACCTGTACAGTTGTTCTTCTGCTTTTCTAGTCTATGTTATTGGTGTTAGAATAATTGTTATGTATTTTAGTTATTGTGTGTAGTTTTAAGCCGAGGCTATGACCTGCCTTATAGGAAGGTGGGATATCAAATATGATAATGATACTTATATTGTTAATGATGGTAATAAATAATAATGCTGCAAAGGCAACATATTTGTAACATATTTATTCTGTTTACTGAGGACAAAGAGTTATGCAGATACTGACGGTGTCCCACCTGTTCTCAGGAAATTCAGCTCAAGCCCCCATCCCCCTCTACCCATTTTTTTAAATTTCACCAGACATTGCTTGTAGACTTTCAAGTCTATTTTGAGCTCAGCAGTGTGAGGGACTAGAAACTTCAAAACAACAACAATAACACCCCCAAAAGCTGAGATTCTGTATCCAATACCCAACGCCTGAACTCGTGCTGTAATATCAAGGAATAAACAGCCATCTATGCCTATACTCAGTTTATATCAGATTTGTAATAACTGCAAAATGCCCCTGTTCGTCTTTGGACACATTTCCTAGCTACCCTTCTTCCATCTGATGAGTACAGTTTGTTCTTGCCTTCAGTTCCAATTTTGGCATTATATTGATTGTACTAGAGCACAGCTATCCACAGTGTCACGACAAAAGAGGTCTTTTTTTAAAAATAAAAAAAGCAAAGCAACATCTATTAGAAAACGGGGTCTTGTCTTCCTCTTTCTACCTATTTGGTTGTTCAAAGGGCATTGCAGGGATTTCTGGCTTGAAGAAAACGCTTGTCCGTGAGCTACTACCACCCCCAACACCAACCCCCAAAACTACCTGTCAGGATTTTCCTGCTCTTTGCAAGATTGAAAATGGAATTAATGCTTTTTAGGAAGCAGGACTCAGAAATGAGTCCCGAAAGCGCATTCTATCAGCCACTGTGATTCATGAAGAAAAATTAAACTGGATGAATGCCAACCTGGAGGTAACCACGGCAAACCTACCTGTATGTGGAATCAGATCTGCCGCTGATTTGGATGCAACCACAGGGACAAGAGATCCGGAATGGCTGGCTAGGTCTCCCATAAGAACATAAGATGAGCTGTGCTGGATCAGACCAAGGGTCCATCTAGTCCAGCATTCCGTTCACACAACCAACTGTATAGACAAGGCCAGCAACCAGCAAAGGTGAGAGGACCCGACCAGATAGGAAATCGTGGCAAAACAGTTAGAATATAAATATATGTAGCCAAATATGTTGAAAATCATTAAATAGTATTGCTTTAAAGTGAGCAATTGAGTAAGAACGTAAGAAGTGCCCTGATGCTGGATCAGACCGAGAGTCCATCTCGATCAGCACTCTGTTCGCACAGTGGTCCACCAGCTGTCGGCCAGGGACCAACAGAGCAGGACATGATGCAACAGCACCCTCCCACCCATGTTCCCCAGCAACTGGTGCACACAGGCTTACTGCCTCGGATACTGGAGGTAGCAAACGACCATCAGGGCTAGTAGCGCTGGATAGCCTTCTCCTCCAGGAATTTATCCAACCCCCTTTTAAAGCCATCCAAATTGGTGGCCGTCACTACATCTTGTGGTAGTGAGTTCCATAATTTAACTCTGCGCTGTGTGAAGAAGTCTTTCCTTTTATTTGTCCTGAATCTCCCACCAATCAGCTTCATGGGAGGACCCCACTGGGTTCTAGTATTTTGAGAGAGGGAGAAAAATGTCTCCCTGTCCACATTCTCCACACCAGGCATAATTTTGTACACCTCTATCATGTCTCCCCTTAGCCTCCTTTTTTCCAGACAAAACAATCCCAGCATTTGTAACCTTCCCTCTTAGGGGAGATGTTCCAGCCCTTCACCTGGACACTTTTCATTCATTCATTTATTCATAACATTTGTATGCTGTACCACATCTAGACAGATTCCGGAGCAGTGAACAGCAAGAGATAAAATGAACCAAAGGTAAAATGAATAAAACATGATATTAAAATTATTCTTTAAAAAAACAGAGTGCGAGGCTGGTCAGCCAAGGAAGGCTTCCTAGAAACGGACTGTTTTCAGGAGGCGCTGAACTGCTGCGTTCTGCCTTAACCCCAGGTTCCAGAAAAGCATGAACGGCAGCCCCACACAAAGCACATTGCAATAATCCGGTTTTGAGGTTACTAGCACCTGTACCACTTTTCTTGTGCACAAATATCTAAATTTTGTATAACGCTCAGTGGGTGGAGGGGCGATTTAATAATAATAATAACGAGAATAATAAATAATGGTACAAAGGCGCTTTTTTTAATGAATGCTGGACATTCAGGGGGAGGTCTTAAAATACCCCTGAGCAAATCAGCCCAACACAGGCCTCACCGTGGCTATATCTTTGGGCCCAGATTGCTCCCAAGAAATTTCACTACGCAAAGCAGGAAAATCCCAAATTTGCCCCTTTCCTTTTATTAAAATAAAATAACTGACACTTTGCTGCCCTTTTTAATATTGCTGCCTCAATTTGCCTCCCGGCAGAGTCGACCCTGGATCCAAGCCTCCTCCCACACGGAGTTTCTCTGCTTCCAGACACACACAAACCCTTCAAACAGGTGCAATGCTGTGGGCTCATTCATGCTCATTTTGTGCGAATAATGTGCCTGCACTGAATCGAGTGAAAAAACCCCCCAATGCAGATAGCTTCTGGCTGATGTGGGGTCAGACCCACAGCATGGGGTCATTCGCACTGATTGATATAGGTCCCTGTGGGAACTGATTTTCACTTTTGAACGCTGTTTCAGAGCATGCGGTAGCATCCTCTGTCTCCTTCCACTATCTCGTTACCATTTTATTTCCTAGCCTTCTCCTCTCTCTCATAAATTACATGTTTTGAGAAGGCGAAAAAGAAAGAAGATGAATAAAGAGCTGTTTCCAAGCCGATGCATATAAGAATCACGAGGCCTGGGACTCAGCCGTGTGCCATGCTTTATTTAGAGACTGTCTGGGCACCTGCAGCTCTTGTCGGTGCCAGCAGAAGGTGGAGGTGCTCAGCACCCACTCAGATTCACACATGAGCCCGTTGGCCACTCGCCTCTCGCTGCCGGATGCTGCACGAACGAAATCAGAGCGGCGAGGCAGAACAGCTTCGTGGAAATGCGGAATAAAACCTGACAGTTGCTATGTCAACATAGATTTGCGTCCTCCCCGTTGCAAAACAAGGCGAGGTGCAGATCAGCAGCAAGGAGGAGCTTGGCATAAGGAATTGTTTAAGACCAGCAGGTTCTAGGAGATCATGTATATAGTATGCACGAGCCTTCCCACCCCTGGCATTTTAAGATCATCTGAAAGGACCCTGCCCCGTGCCTCCTTTTTTTGCAACATTTGATGAACATTTAAAGCGGCCTTCTGCGAGTTTATTTCTTTAATAATGAAATAAAGAGAGCTTCAACTATGGGGTGGTATATAATTGTAATAAATAAAAAATAGAGTGTGTACAAAATTATGCATGGTATGGAGAATGTGGATAGGGAGACATTTTTCTCCCTCTCTCAAAATACTAGAACCCAGTGGGGTCCTCCCATGAAGCTGATTGGTGGGAGATTCAGGACAAATAAAAGGAAATACTTCTTCACACAGCGCATAGTTAAATTATGGAACTCACAACCACAAGTGTGGCATTAGAGGCATCCCACACTAGAGGCCTTCAAGAGTCAGCTGGACAGCCATCTGTCGGAGATGCTTTAGGGTGGATTCCTACATTGAGCAGGGGGTTGGACTTGATGGCCTTTAGGCCCCTTCCAACTCTACTATTCTATGATTCTAAGATGTAGTGACGGCCACCAATTTGGATGGCTTTAAAAGGGGTTTGGATAAATTCCTGGAGGCAAAGGCTATCAGGGAACGAGCGATTTTTGCAACACTAGCCCTAATGGTTGGGTGCTAACTCCAGTATTCGAGGCAGTAAGCCTGTGTGCACTAGTTGCTGGGGAACATGGGTGGGAGGGTGCTGTTGCACTATGTCCTGCTTGTTGGTCCCTGGCTGATGGCTGGTTGGCCACTGTGTGAACAGAGTGCTGGACTAGATGGACCCTTGGTTTAATCCAGCATCAGGGCTCTTTTTATGTTCTTATCCTGCTCCTTGGCCAAAATGGCTCTTGGAACAGCTTATGTACAACCAAGAAAAACAAGGCAGTACCTGCCTGCAAGCGTACAATCTAAAAAAGAGACACGGCACAAAATGAAAGGGATGTGGTGGGAGGGGGAAGCCAGCGGTGTGACTGCGTTCCTGGTGGAATGGCCTTGCTTCCTATCTTATTCTCCTCTGCTGCAACCTCTTGTCTTGGAAAAGAGACGTGTTAAATTCATTGGGACTCAAACCATCTTGCCTCGTACTGCCTATTTTGCGTGGCAGCCGGCTAGCAGCCTGCACCTCGCTCCTTTCTTCTGACATATTAATTGCTCCTGGCTTTCACGTTTGAAGCTAAATAATAAATAATAATAATTTTATTTCTTACTCGCCTCTCCATTCTGATTGAGGCAGAGAACAACATTAAATATAAAATACATAAAACCGAATTAAAATATATAGTATACATTTTTTTAAACATCTTAAAAACATTCTAAAAACATCCTACAATTCCACTGGATAGGCCTGCCAGAAGAGATCAGTTTATAGCTTTCTTAAATGCTGATAAACTGTTAAGTTGACGAGTCTCCTCTGGCAGGCCATTCCACAGTCTGGGAGCAGCAGAAGAGAAGGTCCTCTGGGTAATACCTGTCAGCCTAACTTTGACTGATTGAAGTAGATTATTCCCAGAGGACCTGAGTGTGCAGGGTGGATTGTACGGGAGAAGGCGATCCCACAGGTAGCCTGGACCCAAACCATGTAGGGCTTTAAAGGTGATAACCAACACTTTATACTTCGCCCGGAAACTAATCAGCAGCCAGTGAAGAGATTTTAAAACTGGTGTAATGTGGTCATCCCCTAGTTGTACCAATGACCAGCCTGGCTGCCATATTTTGAACTAGTTGAAGTTTCCAGACTAGGCCCAAAGGTAGAGTGCATTGCAGAAGTTGAGCCTCGAAGTTAACAGAGTGAAGTCGAGCCTCAAAGCTACCAACTATGGTGTAGTGTTACATCTCCAACTGCATTCCCCCCCCCCGCCCCACAACAACCATGGTTAACTCAAGCCAGTTTGTAAATGCACTTCTAAGTTCTAACCACGGTTGTCACGAGCTGTGATCTGGAGCTAACCCTCCTTTCTTCTGTCACATGAATTGCTCCTCCTTTTTATGTCTGAAGCTAACTAGGGTGTAGCGTTATGGCTCCATGGTTAGTTCAAGCCAGTTTGCAAATCCACTTCTAAGTTCTAATCATGGTTGTTGCAAACTGTGATCTGGAGCTAACCATGGTGACCTCCAAAATTAAAGGATGGAGAGAATTCACACCAAAGAGAGGAAGAGGCAGGAGAAGGTAAGGTGACTAGTAGCCATTATCAATGGCTACTAGTTCTGATGGCTATATGCTACTTCTGGGGTCAGAGACAGTGTGCCTATGTACACCAGGTATTGGGGAACATGGGTGAGAGTGTGCTGTAGCATTACTCTCCTGCTTCATCATAGAATAGTAGAGTTGGAAGGGGCCTTTAAGGCCATCGAGTCCAACCCCCCGCTCAATGCAGGAATCCGCCTTAAAGCTTGTGGGTTCCTAGCCGATGGCTGGTTGGCCACTGTGTGAACAGAATGCTGAACTAGATGGACCCTCGGGCTGATCCAACAGGGCTCTTCTGATGTTCTTATGGCTGAACAGGCCTCCCAGTTCCTACTCCAACATTTGAACCACTACTATGCTGCCTTACCAAGTTTGTACAGAGCAGAGTGGGTGAGAGACAGAATGGAGTTCAACTTGGCACTTCCCCCTCCCCCGATCTTTAGACTACAACTCCCATCAGCCCCAGACAGCATGGCTAATGACAAAGGATTATGGGAGTTGTAGTCCCAAACATCTAGAGAGCATTAGGTTGCCGACCCCTGCAATGGACTGACTCAGTGTAAGGCATCTTCCTCTGTTGACTCAGCAGTAACCCCTCTGAATCCACTTGGTTTTGCTTATATAGTCAATTGCACATCCGACAGCAAGATTTCTTGTGTTGACACACGTTCCTGTCGGATTTTGCTGCCTGCTCGGAGGACTTTGGTTCGAATGAGGGGGGTCTTCACATTTAAACAAACAAACACAATTCCTGAAACACAGCCAAAGAACTGCAAGCTGCCAACAAATCCTCCAAGCTTATGCAGTTAGCTCCAAGCATCTCCCGCAGATTTATCTCATATGGTAGGTGGGCGGACCAATTATCTGCGCAGAGGACTTTGACCGAATGAGTTGCATGGCAAACAGTTGTCCACACCACCCCCACCACCACCACCCCGCTTTCCCCACCATTCCTGCCTCCAACTTGTACAAAATCTGGTGTATTTTTACAGCTAGGAAGAAAAGAAAGAAAGAAAGTGCATGATTACCCTCTAGTTCCCTTTTATCAGAGGAAGTCACTGTTTTCTGCTCCCTGGTAAATAACTCACTTTCCCTGTTTTAGTTGATTTAATTAGAACATAAGAACATAAGAAGAGCCACGATGGATCAGACCAAGGGCCCGTTTTGTGGTAGTGAATTCCATATCCTTTATTTAATGTATTTCATAGCTGCCTTTTTAAAGCCATAACCTTCCAAAGGAAAATCTCTCTCTCTCTCTCTCTCTCTCTCTCTCTCTCTCTCTCTCTCTCTCTCTCTCAATACTAGAACCCAGGGTTACCCTATCAAGCAGGACAGATCAAAGGAAGTCCTTCTTCACACAGTGCATAGGTAAACGATGGAATTTGTTATCCCAAGACGCAGTGATGGCCACCAATTTGGATGGCTTTAAAAGGGGAGTGGATAAATTCACGGAGGAGAAGGGTATCACTGATTACTAGTCCTGATGGCTATGTGATGCCAGTTGCTGTGGAACGTGGACTGGAGGGCGCTGTTGCACCCGTGTCCTGCTTGTGGGTTCTTGTCGATAGCTGGCTGGCCACTGTGTGAACGGAACACTGGACTAGATGGATTGATCCAGCAGGGCTCTTCTGATGTTCTTAAGGCGGCTGACAGTATAAAATTGTAAAATTCAGTAGCAACAAGTTATGAAACTATTTTAAATTTAATTATTCCTTGGGGACACTGCGCTTCCTGTCTTTTCCCTTTCTTTTCTAAACATAGGCCTATTTTAGTTGTTCACTCAGTATGTAGAGACTAGGCAAAGAAATAGTTAATCCTGAAAAATAATCAGCACTTTCCTTTGACTGGATCTATATGAAGAACATCGGAAACTGCCTTATATTGGATCACATCCTGGCTCCATCTAACCCAGTATTGTCAGCACTGTTTGACTGCGGCTCTCCAGGGTTTTCAAGCAGGCGTCTTTCCAGGCCTACCTCGAGATTCTGGTAGTCACAAAATAGGTTCATCAGCACCTTTGGTAGCTTCTTTAGAGTTCAGACTGGTTCTGGCTGAAACCCCGAGTGGATTCACAGCCCCACTGTCATCGGAGCCACCAGCCTCTACTGTTCAAATCCTGTTCCTCAGCTGAGCTTAAAAGAACTAGGAATTAGTTCCTAAGTGGATTGGGCTTCTGAACCTGGACTGGAAAGTCAAATGCATTCTGTGAAGGATTGTTCTTTGCAAATCGACCGAATTGCGCATTTTGCCGTTGCTGGTATTTATGTTAAGCCAGAAGGCAAATCTTATCTCACTGTCTACACACACAGGCCACCTTTAAAGCCATCTCAAGATTTGACCATTCACAGTCTTGTGGATGCAAACAGCATTTTTACACACATACCCGGACTAAAATCTCCCCCCAGGGCTGAAATTATCTGCGTTTCCTTTCCACTAAGTCTGTCTCAGTCCTGCAAGACTGAGACCCTTCCAAGAGTGATTCTTCAAATAGATCTTTTGTTTTCTGAAATACAATCAACGTAGCGGCGATGGGTTGGATCCAGATTTACACTGGATTGACTGCGCTGACGGAAATGGACCTCCTTGCCCTCTCTTTCCCACGGCAGCCCCTCCATTCCCCGAAAACGCTACATAGAGAATCAGGAGACCCTGCTGAATGGAGTGAGATATGGTGTGCTGTGGCAAGGCGGGTGTGTCTCCCAAAATCAGACAGAGGGACTTCTGGAATGTCCCTCCCTCTCACGGAAAGCAGACCTCGGATCCAACCCCATATAGTTTTGGTAGAGCCATTTTGGAATATTACACTATTTTGAACTCATATCTTATCCGCTTGGGCGGTGTGCGTCTGTTAACATTTGCAAAGCCTAATTGTGTGGCTGTAACGAGGCCGCAGCCTCCCTATGACAGCAAAACTGAAGCTGCCCAAGGCTGTGGACGCTTCACCTCCCCTTTTCCTAGTAAGACCATCACCATCTGCGACAGGTACTTAAGCTCCCCCCAGAACTGTAAAACAAAGAGCTGTTAGCAGCCATCTGGTCACACAACACCCCCCTCTGCACTCCACCCTTTAGCCGTTGATGCATTTCTTCTGGTTTCAGCCCTAAACAGATGGTGGTCCAGCCCATTAAAGTTCTCCTTGGATGGACGGACGAACCTAACATGTACATTTTCATTGTTGTGAACCGCCCAGAGAGCCTCGGCTTTTGGGCACTAGAGAAAGGTATCATAGAATCATAGATCATAGAATAGCAGAGTTGGAAGGGGCCTACAAGGCCATCGAGTCCAACCCCCTGCTGAATGCAGGAATCCACCCTAAAGCATCCCTGACAGATGGGTGTCCAGCCGCATCTTGAATGACTCTAGTGTGGGAGAGCCCACAACCTCCCTAGGTAACTGATTCCATTGTCGTACTGCTCTAACAGTCAAGAAGTTTTTCCTGATGTCCAGCCGGAATCTGGCTTCCTTTAACTTGAGCCTGTTATTCCGTGTCCTGCACTCTGGGAGGATCGAGAAGAGATCCTGGCCCTCCTCTGTGTGACAACCTTTTAAGTATTTGAAGAGTGCTCTCATGTCTCCCCTCAATCTTCTCTTCTCCAGGCTAAAAATGCCCAGTTCTTTCAGTCTCTCTTCATAGGACTTTGTTTCCAGACCCCTGATCAAAACACCCGTTGGTCTTAACGGTACAGAGGTGGCAGTGAAACATCGCAGGCCAGCCCCACGGCAAGGTCGATAATGAGAAGGCGGTCACAGTTTTGGAACAGCGTATTCTCAGAAATGGCAAATATCATACATCAAAGCATACATGCTACATCAGGATTGGCCCTGTTAACCTTATTGGAACAACAAAATGGAAAAGTGACATCCGAGGATGTTCGTGCAGATGGCAGCCCACAGAGGCATAGCCAAAAGTTGAAAAAAGGTGGAATTTCTAATATTGAAACCTTGGTATATGGAACTGTGTGGCAAATAGCCCCAGCATGAAAAATTAATGGGTCAGGTACAACTAGCCAAAATCAAAGTCAAAATATCTGACTTCTATAAAACATGGTGACTATGGAAAAGAGACTAAATTTAATCTGCTATGGTGAAGACTTATATATATATTTAAAAAATCTCCAATCAGCCTATAGATTCAACCTATATCTTTATTTGTAAAGTAAAGGGGAAAATATACATATACCTTAAATGTATTCCCTTTCGTCAATAGTTAGATTTAAATCCAATGTGCTTTATTTAATAATAATAATAATAATAATAATAATAATAATGTTGATGATGAAACTGGTGAGATGGAGAGGGTGGTTGTTTAGATACCTAATTAAATTGTTTGGCAAAATCTTTATTTTGGACGGATCAAAAAATATAAATCCGGAAGAAGAGAGAAGGCCTCTTCCCTTGCTGCCTCCCAAAGTAAACAGGATGCAGAAGGAGATGCAATTGGTACCACACTGGGAATGTTCCAGAAGAAGATTATGCGTGCCCAACTCCCTCCTCCGTGCCCATCTCTGTGTTTTTAGTTTAGGATCTGGCAGGACTAAAGAAGAGGAAATAAAGTTCTTTGCAATATCACCGAAATCATAAATAAATAATTATTATTATTATTAATAATAATAATAATAATAATAATAAAACCCAGGATCATAAAAATAAAAGCCATAGAATAAAAACCATGAAGTAGGTTTGCTTTCTTTCTTACGATGTGTGTCTCACTGTGATATAGAGAGCTGAAATGGAGAAATTTTAGGGTTGTGGGTTTGCTGGGTTTTTTTTGTTATTATTATTATAACCCCGGGATCCACTAATCGGAGCCTGGTGCAAAAGTTGCACACTTCGGAATGAAATAATTCTGAGTCCAGGAAGGGAATGAAATAATTCTGAGTCCAGGAAGGTGTTCTGAGTACCAGACCTGAAGGGTTCTTTAAGTCCTTACAGACACACAACAATCAGTTACACTCCCCCTGAAAGAACATATGAATACATGTGACTGTATTTATCATCATATTTATTGGGAAATCTTATGCATACTTACTCTGTGGTAAGGCCTAGAGTGGCCACTTGTACATTGCCAAACGGTGGGTGGGTGGGAATGCATCACCAAAAAGAGTTGCATAAAATGTGCGTACGTTGATTTATATGTATAGATACAAACCTAGACACAATGATTCTAATTTAAATAGAAAAGCAATACATCTCTCCATAGAGGGGAAGACTGTTACCAGGAGCTTTTCTACACAAAGCTGTTAATCGGCTCTATCTACTTTCAGTTTCATTACTGAATGGAGATCTGAGCACTATATGGCAGTGTTTCATTTCCTGCTTTTCTGCTACATAACCTCTAGGTGGCACGGCGGTGCAGCGGAAAAGCACAAATACACAAGAGGAAATCAAGCTTTCTTTTGCTTTCATAATGAAATGCCACATTTCCCCTGCTTTTAAAAAAAAGAACATGCTGAAAGTGCTGGTTAGACACAGAAACCAAACTGGGGGGTCGCAATGGCCTAATCTAGTGTGGGCTCTTCCACACTAGAGGCATTCAAGAGGCAGCTGGACAACCATCTGTCAGGTATGCTTTAGGGTGGAGTCCTGCATTGAGTGGGGGGGGGGTTGGACTCGATGGCCTTATAGGCCCCTTCCAACTCTATTATTAGGGGTGTGCACGGACCCCCCACTCCGCTTCACTTTCAGATCCGCCATTTTCAGATCGGGCCGCTTCACCCTGCCCCCACTCCGCTTGTGCCCACTACGCTCCGCTCGGAGCTCCGGATCCGGATCGGAGCTCCATTCCCCCCCCATAGGGGGGGTTACCGGGCCCTGCTGCCATCGCCGCCCATGCGGCGACGGCGGCAGAGCCTGGTAAGGGACCAAGGGAGAGGGGGACCTTACCTGCCTCTGTCCGTGGTCCGTCGCCATCTTCAATTGAGCCCGCGGTTCCACCAGGAAGTCTGGGCCGCTGGAACCACGGGTTCAATTGAAGACGCTGATGGACCGCGGACGGAGACAGGTAAGGGAGAGGAGGGCGGGGGGACAGCGGCAGGGCCCAGTAAACCCCACTTACCTTTCCGGCGGAGCTCCGGATCAAGGCGAAGGATCCGCCTTTACCTCGATCCTCTTCGCCACGCTCCGCCAGCCCCCCAATCCTCTTCGCCTCTGCCTTAAGGGCAGGCGAAGCCCCCCGCTCCGCTCCTGCTTCTACGGTCCGATTAGAAGTGGAGCACATCCCTATCTATTATTCTATGATTCTAAGCAAGATATTGCACTATGAAAGTGGTATGAAAGCAGTATATAAAAGGCAGGAGCCACACCAAGCAGGATATAGCACTATGAAAGCGGTATATGGTATGCAGCAGTGCACTTCAATACCGCTACAAAGCAGTAGCATGGCTCCTGCCTTTTATATACCGCTTTCATGCCACTTTCATAGTGCAATATCCTGCTAGGTGTAGATCAGGCCAATGTAGTCTAAAGAACCTGCAAATAACTGTAAGTAGAGAATGGCGAGGGCACGGTAAATGCCTCATGCAGAAAAGCCCCAGGTGACCTGTGTGCTTGCTGCTCAGGTTGCTGCTCAGGTGCTAACTGTGGGTGGGCATCTCCAAGCTACTTGCTGCTCTGCCTTTGTATGATTCTTTATCTTTAAACTGGACTGGAGCCCTTCCAATAGAGAGTGCCTTACAAGGGTTGTAAAGTAGGACAACATGGTCAACCTGTACCTACTGAGATCGAATTCTGATGGTAAACATGCATAGGATTGCACCTAAAATTAACCAAAGTATTCCTGCCAGCAAAGTCCTCCTGTAGGAGAAGGACAAAATTCAGAAGGATGAAATAATAGAGAAGAATAGCAGTTGGGAGGCAGCTGAGCAGAACGTTTGCTCTGCAGAAAAAAATTCAGTTGCTTAAGAATTCCTGCTGATTGTCATAGGTAAGAGCTACACACTGAGCCATTGAGCTCACATATGCCTCATGCATAGACCGGGTGGGAAAATAAAGCCACAGCATCACAAGATATGTGGTAAGCCCACAGGGAAGGATTAAAAGCCACAGCTAAAGGAGGAGAGACTGAAACTATTAAAGGGATGGAGGTGAGAACATATCACAACTAAGGAAAGATGAAATGGAAAATGGAAGAAAGGACCGGTTAACCACATCCTTACCAGCTGTGGGTTTGGGAGATTTGTGTACGTACCAACATGTATGCCTCAGGATTCCCCACAAATGTGAATCCAGAATCTCTTCTAAACGAGCGCGAGGGTGCGTTAACATGCATGTATGTTTATATTTATTGATTTGATTTGTACCCCGCCTAAATGGCACTCAAGGCAGCTTACAGCCATAGATAAATAAAAACTTGATTCAAACATGAAAGGCACAATCCTATGCATGTTTAGACAGAAAAACGTCCAACAACTCCAAGCATTCACACCCATAGAGGGGAAGGCTGTGACCAGGAGCTTTTCTACACAAAGTTGTTAAATGACTGTTAATTCTTCACAGAACAGAGATCAAAGCA
Organism: Elgaria multicarinata webbii; assembly: GCF_023053635.1. Classification (NCBI taxonomy): domain Eukaryota; kingdom Metazoa; phylum Chordata; class Lepidosauria; order Squamata; family Anguidae; genus Elgaria; species Elgaria multicarinata. Next base: position 5,576,742 of record NC_086189.1, read on the forward strand.
CTACACAACAGTGTTTCCTTTCCTGCTTTTCTGCTACATATCCTCTAGGTGGCAATGTGGTGCAGCGGAAAACCACAAATGCACAAGAAATCACGCTTTTTTCGCTTTCACAATGAAATGCTGCATTTTTCCTGCTTAAAAAAAAACTCGCCAAAAGGGCTGGTTAGGCACAGACGCAAAATTGGAGAGTCACAATGTCATTTAAAGAACCTGCAAACAACCGTGAGTAGGGAATGTAGGGGGCACAGTAAATGCCTTGCGTAGCAGTTAGGGAATGCTGAGAGTTGTAGGACTTTTTTCAGTCTAAACATGCATAGGATTGCGCGGTAAGAAAACAAGTAGGATATAAATATACAGTAATGATGATGATATGCATATACGTACGTACACATACATATGTATGTATGAATGTGTAAATTATGCTTGTACAGATGTTATCACATCTGTTCTGTCTGCCATTTGTCAGGCATCTTCCATTCTGCTTATTGACAGGATCAGAGTTTTTTTTTGTATGAGAATTTTGTCCCTCTGCAAATGCACAGAAATGTGCAGTTGTGTAAGTTTGCAAATCTACACTCCCCCCAGTAAAAAAAAGAAAAAAAAAGGTCTGCAAGTCTGTGGAATCTGTGCAGCTCAGAACAGGCCAGTCTGCTGCACAATCTCCAGATTGGATTTATAGAATCCTGACCTCATTTGCGTCCTTTATGGAGTTCTCCAACATCCCTAGGTTTACATGTGTTCATTTGCCTGTCTCTCTGTCGTTTGATAACGCTTCCTGAATTTGATGAAATATTAATTTATTCTGACATAAACGTTCATGATATAGTCCACTTCATCAGATGCATTCAGGCATGGAAATGTGTGTGTCAAACACATTTCCTGCATTCATGCATCTGTGTGTGTGTCAATATAATTGATTGACGCGTACACACACACAGAGCGAGAAATGTGTGTGTGTGTGTGTGTGAATATTTCCTGCATTTAGGCACATTTCTCGCTCTGTGTGTGTGTGTGTGCACGCGTCAATCAATTATATTGACACACACACACATTGCATCTGTATTCCAAGGGAATAAACACACACACACACGTGTGTGTGTGTGAATGTTTCCTGCATTTAGGCACATTTCTCACTCTTTGTGTGTGTGTATGCCCTTGGAATACAGATGCAATGTGTGTGTGTGTGTGTGTGTCAATATAATTGATTGACGCGTGCACACACACACAGAGCGAGAAATATATATGTGTGTGTGTGTGTGAATGTTTCCTGCATTTAGGCACATTTCTCACTCTTTGTGTGTGTGTATGCCCTTGGAATACAGATGCAATGTGTGTGTGTGTGTGTGTCAATATAATTGATTGACGCGTGCACACACACACACACACAGAGCGAGAAATATATATGTGTGTGTGTGTGTGAATGTTTCCTGCATTTAGGCACATTTCTCGCTCTGTGTGTGTATTCCCATGGACTATATAGTTCACGTCATCAGATGCAAGAAATGTAACTGATACACACACATCTATCTATCGATCATCTATCTATACGCATCTCTGTGCGTGCATTTCCACGGGAACACATCCGTTCGCCTCGAAAGTGCCACAAGCCCCTCGGTCGTTTTTGCCCCAGTAAAGGCGCTAGCCTTCTTGAAGGCGCCACAAACCTCTCCGTCGGATTTCGGATGAACAGAGAGGCGTGTGTTTGTTTTTAGCCGGGCGGTGCTGGAGCCGCGTGTACGCGTGTGTGTGTGGGTGTGTGTGTGGGTGTGCGCGCGCGCGTGCCCGCGTGATTCGCCTGGGCTGCCCAAGGAGCCCCGGGCACACCTCTCGGCGCACACCCACCAGCAAGGTCTCCCGTGATGGCGGGGGCGACGGGTGCGCGGCTGCTCGCTTAGTCGGAAGCCGGTGCTGCCGGTGCCTTGCAAGCCCGGCGAGGGAGGCGAGGCGAGGCGAGGCGAGCCTCGGCCGGCGCCCTCCTCCTCCTCCTCGCCGTCGCCGCCGTCTGTCCGCGCCAGGACCGCACCTCTCCTCGGGCTGCCCCAGCCATGTTCAACCAGCAGCACTTCCAGCAGCAACTGCTGCAGCTCCAGCACCTCCTCCAGCAGCAGCAACCGCCGACGCCCCAACAACAGCCGACGCCACCAAGCCGGTAAGCCTCTCTAATCGAGGCCGGGGATTGCAGGCCTGCCCCTGGGCTACCTGGCTGGCTAGTGGGAGGAGGGGGGAGGAGGGAGGTCTTTTCTCTTCTTCCTCCTCCTCCTCCTCCTCCTCCATCCCCTCACCCTTTTGAAACCTGCCCCCCACCCCCGCCCGGGTCTCCTGTCTCCCTCTGTTGTGGGGCTGCAACCCCTGGAACTTCAGGGCTCGGATCCTCCTACCTACCTGGTCGAGTTTCAGATTTGGGACTTGGGAATGAGGTCTCTGCCACGCACCCAGCCACGCACCCCGGCCCCACTTCTCGGCACCCCGCTTCTCTGGAAGCCGCAAACTTCATCTCATCTGTTGGGTAATACTAGGGTGACCCTATGAAGAGGAGGACGGGGCTCCTGCATCTTTAACAGTTGCACAGAAAAGGGAATTTCAGCAGGTGTCATTTGTATATATGGAGATCCTGGTGAAATTCCCTCTTCATCACAACAGTTAAAGCTGCAGGAGCTATACTAGAGTGGCCAGATTTAAAAGAGGGCAGTTTTAACTGTTGTGATGAAGAGGAAATTTCACCAGGTTCCCCATATATACAAATAACTCCTGCTGAAATTCCCTTATCAATACAACTGTTAATAAAGATACCCTACCCAGTGCCTGTTTACCCTACCCTGTGCCTGTTTGCATTCTCTTCCCCTCCTTATTGTTTTATTATGGTTTTATTAGAATGTAAGCCTATGCGGCAGGGTCTTGCTATTTACTGTTTTACTCTGTACAGCACCATGTACATTGATGGTGCTATATAAATAATAATAATAATAATAAGGAGCCCTGTCCTCCTTTTCATATGGTCACACTAGGTAATACACCATGTTAGCCCTACTTAGAGTAGATCCATTGATACGAATGAGGCTTCAGTTCCATGGGGCGGCTCCAAATGGGACTAACATTGGATCTATAATATAACATATATTATAATAAAATTATAATATACAATTTTAATATATAAAATTGTATATTATATCCAATGTAATATGCATCTATAATGTCTATCTATATCTATTTTGCACACACATATGTATTGGATGTTAGTCCTGCTTAGAGTAGACCCATTGATACAAAAGAGACTTCAGTTAATCACCACTAACTGAAGTTCCATTCATTTTGATGGGTCTTTTCCATATAGGTCTAAAATTGGATATAGTCTAATATAAATCTACATCTATAATGTCTGTCTATACTTTATATATACATAGATAGGTATAGATATACACACAAGTATATATGAGTTGTATCCAATGTTAGTCCTACTTAAAGCAGGCTCATTGAAATGAATGGGACTTACGTTAGACTAAGATTGGATACAGCTCATTGGATACCGCCTATAGAGTGAGAAAAGTCCGTGTAAAGGGGCAGGACAAGCAACAGAGACATTCTGGATCTAATGTGGATACATTCAATCTTAAGGTAAAATATATAAGAAAGGTAGAAAGATTAACAGCGGAGTATTTAAGCTTCCGTCGTCAAGATATTTCTTCTGTATTTGTACTTGAGACTGACTGTACCCAGAGCGGATCCAAAACGTCTTTGTGGGTTTGCTGTTGTGCTGCTTTATAGTACCCATATAGGTTAGCTGTATTATGAGGTGCCGGCGGGGAAATGTACAGCTCTCCAGGGCACCTGAGTGTGTAGATGGATGCACATCATCACCATCATCATCATCATCATCATATATTTGTTACCCGACTCTCCCTCTGGATTGAGGCGGGGTACAACACAAATGCAAACACCATAAAATACATATAACTGATTAAAACATTTAAAATGAATACATTATTAAAAGCAGCACATTATTAAAAGGCATCTTAAAATTCAACTGGGTAGGCCTGCCGGAAGAGATCAGTGAGTAAGTCCCATGGAACTCAATAGAACTGACTTCTGAGTACATGCGGCTGGGGTCACGCTGCACGGGTGTTTTTCCCAGAGGGTGTGATCTTTTCAAGGCAAGGTTGTGGAGCGCACCCACCCCAGTTTCAGGCCCTGCGCCCTCCCCAGTGGACTTCCCTCCCCTGTGTAAAATTATACTTTTGTGGGGAGCACACAATCCAAGGGACGTTCAGTGACATGCTGGAATAGCTTGAGGTTCCTGTCCCTTGGAGCGTTCCCTTCCCCTCCTGTGCAAGAGCCGCTGAAATGGATAGTTTACACTGCCATCCTGTAGACGACTTCTCCGAATTCACTACCATTGCGTTCAACGGTGCTTCCTTCCAGGTAAGGGGGTATAGGATTTCAGAGCTGGATCTTTGCTGCCAACTCTTAAAACACTGAATGGGCATTTAAAAAGTGAGCGAACCAAAGCTGTCTCTCGCAGATGGTTGTGGAGGAACATAGAGATTGATTTTCTAAGGACCTGAAGACAGGCCTTTCTTCCCAGCCACCCCATATCTAAAGTCACACACACTCACACCATATGCAGTGCGCTAGAGTGGCTGCTACTCAAAGAAGCACTATTGCTACTACCGTTCTCTTTTTGTATTATTTCTGTTTTTATGATTTGGAGAAGAACCACTTCATAACATCCTCCGAGGAGTCGTAGAATCATAGAATCATAGAATAGCAGAGTTGGAAGGGGCCTACGAGGCCATCGAGTCCAACCCCCTGCTCAATGCAGGAATCCACCCTAAAGCTTCCCTGATAGGTGGTTGTCCAGCTGCCTCTTGAAGGCCTCTAGTATGGGAGAGGCCACAACCTCCCTAGGTAACTGATTCCATTGTCGCACTGCTCTAACAGTCAGGAAGTTTTTCCTGATGTCCAGCCAGAATCTGGCTTCCTGTAACTTCCTTTAACTTGAGCCCGTTATTCCGTGTCCTGCACTCTGGGAGGATCGAGAAGAGATCCTGGCCCTCCTCTGTGTGACAACCTTTTAAGTATTTGAAGAGTGCTCTCATGTCTCCCCTCAATCTTCTCTTCTCCAGGCTAAACATGCCCAGTTCTTTCAGTCTCTCTTCATAGGGCTTTGTTTCCAGACCTCTGATCATCCTGGTTTCCCTCCTCTGAACACGCTCCAGCTTGTCTGCATCCCTCTTGAACTGTGGAGCCCAGAACCGGACGCAATACTCTAGATCTAGTCAAGGTGGTGTACGTGGTTCTTTGCACCACCTCCATTTTATCCTTACAACAACCTTATGAGGTAGGCTAGGCTGAGAGGTCGTAACTAGCAGTGAGTTTCATGCCTGAGTTGGGAATCGAACCCAGGTTTTCCCAGTCCAAGACTCAAACCACTACGCCGCTGCACTGCATAGCAATCATCAGGAGGCAAATCCCAGATTGGGAATTTGGTGTTGTTGTCATTGTTGGTGGCTGAGGATTGGCGTGAGGGAATGGGTCTCATCTGAGAATGTCCGTCCCTGGGAAATCTATTCCTTTTTTTTTTGGCTCGACAGAGTTCTGCGGCGTGTATGGCTTGCTTTGTGTCTGCGACCGAGCTGTGGATTGTTCCTTGAACTGTGGGAACTTTCTTGTGCATTTTTGGGGAAGGTTCTGCAGTTTGTGCAAATCAGAAATTTGTGCAAATTGCCCCATGCGCAAAATTCCTGAAAAATCCAGAACCTGGCCTGGCTCACTGCAGAGATTGAGGCAGGCATTGCAGGGTGGGTGGGAGGTGGGCAGCCAAGGAAAACCCATCGATTTCTCTGACCTCCCTGGTCTTGACACACTGTTTTTTGCGCTTGGGCCTGCTTTTCGAAACGGGCTTGCCTGAGCCCAGGTGGGCTTCCTGCGTGTTCTCTGCCCTTGCTGTTGCTTGAAAGTGGTTTCTTTCTTTCCTGGGTTGAAGGTTTCTTTATTTCCTTGTGGTCCTTCTCACACCCTCTCTCCCTGCTCCCTTCCTAGGGGCGTGGCGCCATCCCAGCAGCAACAGATGCTAAATTTGCGGGCTACCAGTCAAGCGTCGCTCCTCAGCGCCAATCCCATGCTTCAGCGGGCCCTGCTTCTCCAGCAGATGCAAGGTATGCGTCATCCTCTGCTTTGAGGCCTTCTTCCTTTTTTTTGGCTCGCGACTGAAACCCGTAGGCTTGGAGACGGAAGAAGGTTGAACATTGCACTCTGGGTTGGACTTGTGACATCGGTGGGATTTTATTTACAATATTTGTGTGTCTCCGTTCAGTTTTTTTTAAAAAAAGATTATACTCCAAAGGCATCTTAAAATGATATTTAAAAACACCTTATTTTATGATGGTCGTATCTCGCTTTTCTTTGAGATGAACGTAATAAAATAAGGTATTTGAAAATAGCGTTTGAAAATGTCATGGAACTCACGGTGACATACATAAGAGGCAGCTGGACAGCCATCTGTCAGGGATGCTTTAGGGTGGATTCCTGCATTGAGCAGGGGGCTGGACTCGATGGCCTTATAGGCCCCTTCCAACTCTGCTATTCTATGATTCTAAGATTCCCAGCTTGGAGAATGATGGGAGATGTAGTCCAATACATCTGCAAGGGTGCCAGGTTGGAGAAGGCTGCTTTGTTGTAACTTTATCCCATCCTTCCTCTAAGAAGCTCAGGGTTGTGCATGTTATTCTTGAACAGCCCTGCAAGGTAGGCTTAGAGGCAGAGAGCGGTTCAGGGTCAACCAGGAAGCCTTTGTGCTGGGGCAGGGATTTGAACCCTGGTCCCAGTTCAACACCGGACCTAGGGGGAGATGTTTTTGACTACAGCCCCCATCAGTCCTAGCTAGCATGGCAAGTGGCAGGAATTGTGGCAGCTGTGGTCCCAAAAAGCTAGAGAACACCGACCAAGAGACAGTGCTGTCCGAGAGTGCCACATCCTTAGCAGCTGTCCATTTTATTTATTTATTTATTTTATTTCATTATTGCATTTATATCCCGCCTTTTTTCCTTCAAGGAACTCAAGGCGGCGTACATGACCCTCCTCCTCCTCTCCACTTTATCCTCACAACAACAACCCTGTGAGGTGGGTTGGGCTGAGAGTCTGTGACTGGCCCCAAAGTCACCCAGTGGGTTTCTATGGCTGAGTGGGGACTAGAACCCGGATCTCCCAACTCCCGATACTCTAGCCACTGCACCACAGTGGCTCCTGGAGGAGATGGCCTGAACAACGTCAACGCCACTGAAGTGGATGGGAACTTGTACGGTTCAAAAGCATATTGTCACCCACTGAACTAGATTCCTCCCCCCTGCCCCAAATTTGGTGCAGTTATGCTGGTCGGAATGTCTCCACCAGTGTGGACTAGCGGTTAGAGGGTTGGCCTGGGATTTGGAAGACCTGGGTTCTAGTCTCCATTTGGCCATGAAGCTCACCGGGTGAATTTGGACCAGTCCCTCTCAGCCTAACCTACCTCACAGGGGTGTTGTGAGGATAAGATGGAGAGCTAGAGGGCCATGAACCCTGCCTTGGGCTCCTTGCAAGAGAAGATATAAATGAAATGATAACTAAAATACATTATTGTTTTCATATTGATAAGAGGGTGAAGTGTTCTTCATTGTTTTCATTTAGTACATCCGTTTCTCTATATGCTCTTACATTCTCTTACTTCCCCCCCCCTTTTTTTTTTTAACCAGCGGCACTTTTTATGGGGCTGGCTGTTCAGATGTTATGCAATTGATAATCATGTTACCTCTGTAATAGAGAAGGGTCCGAGCACTGACCGTTCTCTGAAACATCCTGGTCACCTTCAAGGTTTGGGTTACGTTTCAGAATACTTGATGCCCAGATACTTTGGTATCTGAGAAAACATCAGAGTGAATAATTCAGCAGGTGTTGGAACCTGCGGTTTCAGCAATGGAAACTAGCAAGGAGCATACAGACATGTTGCTTTCCCAGGAGGCAGTTCACCATTTGGCCATGAAAACTGGTTCGAGTGTTTTGACCCTTCAAACTGCTGGGTATACTTCTGTAATAATGTCTCTATTCTCCCTCTTTTGGACATGGCGGCATTTAGGTAACTTGAGAGGATTTAACATGGCAGCCGCCCCGGTGCTGCAGCAGTTTTTCCCTCAGGCAACGAGACATTCGCTTTTGGGTCCCCCTCCTGTTGGGGTCTCCTTAAAGCCGGCCCGCCTGGCTTTCCCTACTCTCCCGTTTCAGCGGCAGAACCGGGCCTTTCGCAAGGTGAGTTTGTGACCTCCTGCCCTTCTTGCGAAGACTTGTTGGTAACATCCATGTTCTTATTTATTTATTACACTTATATACCGCTCCCATAGCCAGGGCTCTCTGGGCGGTTTACAGAAATTCTAAAATTGAGGTAAAAACAAGTATACGAAATTTAAAACTCTAAAACACAGAACATACACACATAAAGCATTAAAAACCGATTAAAAACTAAACATGTGGGTAATTAGGATGTGCCGCCATATGCCTGGGCAAAGAGGAAAGTCTTAACCTGGCGCCGGAAAGATAGCAGCGTTGGTGCCAGGCGAGCCTCGTCAGGGAGATCATTCCACAGTCTGGGGGCCACCACCGAAAAGGCCCTATCCCTCGTTGCCACACTCCGAGCCTCTCTCGGAGTAGGCACCTGGAGGAGGACCTTAGATGTTGAACGTAGTGACCGGGTATATTCACATCTTCCCTGTCATTGGGTCGAAGTGACTAAATTTGGCTCATTTCGCAACCTTCCCATCCTGCATTGTGGCTGTGTTGCCATTCCATTATTGGGCGTTCACTTCACCACTCCTTTGTGGGCCTGGTAAACTTTATTTATTTATCTATCCTACAAGATTCATGTCCCACCTTTCCATTAAATTAATGTCGAAGGTGTCTTACAGAAAGCCTAGAAACAGGCGAACACATTTATAGAAAAAATGAGTCTTTTTATATCATTTTAGAATAATAGAATTCAGGTAGCAATAGACTTATACACACTCTTAGGTACAATTTGATGTTTTGAGGGGAAAATATAGGAGTACATGGTGAATATATGTAAGGGTTTTTTATGTCTGTTATTATATTATTATGTATTACTGGATTCTTGTTTATTGTATGATGGATATTAAGTTTAACAAATAAATTATTCATTAAAAATCTATTTAAGTGAAGAAAAACCCTTACAAATGAATACAAAACCCAGCATCAGATGAAAAATGTCAGTGTTCATGTAAAAAAGTAGCAACAGTATCATAAATTAAAAATGAAAAACTATCCATAAATTAAGACCCATCAAAGGCTTTGGTAAATATATGTGTTTTCCCCTGATAACTGAAAGATGTTAAAGAAGGCACTGGCTGATAGTGTGTGCAGAGTGCATTCTACTGTGCCTCTGTACTCCAATTGCTGGGGAACATGGGTGGGAGGGTGCTGCCCTGCTTGTGGGTGTCCTGTGGGCAGCTGGCTGGCCACTGTGTGAACAGAATGCTGGACTAGATGGATCCTTGGTCTTGATCCATCAGGGCTGTTCTTATGTTCTTATGTACTGGGGTACTACTTAACAAAAAGTTAAGGATATATATACAGTGAAACCATATTTAATATACAAAAATAAAATAAAGGTTAACAATAATATTGCATTAAAAGTGGACTAACATATTGCACAGGCCAATGTGCAATATGTATTAACATTTAAAGCCCTAAACGGCTTGGGGCCAGGTTATCTGAAGGAACGCCTCCTCCCATATGTACCTGCCCGGACCCTAAGGTCATCCTCAGGGGTCCTTCTCCACGAGCCCCTGCCAAAGGAAGTGAGGCAGGTGGCTACCAGGAGGAGGGCCTTCTCTGCTGTGGCACCCCGGCTGTGGAATGAGCTCCCTAAGGAGGTTCGCCTGGCACCTACATTATATGCCTGTAGACCCCAGGTGAAGACCTTTTTTATTCTCCCAGCATTTTAAGTGTCTATAAATTCAATTTTAACTTTGGTGTTTTAAATTTGTAATTTTGCATTGCTGCTGTGTTGATCTGGTTTTATATTGTGGTTTTATACTGTTGTTTTATACTTTGAATGGTTTTAATTTTTGTGAACCGCCCAGAGAGCTCCGGCTATTGGGCGGTATAGAAATGTAATAAATAAATAATAATAAATAAATAAATGTATAACTAAAACAATGTAGAAAAAGGCCAAATGCGTTTCGACAAGAGGTCTTCGTCAGTGGCCAATGCGGGCTGCTGTGTACTCCCTGAAGATTTATTGGGGCTAACTTTACAATTCCCACAATTATGTGGTATAGGGTATCACTCCCCTTTGAAAATATGCCGGGCCTCAGCCTTTTCAAACCGCCTAGGTCATGGTCTTCTGTTGAGTATTATATGGTTGTTTGTTAAGGATTTCACCTTTCCTTGCTCTCTTATGTACTGGGGTTCCACAATGCTGTCTCTGGTAGCCACCAGCTAACCTTGCAAAGGTGAGGCTTCCCTGGTGAGGCCGCCCCGTTGGGTTTTAGTCCCTTTGTAAAAATGTTTGGGGCATTCTCTTCACAAACCTCTTGCGCTCTCGCCTGCAGGACTTCCCGAGGGTTCCTGAGAGGAAGCGGGAGGCAGATTCTGCGTCGTCCTCTTCTCAGGGGCAAGGAGCGGCCGAGAGCGGCCCTACACCGGACGACTCTGCCAGTAAAGCAGAATCCGAGCAGTCTAGTTTTTCACCTTCAGGTAAGAGAATACCTGAGTTTGCTTTCTCCTTCCAACTGCCCCCCCCCCAAAAAAACACCCTCTCTAGAGAACGTTTGTGTGAGCAGAGATGCTTTGGATTGCTAATGTGACGTTTACAGAGAATGACAGTTCCACAGGGACAGGCGTGTCGGCCTCTCAGACCGATGTAGCACCTCCGCCATTCTCTTCCTATCTTTCTCCCGTCCGCCTTTCCCTAATCTCTTGCCCATTCTCCAACTCCCCAAAACCCATCCCACAATAAGGACTTCCTGGAACTGTGAATCCTCCAGATGTGTTGGACTACAACTCCCATCATTAGGGATGATGGGGGTTGTACTCCAACTTGCCTGGAGGTTCCCAGATTGGGGAAGGTGGTTCTTCTTCGTATCTCCATAGACATTAAAATTGTAGTGGTCCGTTGCTGTGGACGGAGATCCTCATTCCAGTCCCGCATCTAATGGCTCTAGAACAGCCCAGCTTGATCTTTTCCTCCTCCTCTGGCTCTTTTGCTCCTGGTTTGGCCAGTGTGGATGTGGAGGGAGCCTGCTGTGAATTTCCCTTGGGAGCTCAGAGCAGTGGTTCTGGCTGGTTGCTCAGGACAGTAGTTCTGGGGAGTGCCCAGCAGAAGTATAAAATGGACTTCTGGGATGTAGTCTGGATCTTGAGGGTTCCACATGTGCACTTGGAGTTCTGGCTGAGCATTTTTGCAAACACTGGGTTCACACAACACAATAACCCACACTCAAGGTTAAATACAGGTTGAACTGTGGGTTGTTATTATTATTATTTATTTATTTATTTATTTATTTATATAGCACCATCAATGTACATGGTGCTGTACAGAGTAAAACAGTAAATAGCAAGGCCCTGCCGCATAGGCTTACAATCTAATAAAATCATAGTAAAACAATAAGGAGGGGAAGAGAATGCCAACAGGCACAAGGTAGGGTAAGCAGGGTAGGGTTATGGTTGAACTGTGGATTGTGGTTGAAATGTGGATTGTGGTTTTGTCTGAACCCAGCCCTGCTAACAAACTATGGTTTGTTAACCACAATTAATCTACAGTTCGTGACCCAACAACAAACCATGGGTTCTCTTATGGGTTGTCTGTGGTTAACAAACTGTGGTTTGTTAGCACGGCTGGGTTCAGACAACACAACAACCCCACGGTTCAACCATAATCCACAGTTCAACCACAACCCACACTCAGTCCATACTCAGCCTTGAGTGTGGGTTATTGTATTGTCTGAACCCAGTCATTGATCTTTAAAGGAAGGGCCATAGCTCAGTGCATTGCATGCACATTGCATCCCAGGACCAGCCCCTGGTATCTCCAGGTCAGGCTGGGACAGAGTCCCGCCAGAAACCCAAGTTGGGAAAGGAGGGTCAGTATTAACTGACAGGAGGCCACTGCCAGTTAATATTAACGCTCCTTCCCCAACTTGGTGCCCTCTAAATGTTTTGGACTTCAGCTTCCATCAGCCCAATGATCAGGGATAATGGGAGCTGAGATCCAACAGCAACTGGAGGGCACCAGGTTGGCCAAGGGAGAGCTAGTTCTGTTGTTCTGCCTGGCTGTTCTGCAGCAATAACTTCCTTTTCTGGGCCCACAGAGACACCAAGAGAATCAACGCCAGATGGCCAGCCTGTCGCCAAGCGTCTAAGAAGGTAATAATAATAATAATAATAATAATAATAATAATAATAATAATGGCCAGAAACTGCGTCTGTTGCTGATTTATTCAAAACATTTCTAGGCAGCCTTTCCGGGAAGGGGTCTTCCCAAGGCAGCTAACAGCCATGACATTCATGATAAAAAAATAAAACAAAACCCCAAAACCTAGTACAGTAATAAAATAGCCAACATTCATAAAAACCACCAGCATCGAACCTTAGCCTAGACAGTACTAAAAGCCTCCAGCACAACTGCAGCGACAACCCAGAGCTGTCTGGGGGGAAACAAGGACGTAAACATGTCAGTGGTCAAGGCTTTCCTAGAAGGGGGGCTAAAACAGTAACGTGAGAATTGCCCTGCTGGATCAGAGAGCCAAGAACTGGGGAGTCCTGCATGGCTCTCTCCAATGGTAGCCACCAGAGCCCCCTGGAAATGTCTCAAGCGTGGCCTGGATGCGAAGGCCCTTCCCGGCTACTGGTTCCCAGGGCCTGGTAACTGGAAGTATACCGGCCCTAACTGCGAGCTTTCATTGAACTTGAACCGTGATGGCTCTCGATAGACCTGCTCTCACAATCAGTTGTTTTAAAAAGCCCCCCTGAGGCTAGTGGCCACGGCTACTTTCTTTAACCATCCCGAGCCAAAGGCCAAATCGATTTCCTTAGATCAGTTTTCCCCAACCTGATGCATTGGACTGCAGCATTTCCCCAACTTTTGCTGCATGGTTTTGCTTATTTACATGAAACGGTTGCTGCTTAAATACAGCACAATGTGAAGAAGGGAGGGGGAAACCTAAACAGGAGGAACTGGGCTGGAAGGGGTTAAGGGTTTACAGTGTGTGTTTTACGAATGGTAGAGAACTGCACCGGCTGTCTCTCTCAAGTCGCAAAGGCAACCTCAGAGAGGGGGCGGTTCTGGGGGAGGGGAGGGAATTGGGGAGACTGAAACAACTGGGCGTGTTTAGCCTGCAGAAGAGAAGATTGAGGGGAGACATGAGAGCACCCTTCAAATACTTAAAAGGTTGTCACCCAGAGGAGGGCCAGGATCTCTTCTCGATCCTCCCAGAGTGCAGGACACGGAATAACGGGCTCAAGTTACAGGAAGCCAGATTCCGGCTGGACATCAGGAAAAACTTCTTGAATGTTAGAGCGGTACGACAATGGAACCAGTTACCTAGGGAGGTGGTGGGCTCTCCCACACTAGAGGCCTTCGAGGCAGCTGGACAACCCTCTGTCAGGGATGCTTTAGGGTGGATTCCTGCACTGAGCAGGGAGTTGGACTCGATGGCCTTATAGGCCCCTTCCAACTCTACTATTCTATGGTTCTATGAGGCCAGTTGACAAAGAACCCTCCGGCCTCCTTCCTTTCTGCTCTGCAAAGTGCCAGCTAGACGGGTGAAAAAGCCGTCTAGCAAAAAATGCTTCCGCACTCCGCCCACTCTGCACGGGATGCCCGTCAACCTCCATGTTTGGAGAACGATGATGGGCTTCCTGCTAGGATTACGCCCTTAACAACAAACCAAACCAAACCACACCACTAAATACCACCATCAGACTACAGCAGAGTGATGAAACCAAGAGAACCGAGAGATATTGACAATTCAGCTTTGATGATATGCTGGAAGGCCTGGGCTAATACCGTATTTCTTCGATTCTAAGAGGCACTTTTTTCCCCCATATAAACATCTCTAAAAATGGGGTGCGTCTTAGAATCGCGGGTGTGTCTTAGGGTTTTTTTTTCTGTTGGTGGTACTGAGATTAGTGTGCGTGTTACAATCAATGGCGTCTTACAATCGAAGAAATACGTTAATAATAAATAATCCGATATAACATAACGCCATTGTCTGGTCCTGGAAAGGGATCACATGTGGCAGCCATTGAGGCTCTCTGGCAAGGGTATTCCACCTGGGGGGGTGGGGGTGTCGCCGCTGAGATGTGGGGGGATTTTGCATTCCCTGGACACAAACAGTCCGAACTTCCCTGGCTTCAGGCTGCTCGCTTTCCTGGCCTGGTACATTTTGTAACAATGCCTCCCTTCTGTCCCCCGCTAGCGAAATTGAAGACTCTGTCCCCGACGAAACGGCATGCCTCCCACAAGCGGAGGAGTCCATCGCCGAATCCCTCCTGGAAGGTAAGGGCCTCATGGTGCCGCTATGAGATGAACCTGGCAACCGCTATAAAGGATAAACGCCCAGCGCACATCCGTGTGTGCAGTTACGTGACTGCTCCATATTCCCTGGCAACCTGCACTCCCGCTCAGATTCGCCTCTGCTTTCTGAGGTTTCACGCCAAGCATTCCCCACGCTCTTTGTTGCCTGTTTTCTCAGTCTTGGGGGCTGGAGGGCTATTTCTCCCCCACCCCCCTTCCCATTAAGTGAAAGCTAAGGTATTCAGGCTGTTGATGTACATGCCAAAATTAGGTACCTGCGCAGTGTATGTAAAGGTTATGGAATAAGCCCTCCAGATGTTTGAAACCACAAGCCCCATCTGCGCCAGCCGGCTGGGGAAGGGCCGTGACAGCTCCATGGTAGAGCACTTTTTTTTTTTACATGCAGAAGGTACCAGGTTCGAATCCTGGCGTCACCCGATAGGACTGGAGAAAACTCCTGCCCGAAACCCTGGAGAGCCGTTGCTGCCAGTCAGGGTTGACAGTATTGGACCTGACGGGCCAAGGATCTGACTCCGCATAAGGCAGCTTCCAATGTTCCAGCATGACCAGTGGTCAGGGATTATGGGAACTGGAGTCCCCACTATCTGGTGGCCTCTGGTTTGCTTGCCTGTGAAATAAACTCCCAGCCGTGACTGAGCCTACTTTGGTAGTAGAACACAGGCTTTGCAGGCTGAAGGTCTCAGGGTCAGGCCTTGGTATTCCTGAGGGCAGGATGCCTGCCTGAGAGGTTGAAGAGCAGCTGACATTCATGGGCTTGGATCCCGACTTAGCCGTACTCGGAGTAGACCCATTGAAAACAACGGGTCTTCGGTTAATCAAGGCTACCGTAAGCTCCATTGACTTCAGTATTCTTAACAGGGCGCACTTCACGCTACAACATTTTGTTGCAGGTCTGCCTTGTCAACACTAAGGACAGATAAAGGTTTAAAAAGCCTGGGTAGTTTTGGTGGGTTTTTTTTTTTAAAAAAGAGGCATTTGCCTGCTATCAAAAGGATAAAAGACTTGAAAACAGATGTGGAGAGAGCGTTCCGCCATCAGGGTGCTGTTGATTGAAAATCTGCCCCCTGCTTTGGTGGTGGGCCTTGGAGGAGGATCTGAGTATTTGGGGCAGGTTTGGGCGGCTGTCAGCCTTTTAGATCCCCAGCTCCCGAATGGCCGTTTTGGGCTATGAATTATGGGCTGGGTCTGTATAAGACACCTTTCGGTACTCTGTTTTCTCTCTCGCTTTTCTCCCCTCCCCAAACAAACTCCTAGCAATCCCAGCTTAAAACCAGGGCTGGGGAGACTGTGGCATTCCAGGCGTTGAGGAACTAGTATTCCCATCATCCTCCCCAGTGGCCAGGCTGGGTAGGGTTGCTGGGAATTGGAGTCTGACAACACTCCAATAGGTTCCCAGCCTTGCTTTCATCACAGGCCCCTGTGGAGTACTCTTTTCTAAAAGGTGGCAGTAACATCCAGGTTTTTGAAAAAGCCCAGAGGGTGACAGCGGAACACATTTCTGGTTTTGGTTAAGACTTAGCTCAGCTCCAGATGGACGATACCCCGTGGAGTTCATTTTGGATCTGGTGTTTGTATCCCTATTCCCCCAGGCCCAGTCTTCTATTTCCCCTGTTTCTGGGAGATAGAGGAGAGGTCAGGCTGTGGTCCAGGTGAGCATGTTTTTTCCCAACCTGAAGACCCGCCCCCTCTCTCTTGTAGAGGCAGACAATGAGAAAGAGAACTTGGCTGCAGATGTTCCCAAGGAGAAGGATTTCGCTGAGGAGCTGAATACTTCAGAGGTGAGCGATCGGCTTCTTCGGACCTCAAAGCGAAAGGAAGGGTAGACAGATTCACGGAGGAGAAGGCTGTCAATGGCTACTAGTCCTGGGGGCTATGTACTACCCCCAGCATCGCAGGCAATATGCTTATATACACTGGCTGCTGCAGAACATGCGTGGGACGGTGTTCTTGCACCCGTGTCCTACTTGTAAGCTTCCCAGTGGGGCATCGAGTGTGGAAGCAGAACCCTGGACTGGATAGGCCTTTGTTCCGATCCAGCATGGCTCTTCTTATGTTCTTAAAGTGTCCAAGCAGCACACATTCTTCTGCTCGTTTGTTCAAAATCCTTGGGTGAAGGGATAGCAGGAGGTAGAAAGACACCCTGTGAATTTCCTTTTAAAAAGCGATTAAAACCCCCATTAAAACTGCTGTGTGTGTCCCCCCCCCACCCACCCGGTGCCCTAATCCTGCACACACACCCCAGTGCCCATAACATCCTCCCACTGCATAACTTGCCTCCCCACTGAGTGTGTCGTTGGGTTCCTAACTGTGTTTCTCGTATAAATTGTTCCTGCGTGTTGTCTGTGCTCCAGCTGAGCTCCTCACACTTGACTGCCCCCCCTTTTTAAATCCTGTAGGAATGGGTGACTGAAGTGTTGCCCTTTCGTTTCCTGCCCTCCCTTCCCTGGATTAGATGTTCAATTGCGGGGGGAAGCCCTGTCCTTGTTTACTGTCGTTCGGTTGATTACGAAGCCTCCAGCTGTCCCTTGGCAGGCAAATTCTCCACCTTCCTGGCTCCTCTACTGTCGCACCTGCCAAAGAACAAACGTCGCTGATGTCTGGAGGTGCGGCTTCAGTTGCATGTCTTTCCTTTCTCTCCGGTGCTGCGATGGTCGACCAAAGCTCCTGACGGTGGGCGGCCTGACCCGAACCCTTGTCCCTTGATCTTCCCAGGTGGTCAGCACCGCCGGCTCCTTGAAAGTTACAATCCAGCAGAGCAGCGAGAGCCGGGCGATTAGCACCACGGCCCTGAAGCCGGCGCACTGGACCTCTGAGATGGGCGCAGCCGAGACCAGCCCTGAGTCTGCCCTGAAGTTCTATTGTTACATCTGCAAGACTGACTGCTGCAACCAGCAGGTAAGAAGAGCTCAGCAGGGCGAACATTTGTGCAAAGCTGGGATTTTGCAACCCTGCCGCCCACCTCTGCGTTACCTGCATTCTGGCTGGACTTCAGGAAAAACGTCCTGACTGTTAGAGCAGTACGACAATGGAACCAGTGACCTAGGGAGGTTGTATCCGAATAATAAGAGCAGAGTGCGTAGCATGCAATGAAAGTTTGGCCTGCAAAGTCCTAGCACTTTTCCTTGAGAGGCTCGTTGAGGGGATAAATAATACTCACTGTCCTTATTCATCAGTAAAGTTCTTTTACTGAGGTTTTCTCATCAGGTTTAGTATAAACTTTCATTTACATGCATGGTCATCATAATCATCACGTTACAACAGCACGGCTCTCCAAACACCTAACAAGATGCCATTAAACACTGTGTATCTTAAATACATATCACCACTAGTATTGCACCATACTAAACTGTCCAATTAACCAATTCTCCTCTGTCCATGTCTGACACGTAGACCACGTCTTCCACGCTCCGGTTGCAATCTTGCCAAGTCCAGAAACATGATTACAAAGCTTTTAACCCCTTACAACCATTTAACTGTCTGTGTGTAAAATTTCTACTCAACAGGTTGTGGGCTCTGCCATGCTAGAGGCCTTCAGGAGGCAGCTGGACAGCCATCTGTCAGGGATGCTTTAAGGTGGATCCCTGCATTGAGCAGGGGGGTTGGACTTGATGGCCTTATAGGCCCCTTCCAGCTCTACTATTCTATGATTCTGTGTTCACCTGTTGTGAAATGTGTCTGCAGATAAAGCAGGTGTGCAAGATGGGCAGGGGTTTGTGCACTGCCAAAACTCTCAGGACCAGCACTTGGCAAAGAGAGGCTATTTGGGGACCAGCCAGTGTCAGAGCTAGAATATTGGGGGGAGGGTGGGGGAGGTTGGAGAAGAATGGAAAATTGCAGGATGAGAGGAAATGGAATAGAGCATCATGGAAAGGGGCAGGGCTGGCTGATTAGCTGACTGGAACTCTGAAGAGGAACACTCCATTCTGCAACATTCTGTTGAATTATTTATTTATTTATTACGTTTTTATACCACCCAATAGCCAAAGCTGTCTGGGCGGTTCACAAAAAATTAAAACCATAATAAAACAACCAACAGTTTAAAAACACAAATACAAAATACAGTATGAAAAGCACAACCAGGATAAAACCACGCAGCAAAAATTGATCTAAGATTGAAATACAGAGTTAGAACCGTAAAATTTAAATTTAAGTTCAAATTAAGTGTTAAAATACTGAGAGAATAAACAGGTCTTCCGCTTTGACGGTCCCAAGAGTGAGTTAGTAAGCAAATAGTTAATCAGCAAATAGTAGGTATGGAAGTAGTAAGTGATAAGTAAATCATCGTATCTTTGCTGGGATTCAAAGCAACCTGCAACTAATTCTGCATGTTTGGAGGGGGAACGTTGCTTCTCAGTGATCTCCTTTGTTCCTGGCAATTGTTTCGGGACACTGCCTTTATACAAATCTTTGGCGTGATCACACTTAGAATACTGTGTACAGTTCTGGTCACCTAGCCCCCCAAAAAGATACTGTAGAGCTGAAAAAAGTGCAAGTAAAATGTTCAAGGGGCTGAAGGCCCTATGAGGGAAGGTGACAACAGCTGGGATTGTACACTGATGGTGCTATAATAATAATAATAATAATAATAATAATAATAATAATAATAATAATAATAGTTTAGCTTGAGAAAAAAGGAGGCTAAGGGGAGATGTGATAGAAGTCTACAAAATTATGCATGATGTAGAGAATGAGGACAGGGAGACATTTTTTCTCCTGCTCCCATAATACTAGAACCTAACAGGGGTCCTCCAAAGAAGCTGATGGGTGGGAGATCCAGGACAGATCAAAAGAAGTGATCAGGATGATCAGGGGTCTGAAAACAAAGCCCTATGAAGAGAGACTGAAAGAACTGGGCATGTTTAGCCTGGAGAAGAGAAGATTGAGGGGAGACATGAGAGCACTCTTCAAGAACTTGAAAGGTTGTCACACAGAGGAGGGCCAGGATCCCTTCTCTATCCTCCCAGAGTGCAGGACACGGAATAACGGGCTCAAGTTAAAAGAAGCCAGATTCCAGCTGGACATCAGGAAAAACGTCCTGACTGTTAGAGCAGTATGACAATGGAACCAGTTACCTAGGGAGGTTGTGGGCTCTCCCACCCTAGAGGCCTTCAAGAGGCAGCTAGACAACCATCTGTCAGGGATGCTTTAGGGTGGATTCCTGCATTGAGCAGGGGGTTGGACTCGATGGCCTTGTAGGCCCCTTCCAACTCTGCTATTCTATGATTCTAAGTACTATGGAATTCGCTACCAGAAGATGTAGCAACGGCCAGCAGTTTGGATGGCTTTAAAAGGGGGTTGGATAAATTCCTGGAGGAAAAGGCTATCCATGGCTAACTAGTCCTGATGGTTATTGTGCTCCCGTCAGTATCAGAGGCAGTAAGCTATGTACATCAGTTGCTGGGGAACATGGGTGGGAGGGTGCTGTTGCAGGGTTCCTGGTCAACAGCTTGTTGGCCACTGCGTGAACAGAATTCTGGACTAGATGGACTCTTGGTCTGATCCAGCAGGGCTCTTCTGATATCCTTACGACACACAGATGGACTCTTACATCTCTTTTGGGGTAGCCAACAGGAAAGGAAGACATTTGCCAGATTTCAGTGATAATTGATTCTCTCTCTCTCTTTGTGCTAGAATTTCCAGATTCACATGACCGGCCTCCAACACCAGCAGCGGCTACAGGAGATCCAGCACATGAGTAACATTTGTTTAGTCTCATTGCTGCCCATGATGAAGGAGCAGCAGCCTCTGGCCGGGGCAGATGGGTACGTGCAGGCTGTGAAATTCCGTGACGTGCAAATCTAGATCCCTGAAGTTACTGGCGTTTCCCACCCACCCACGCATCGCAATTAAAAATAAATGGTGCTGTGCGAAACGGAGCAGAGGCTGGAAACCAACAGGGGCGCTCAGCGTGCTTTCAGGTGGGCCTCAGCCCATCCAGTACCTTCAAGGAGGAGGGAGGGATGAAAGAAACCAGCAGTGTTGGGGGAGAAACCATGTACTGGAACCTTAGTCGTGGAACTAGAAGAAGCTTAGAGAACTGTGTGTTTTTTTAATGAATGGATTTCTTATCGATTTGAATTTATACCGGCTTCACTGTATTGTAACCTGCTTTGTGAAGGCTTTTTTGACTTTGAAATGTGGGGGGCAAACTAAATGTGAGAGGAGAAGGGAAGAAAAGCCAGGAGATGACTAAGAATACTTGAGAGGCCTGTGGGGGTGGAGGAAAATGAAAGGCCTCCACTTCGAGGCCTCTGGAACAGCACACTTTGCCTTGAAAGCTTCGGCTCTTGGGCGGAACAGAAATGTAATAAATGAAGTGAAATGGGGAGGCTGTTATCATATCTCCAGAGCCAAAAGTCTGTGAGGTAATGTGAGGAAAGCTGAATGACAGAACTCCTTGCTATGAGGAAATCACTGTGGCAAAGAATTTTATTTATTTATTTATTTCTATACTGCCCAATAGCTGAAGCTCTCTGGCGGTTCACAAAAATTAAAGCCGTAAGCACAGCATAAAATATAATATGAAAGCTTAAAACCACAGTACAACAGTGCAACCAGAATAAAAGAATTTTGTCACTTAGAATCATAGAATAGTAGAGTTGGAAGAGGCCTATAAGGCCATTGAGTCCAACCCCAAAGAGGGATTAGGTATCGATATAACCCATCAGTAATATAAACTATCCGTTGATCATGCCGCCATTTGCCGCCATTTTGTGAATGGCAGGCCTCGTTTTCAGCTCTCTCAAAGGGGCCCCGAGGGTGGAAAGTTTGAAAGCCCCAGCTTACAGAGGCAACAGGGCAAGGAAGAGATAAAGGGCGGTGCAGATATCCCTGCAGCGCTAGCGTTGTTGAGGGTTTTTAAAAATAAGATCCTCTTCTCCTTTCAGAGAGAGCCAGCAGCGATGGTGTAACACCTGTCAGATGAATTTTACAGGTGACCTGATAAAGCATCGGCGGACTCAAGAACATAAGGTGACTTTCCCTTTGTACGTTCCCTCTTCACTCCAATTTTTCAGGGAGGGGTTGGATGCAAAAGGACACCATAGCACAGCACCCCTGAACCAGGTGCCCTCCAGAGGTGATGGACTACAACACCCATCAGCCCTCCGAAGGGGCATCAGGTTGGGGGATGCTGTGCTAACTGCTTCCTCATTTATCTATGGGGTAACATGCAGAAGATAAGAACATAAGAGCCCTGATGCTGGATCAGACCAAGGGTCCATCTAGTCCAGCACTCTGTTCACACAGTGGCCAATCAGCCAGGGACCCACAAGCAGGACAGGGTGCAACAGCAACCTCCCACCCATGTTCCCCAGCAACTGATGTATATAGGCTTGCTGCCTCTGATACTGGAGGCAGCACATAGCCATCAAGGCTAGTAGCCCTTGGTAGCCTCCTCCTTCAGGAATTTATCCAACCTCCTTTTAAAGCCTTCCAAAGTGGTGGCCATCACTACATCTCATGGATGGTGAATTCCAAAAGTTTAACTATGATGCCTCCTTTCCTTTGTGCTGAATCCCCCGCCCCCCAGTCAGCTTCATGGGATGACCCCCCCCCCCCGGTTCTAGTATTATGGGACACAAATGTCTCCCCATTCACATTCTCCACACCAAGATACAGTAGTTTGTCATTCTTGGATTTAAAAAACAACAGCACTGGATTTATTTATTCATTATTTTATACCGCCCAATAGCTGAAGCTCTCTTAGCAGTTCACAACAATTTAAGCCACCAGGCGCAGCATAACTTTATTACCTAACTAACTAACCAACCAACTAATAGCATTTTAACTACTAACTTATATGCCACCTTTCAGGGTTCCTTACATGTTTTGAACTCCTCGAGCAACTCTTTAAGGTTCTCTTGCCCCCCTAAGGGTCCCACCTTCCTTTTTACCTTCCCATTCCCTATAATGTGGATCTTAGGCTGTAGACATGCGGTGAGTGACACTCCGGACACTTGTGGTGTAACACAACAGTTTCCTAGTATATTGAAACAATCAAACTACAAATAAAGGTATTTAGTCAATAGAGCTGAGTAAGACAAAGGCATTAAAAGAAAATAAAAGTTGCAAAAATGCAAATTTATTTATTTATTTATTTAGTTATTAAATTTATATACAACCCCATAGCCGAAGCTCTCTGGGTGGTTTACAAAAGTTAAAATCAGTGAACATTAAAAAAAAAGTATACAAAATTTAAAATCCTTTTACCCTAGCTGCATTTAGGCTTTTCCAGCTGCTTCTTCCTCAAGTGCTTGTCTTTTCTTGCTGTCTCTTTCTCTGGCTGGCTCTCTCCTCTCTTTTTATACCCTCTTCCCCAAAAACAGAAAGTACTGTTTCAACCTTGAAGAAATGAAACTTACCTGGAAAAATGAAACTACTGCTCTCAGGGATACCCCCTCCCAACAGAAAAAGCCCAGGCCTCTAGGCCTGACTTTATTACCTTGCCACTGTCGGTCTCAAACCTTCACACAGCCCAATAAAAGTGTTCTCTGGTCAGCTGACATATAATAAAACTTTTTAAAATGCAACAATAATCGCGGAATACAAACCGTGAACGGATTCTAACCTAAAATTTCAGCATATGTACCGCACTAGCAGAGAGTAAAACAGAGAGAAATACACAGCATCGCAATGTAAAATGGAGCAGATTCAGAAGGTAAAAGCCTGGCCAAATCATAGAATAGCAGAGTTGGAAAGGGCCTACAAGGCCATCAAGTCCAACCCCCTGCTCAATGCAGGAATCCACCCTAAAGCATCCCTGACAGATGGTTGCCCAGCTGCCTCTTGAAGGCCTCTAGGGTTGGAGAGCCCACAACCTCCCTAGGTAACTGGTTCCATTGTCGTACTGCCCTAACAGTCAGGACGTTTTTCCTGATGTCCAGCCAGAATCTAGTTTCCTGTCACTTGAGCCCATTATTCTGTGTCCTGCACTCTGGGAGGATCGAGAAGAGATCCTGGCCCTCCTCTGGGTGACAACCTTTTAAGTCCTTGAAGAGTGCTCTCATGTCTCCCCTCAATCTTCTCTTCTCCAGGCTAAACATGCCCAGTTCTTTCAGTCTCTCCTCATAGG
This sequence comes from Elgaria multicarinata webbii, assembly GCF_023053635.1. NCBI lineage: Eukaryota > Metazoa > Chordata > Lepidosauria > Squamata > Anguidae > Elgaria > Elgaria multicarinata. The sequence continues at coordinate 5,600,393 of NC_086189.1, forward strand.
GCTTTGTTTCCAGACCCCTGATCCTCCTCATTGCCCTCATAGAATCATAGAATAGCAGAGTAGGAAGGGGCCTACAAGGCCATCGAGTCCAACCCCCTGCTCAATGCAGGAATCCACCCTAAAGCATCCCTGACAGATGCTTGTCCAGCTTCCTCTTGAAGGCCTCTAGTGTGGGAGAGCCCACCACCTCCCTAGGACAATGGTTCCATTGTCGCACTGCTCTAATAGGCAGGAAGTTTTTCCTGATGCCCAGCTGGAATCTGGCTTCCTTTAACTTCCTTTAACTTCAGCCCGTTATTCCGTGTCCTGCACTCTGGGAGGATCGAGAAGAGATCCTGGCCCTCCTCTGTGTGACAACCTTTTAAGTCCTTGAAGAGTGCTCTCATGTCTCCCCTCAAATAAAAGGGTCTTCATCTGGTGCTGAAAAGACCATATAAAAGGTGTGTGTACTTTCTCCTAAGTGCTCAAATTGTTCCGCATCCTCACAACAGTCCTGTAAGTAGAGCAGCACTCCCCCCAACCCCATATTGCAAATGGGAGGCTGAGAAAGAGAGCAGAGGTTTGCCTAAAGCCACCCAGAGAGCTCACAGATGAGTTGAGAACTGAAACCTCACCGCTCATCGCTCTCCTCTGATGCGCTACAGCTGAATTTTAAAAGGGAGCCTTTACTTAAAATGACCTTAAAACGCACGGACTTGGGTGCGCTCGCCTTGACTGAGTGCCGCTTTATCGCTGACCTCCTTCCCCGCCCCCCCTCCGGCCCGCGCCACTTTCTTCCGCCTCTCGTTCCAGCTCGCCAAGCGCTCTCTCCGCCCCTTTTGCACAGTGTGCAGCCGCCACTTCAAGAGCCCGCGCAAGTTTGTGGAGCACATGAAGTCCCTGGAGCACAAGGAGAAGGCCAAAGAGGTAACGGCTGGGCGTCCTCCCCTGGGGAAAGGTTTTTTTGGGGGGGGGGGAGCTTTGGGCTTTTCCCTACCCTCCTCTGTGCTGCATAGGAAGCAGATCCCCTTTTGTCCACCTAGCCCAGTACTGTCGACACTGACTGGCAGCAAGGGCTCTCCAGGGTTTCCGGCTGTATCCTTTCCCAGCCCTACCTGGAGATGCCGGAAATCGAACCTGGGACCTTCCGCGTGCAAAGCAGGGGCTCTGCCACAGAGCTGAGGCCCCTGCGCAAATCCCAGGCTTCAGGAGCGCAAGGGACTGCCTTGCAACGTCGGAGACATGGCTCACCTTGTGCGATACGGGCTCTTCTCACGGGCAGGGGCTCTTCAAGGGCTCAGGCAGGCAGAGGTTTTCTCCCGTCACCTGCTACTTGGTCCTTTCTTAGCTGGGGATGCCAGGGACTGAATCCCTGGGCCCTTGTGCCTGCAAGGCGTGTGCTCTGCACCTGAGTTCCTCTTCCAAAATGGAGCTGGCTTAGATCCAGCGGAGGCTGGTTGCTCCGATGTCCGTGGAGCGGTGAATCAGCCCCAGGTTTCAGCCAGAACCAGTCAGGACTCTAAAGGAGCTCTCCAAGGTGCCTCGGGAAGCACAAGACTTCAAGAACTTCACCCCACGTACCTGTTTCCCTCGATTTATCCCCTACAGCGCTTAGCTGTCGGCGTTGTTGTTATTGTTGCTACCAGGCGGCTAGATCCTTTGCATACCAGGAAACGGGTTTAAGGAGGGAAATGTAAAAAAAAATCATTAAAAAATCAACGGATGACCCAATCCAATTCAAATTTGGTATGCTTAAAGCTCTCCTTAATATCTATTAGTGTGCCAATTTTGATGTCTTTATCTTCAAAGCTTACGCAGATGTAAGCATTTGTTTAATTTTTCTTCTAATCCTGCTCCGGCGCCCCAGGGGCCGCTCGGCGAGTCTGTTGCCTTCAGAGCACAATTGAAGCAGGATGCATGGGAGTCCTTCACAATCAAAGCAGATTATAAGCTGGGAAACTTCGGAGTCCTTTGCACGCAATTCGCAGTGATTGCACAGTTTAAGGCTGGTGTGATGAAGCCACAAGGCTGTGCGGATTGTTTAGTTGGGAGCCTGATCTTTGTAGGAAGTAGCCTCCTTAGCCATCACCCTTAGGCTAGGGGAAGGCTGCAACCAGCAGGAGACCGGAGGGCCAGTGGCTTTGCGCCTGGACTTTTTGTGCCCAAGGGGTGTACGCCTCCCTGCTGTGGTGGGACCCGTGAGCTTGTGCGTTTCACGAGGGGTGAAAATACGCAAGTTTCCCCTTTGGATGTTGCGCTGGAAGTGCCAAAAGGAGCTGGATTTGGAACATCCAAATTCTCCTTCTCTCCTCCTCTCTCTCTCTCCTTCTTCCTCTCTCCTTCTCCCTCTCTCTCCCCTTCTCCCTTTCTCTGTCTCCTCCCCTTCTTTCTGTCTCTCTCTCCTTCTCCCCTTCTCTCTGTCTCTCTCTCCTTCTCCCTCTCCCCTTCTTTTTCTCTCCTTTCCCTCCTTCTCTCTCTCTCTCCTTCTCCCTCTCCCCTTCTTTTTCTCTCCTTTCCCTCCTTCTCTCTCTCTCTCCTTCTCCCTCTCCCCTTCTTTTTCTCTCCTTTCCCTCCTTCTCTCTCTCTCTCCTTCTCCCTCTCCCCTTCTTTTTCTCTCCTTTCCCTCCTTCTCTCTCTCTCTTTCTCCCTCTCCCCTTCTTTTTCTCTCCTTTCCCTCCTTCTCTCTCTCTCCTTCTCCCCTCTCCCCTTCTTTTTCTCTCCTTTTCCTTCTCTCTCTCTCCTTCTCCCTCTCCTTCTCTTTCTCGCCTTCTCCCCTTCTCTCTGTCTCTCTCTCCTTCTCCCCTTCTCCCTCTCCCCTTCTCTTTCTCTCCTTTCCCTCCTTCTCTCTCTCCTTCTCCCCCTTCTCTCTGTCTCTCTCTCCTTCTCCCCTTCTCTCTGTCTCTCTCTCCTTCTCCCTCTCCCCTTCCCTTTCTCTCCTTTCCCTCCTTCTCTTTCTCTCCTTCTCTCTCTCTCCTTCTCTCTCTCTCTCTCTCCTTCTCCCCTTCTCCCTCTCCCCTTCTCTTTCTCTCCTTTCCCTCCTTCTCTCTCTCTCCTTCTCTCTCTCTCTCTCTCCTTCTCCCTCTCCCCTTCTTTTTCTCTCCTTTCCCTCCTTCTCTCTCTCTCTCCTTCTCCCTCTCCCCTTCTTTTTCTCTCCTTTCCCTCCTTCTCTCTCTCCTTCTCCCCTCTCCCCTTCTTTTTCTCTCCTTTTCCTTCTCTCTCTCTCCTTCTCCCTCTCCTTCTCTTTCTCTCCTTCTCCCCTTCTCTCTGTCTCTCTCTCCTTCTCCCCTTCTCCCTGTCTCTCTCCATCTCCCCTTCTCTCTGTCTCTCTCTCCCTCTCCCCTTCTCCCTCTCCCCTTCTCTTTCTCTCCTTTCCCTCCTTCTCTCTCTCTCTCTCCTTCTCCCCTTCTCTCCTTCTCTCTCTCTCCTTCTCCCTCTCTCTCTCTCCTTCTCCCTCTCCCCTTCTCTCTCTCCTTTCCCTCCTTCTCCCTCTCTCTTCTTCTCCCTCTCTCTCTCCTTCTCCCCTTCTCCCTCCCCCTCTCTCTCCTTCTCCCTCTCTCTCTCTCCTTCACCCTCTCCCCTTCTCTTTCTCTCCTTTCCCTCCTTCTCTCTCTCCCCTTCTCCCTCCCTCTCCTCCCATTCTCTCCTTCTCTCTCTCTCCTTCTCCCTCTCTCTCTCTCCTTCTCCCTCTCTCCTTCTCTTTCTCTCCTTTCCCTCCTTCTCTCTCTCTCTTCTTCTCTCTCTCTCTCTCCTTCTCCCCTTCTCCCTCCCTCTCTCTCTCTCTCCTTCTCCCCTTCTCTCCTTCTCCCTCTCTCCTTCTCCCCCTCTCTCTCTCCTTCTCCCCCTTCTCCCTCTCGCTCTCTCTTTCTCCCTCTCCCCTTCTCTTTCTCTCCTTTCCCTCCTTCTCTCTCTCTCTCCTTCTCCCTCTCCCCTTCTCCCTCTCCTTTCCCTCCTTCTCCCTCTCTCTTCTTCTGCCTTTCTCTCTCCTTCTCCCTTCTCCCTCCCTCTCTCTCTCTCCTTCACCCTCTCCCCCTTCTCTTTCTCTCCTTTCCCTCCTTCTCTCTCTCTCCTTCTCCCCTTCTCCCTCCCTCTCTCCCATTCTCTCCTTCTCTCTCTCTCCTTCTCCCTCTCTCTCTCTCCTTCTCCCTCTCTCCTTCTCTTTCTCTCCTTTCCCTCCTTCTCTCTCTCTCTTCTTCTCTCTCCTTCTCCCCTTCTCCCTCCCTCTCTCTCTCTCTCCTTCTCCCCTTCTCCCTCTCTCTCCCTCCTTCTCCCTCTCCCCTTCTTTTCTCTCCTTTCCCTCCTTCTCTCTCTCTCTCCTTCTCCCTCTCCCCTTCTTTTTCTCTCCTTTCCCTCCTTCTCTCTCTCTCTCCTTCTCCCTCTCCCCTTCTTTTTCTCTCCTTTCCCTCCTTCTCTCTCTCTCCTTCTCCCTCTCCCCTTCTTTTTCTCTCCTTTCCCTCCTTCTCTCTCTCTCTCCTTCTCCCTCTCCCCTTCTTTTTCTCTCCTTTCCCTCCTCTCTCTCTCTCCTTCTCCCTCTCCCCTTCTTTTTCTCTCCTTTCCCTCCTTCTCTCTCTCTCTCCTTCTCCCCTCTCCCCTTCTTTTTCTCTCCTTTTCCTTCTCTCTCTCTCCTTCTCCCTCTCCTCTTTCTCTCCTTCTCCCTTCTCTCTGTCTCTCTCTCCTTCTCCCCTTCTCTCCTTCTCCCTCTCTCCTTCTCCCCCTCTCTCTCTCCTTCTCCCCTTCTCCCTCTCGCTCTCTCTTTCTCCCTCTCCCCTTCTCTCTCTCTCCTTTCCCTCCTTCTCTCTCTCTCCTTCTCTCTCTCTCTCTCTCCTTCTCCCCTTCTCCCTCTCCCCTTCTCTTTCTCTCCTTTCCCTCCTTCTCTCTCTCTCCTTCTCTCTCTCTCTCTCTCCTTCTCCCTCTCCCCTTCTTTTTCTCTCCTTTCCCTCCTTCTCTCTCTCTCTCCTTCTCCCTCTCCCCTTCTTTTTCTCTCCTTTCCCTCCTTCTCTCTCTCCTTCTCCCCTCTCCCCTTCTTTTTCTCTCCTTTTCCTTCTCTCCTTCTCTTTCTCTCCTTCTCCCCTTCTCTCTGTCTCTCTCTCCTTCTCCCCTTCTCCCTGTCTCTCTCCATCTCCCCTTCTCTCTGTCTCTCTCTCCTTCTCCCCTTCTCCCTCTCCCCTTCTCTTTCTCTCCTTTCCCTCCTTCTCTCTCTCTCTCCCCTTCTCTCCTTCTCTCTCTCTCCTTCTCCCTCTCTCTCTCTCCTTCTCCCTCTCCCCTTCTCTCTCTCCTTTCCCTCCTTCTCCCTCTCTCTTCTTCTCCCCCTCTCTCTCCTTCTCCCCTTCTCCCTCCCTCTCTCTCCTTCTCCCTCTCTCTCTCTCCTTCACCCTCTCCCCTTCTCTTTCTCTCCTTTCCCTCCTTCTCTCTCTCTCCTTCTCCCCTTCTCCCTCCCTCTCTCCCATTCTCTCCTTCTCTCTCTCTCCTTCTCCCTCTCTCTCTCTCCTTCTCCCTCTCTCCTTCTCTTTCTCTCCTTTCCCTCCTTCTCTCTCTCTCTTCTTCTCTCTCTCTCCCCTTCTCCCTCCCTCTCTCTCTCTCTCCTTCTCCCCTTCTCCCTCTCTCTCCCTCCTTCTCCCTCTCTCTCCCTCCTTCTCCCTCTCCCCTTCTTTTTCTCTCCTTTCCCTCCTTCTCTCTCTCTCTCCTTCTCCCTCTCCCCTTCTTTTTCTCTCCTTTCCCTCCTTCTCTCTCTCTCTCCTTCTCCCTCTCCCCTTCTTTTTCTCTCCTTTCCCTCCTTCTCTCTCTCTCTCTTTCTCCCTCTCCCATTCTTTTTCTCTCCTTTCCCTCCTTCTCTCTCTCTCTTTCTCCCCTCTCCCCTTCTTTTTCTCTCCTTTTCCTTCTCTCTCTCTCCTTCTCCCTCTCCTTCTCTTTCTCTCCTTCTCCCCTTCTCTCTGTCTCTCTGTCTCTCTCTCCTTCTCCCCTTCTCCCTCTCCCCTTCTCTTTCTCTCCTTTCCCTCCTTCTCTCTCTCTCCTTCTCCCTCTCCCCTTCTTTTCCTCTCCTTTCCCTCCTTCTTTCTCTCTCTCCTTCTCCCCTTCTCTCCTTCTCTCTCTCCCCTTCTCCCTCTCCCCTTCTCTTTCTCTCCTTTCCCTCCTTCTCTCTCTCTCTCCTTCTCCCTCTCTCTCTCCTTCACCCTCTCCCCTTCTCTTTCTCTCCTTTCCCTCCTTCTCTCTCTCTCTCCTTCTCCCCTTCTCCCTCCCTCTCTCTCCTTCTCCCCTTCTCTCCTTCTCCCTCTCTCCTTCTCCCCCTCTCTCTCTCCTTCTCCCCTTCTCCCTCTCGCTCTCTCTTTCTCCCTCTCCCCTTCTCCCCTTCTCCCTCTCGCTCTCTCTTTCTCCCTCTCCCCTTCTCTTTCTCTCCTTTCCCTCCTTCTCTCTCTCTCCTTCTCCTTCTCCTCTCTCCTTTCCCTCCTTCTCTCTCCTTTCCCTCCTTCTCCCCTCTCCCCTTCTTGTTCTCTCCTTTCCCTCCTTCTCTCTCTCTCTCCTTCTCCCCTTCTCTCTGTCTCTCTCTCCCTCTCCCCTTCTCCCTCTCCCCTTCTCTTTCTCTCCTTTCCCTCCTTCTCCCCTTCTCCCTCTCCTTCTCCCCTTCTCCCTCTCTCTCCTTCTCCTTCTCCCCCTCTCTCTCTCCTTCTCCCTCTCCCCTTCTCTTTCTCTCCTCCTCTTCTCTCTCCTTCTCCCCTTCTCCCTCTCTCTCTCTCCTTCACCCTCTCCCCTTCTCTTTCTCTCCTTCTCCCTCTCTCTCTCTCCTTCTCCCTCTCCCCTTCTCCCTCTCTCTCTCTCCTTCACCCTCTTCCCTTCTCTTTCTCTCCTTTCCCTCCTTCTCTCTCTCTCTCTCCTTCTCCCCTTCTCTCTCCTTCTCCCTCTCTCTCTCTCCTTCATCCTCTCCCCTTCTCTTTCTCTCCTTTCCCTCCTTCTCTCTCTCTCTCTCCTTCTCCCTCTCCCCTTCTCCCTCTCTCTCTCTCCTTCACCCTCTCCCCTTCTCTTTCTCTCCTTTCCCTCCTTCTCTCTCTCCTTCTCCATCTCTCTCTCCTTCTTGTGCCTGGCCAGGTGAGATTGGGTGAGAAGGAGCGAGGCGGGCCAGAGGACTCCGAGGAGCTTATAACGGTTGATGCTGTCGGCTGTTTTGAAGAGGAGGAGGAGGAAGAAGAGGAAGAGGAGGAGGAAGAAGCTGGAGAGGAGGATGGCGACCCTGAAGTGGACAAGGAGGAGCCTCTTCCCAAGCAGGTGCATGTTCCAGAAGAGAATGCCGTGGTTGGAGAGGGAGTGAGCAAAAAGCCGGCTGCGCTACGTGGTTCTGCAGGAGCTCTACTGGACACGGCGTTGAATGTTTTATTGTGGAGGGGGCATATTTATTTATGTATTTATTTATCTATCACATTTACATACCGCCCCGTAGCCAAAGCTGGACTAGAGAAGCAAAACGGCAGCCCACGCCCTAACATGGCCTCCGGAGTTGGCAGTCCCCTGGGTGTGTGTGTGTGTGTGTTTACGTCGTGGTATATGGGTTCTTCCGCGTTCACAAAGTAGGGGCGGGAAGGAACGGCAGCAACACGTGAGAGAATGTACTTCTGGTTTAGGGAGCATTGGAAGCTGTCTTGGACTGAGTGAGACCCAAGGCCTATTGAGCCCAGTATTGTTGACACAGACCGGCAGCAGCGGCTCCCCGGGGTTTCAGGTGGGATTCTTTCCCAGCCCTACCTGGAGATGCTGCCAGGGATCAAACCTGAGACCGTCTGCATCAGCCAGTGCAGAGCCAATGAGCTCCGATACCATTTGTCCCGTAGCGTGGGTGTGGGCGACTTGGCCTTACTTGTAAGCTTCCCCGGAGCATCTGTTAAGTCCTGGCCCCGGGCAGCAAGGTCATCCTTTCGTTAGGATTCGCTGAGAAGCAGAGGGAGATTCTCATTTCCACAGCGACGGAACATGGCCGTTTGGAGCAGAAGGAAAGTGTGTTTCTTTTCCATGATCTCTGCGCAGGCTCTTCGCCCATGCGAGGCAGCCGCTTGGAAACAGCCGGACTTGCAGAGGTGGGCAGAAGAAGGCAGATCTCCGGATGCTTGGAGCTCCCAGCATGGCAAGGGAATGCTGGGAGCTGAAGTCCCAAACATCTGAAGATGTACTTTCTGCCCACCCCTGTGCTAAAGCAGCCTTCCCCAGCTGGGTGCTCTCTAGATGGGTTGGACTGCAACTCCCATAATTCCCAGCCAGCATGGCCAATGGCTGGTCTAGGAGCATCAGATAAGAACATAAGAAGAGCCCTGATGTTGGATCAGATCAAGGGTCCATCTAGTCCAGCACTCTGTTCACACAGTGGCCAATCAGCAGTCGGCCATCGTGAGTTGACTGCTGGTTGGCCAATTAGGCCTCATCTAGAGTATTGCGTCCAGTTCTGGGCTCCACAATTCAAGAAGGATGCAGACAAGCTGGAGCGTGTTCAGAGGAGGGCAACCAGGATGACCAGGGGCCTGGAAACAAAGCCCTATGAAGAGAGACTGAAAGAACTGGGCATGTTTAGCCTGGAGAAGAGATGATTGAGGGGAGACATGAGAGCACTCTTCAAATACTTAAAAGGTTGTCACACAGAGGAGGGCCAGGATCTCTTCTCGTTCCTCCCAGAGTGCAGGACATGGAATAACGGGCTCAAGTTACAGGAAGCCAGAGTCCAGCTGGACATCAGGAAAAGCTTCCTGACTGTAAGAGCAGTACGACAATGGAACTCATGGCCTAGGGAGGTGGTGGGCTCTCCCACACTAGAGGCCTTCAAGAGGCAGCTGGACAGCCATCTGTCAGGGATGCTGTAGGGTGGATTCCTGCATTGAGCAGGGGGTTGGACTCGATGGCCTTATAGGCCCTTTCCAAATCAGTGGTTCTATGATTCTATGACCAGGGGCCCAGAAGCAGGACATGGTGCAACAGTACCTTCCCACCCATGTACCGCAGCATCTGGGGCAGAATTGCTGAAGTGAAGTAGGTAAGATCTAGGGGAAAAAGAAGAGCCTTGCTGGATCAGACCAAGGGTCTATCTAGCCCAGTCTTCTGTCCAGACAAGTGGTCAACCAGCTACCCACAGGTAACCCATAATCAGGACAGGAGCGCAACAGCACCCTCCTACCCGTGTACCCCAGCAATTGGTGTCCATCTGCCCCTGATACCGGAGGGCGCGTAGAAGCCTTGTGTCAGGATTAGTAGCCATTGATAGCCTCCTCCTCCCGAAATTTGTCTGACCTTTTATTTTTTAATCAGTTTTTATTGTGAATTTCAACAAAACAATAAGACAAAATAAAAATGCACGTGTAACAACATGCTTTTAGAGCAGCCTTCCTCAACCTGGGGCGCTCCAGATGTGTTGGACTGCACCTCCCAGAATGCCCCAGCCGGCTGGCTGGGGCATTCTGGGAGGTGCAGTCCAACACATCTGGAGCGCCCCAGGTTGAGGAAGGCTCTTTTAGAGCTTCCGCATTCTAAAAAAAAGAAGTAAACATAAACTTCAGTAGAGCCGCGGCACACCTCCAAATGTTTCTAGTGTTAGGTCTTCAATCCATCGCATTATAGGCAGTGAGCTTTTATTTTTCCACTCGTATAGTAATCAGTACTACTCTTGTAGTAGCAGCAGCAGCCAACCCCCTTTTAAAGCCATCCAAATGGGTGGCCACCCCTGCATCCTGTGTAAGTGAATTCCATCCTCTGACTGCGCTGTGTGAAGAACGGCTTCCTTTGATCTGTCCCAAATCTCCCACCAATCAGCTTCATCGGATAAGACCCCCGTTGGATTCTAGTAATATGAGAGAGAAATATCCCATTATCCACTCTTGCTACACCAGGCGTTGTTTTGTACGCCTCTGTCCCGTCTCTCCTTAATCACCTTTTCTCTAAGCTAAACGATCCCAGACTTTCTAACCTTTCTTCATCAGCTCCAACCCCTGATCATTTTGGTTGCCCTTTTCTCAACTCTACAGTATCTTTTTGTAGGTGTGCACTTGACCCGTCCACACCCCAGGCGGCAAATAAGCCTTTGGTCTGATCCATCATGGCTCTTCATTTGGTTTTATGTAGAAGACCACAGTGCGGTCGGAGACTTTCCTAACCTCCGCCTTGAGCATGAGTTTCCCCTGTGTCGGGGTGAAATTTGGAAGTTCACTTCCCCTTCTGATTTTTGGGTAGGTTGGACTGAAGGAAGTGTCATCAGAAGACGCTGGAGGAAACGAGGAATACTGTCCAGATACCATCTATGGTAAGCAAAGAGTTCTAGTTGCAGTAGGTGTAGGGTTGCCATATTATGAATCCACAAAACTGGGACAATATTTTTTTTTGGGTGGTGGGGGGCTAGAATTTTTTTTTTTAAAAAAAACCCTGAGCAATATATAAAGGTCTAAGGAAAGCAAGACAGCTATTTAAGCTTTAGTTATCTCACACTGCAATCCTACGAGAAATAAAGGTGCTTCCTCATCCACGCCTGCAACTGCCTTTAAAACAACCACTGCTACCAGCAGAAATGCAGGCATAGATTTAAGTAACACTGAAGATAAAGAAATTACCTTACCTGGAGAAGTCATTTTTATGCCCTCTCAACTCCAGGGCCCCTTACCTAATCAAACTATTGAGATCATTTTACCTCGATCCGATGCCAGTAAACAAGGTATCCAAATTGTGCCAGGGGTTATTGATTCAGACTATCAAGGCATAATCTATGTTCAAATATGGAGCCATCTCCCTATAAAGTTACGAATTGGAGATGCATGGGCACAGCTCATTTTAATCCCTTGTAAGTATGCATGGGATTGCAGCCTAAAGTACTTAAGCACCTGCAAATAAATAATAGGCAAAGGACAGGAAAAAAATGACACTAAATTACATTTCTCTGCTAGTTCTCAAAAGCTAGACGAGACTTCAGTATGGAGACTTACACTCCACTGCACAGGCTCAAGGCACCATTTTGGAATTTCTCCGGCCGGTTGGAACAGGAATCCGGGATTCTTGACTGACAGGCCGGGACATTTTGGAAATGTTTGGAAACTGGGACGTTCCTGGTTTTCCAGGACGTATGGCAACCCTAAGTGTGTGTGTGTGTGTGTATGTATGTGTGCGTGCCTCCTCTCGCATTCTCCACCAGCTGTTGCGAATTGAGATAGGTTGGCAGGGCCTAAAAAAGATGAGCTTAGGCTGCAATCCTATGCATGTTTAGCCAGGACAAAAATCCTACAACTCCCAGTATGCCCTAGCCAGCTAGCTGGGGCATGCTGAGAATTGTAGAATTATTTTCCTGGCTAAACATGCCTAGGATTGCAACTTTATTGTCTCAACAGCCTCTGCAAACTTTTTTTTTTTTGGACTACAAATCCCAGCAGTCCTGTCCATTGGACATGCTGGCTAGGGTTGATGGGAGTTGAAGTCCAAAACATCCGCAGGCACATGGGAGAAGTTCGGAGATAACCTTTCTAAATCGCCAAGGGTTCCCTTGGTGTTTCTTAACGGAAATTTGTGGAGGTTACTTCTACGAATGGCTGTTACCTATGATGTTAAAAAACACATCACTTAAAACACAATCTCCATATTTAGGGCCAGTCGACACCTCTGAACACAGGAGACAAACCACAGGGAGGGGGCAGACACCCGCTTAGCGAGGTTCAACAGGGGCTTTGAAATTATTTTCACTATTGGAGTTGAGCTCTGAAATGCACAAAGTAACAGGTGTCCCCCTAAGCATGTAGAGTGTATTTTCCTGACCTGATCCATTTGGCCTGGGTGTGTGTGCATGGGCAGAGCTTCCTGGACTTAGAAGGCCAGTGTGAGCCCCAGCACCTATCATTATATAAGAACATCTCCAGTTCAATCTCTTATGGCGGTCCCCCTCCCTTACCCTTTCCGTCTGTGACCCATGTCACATGTCACACTGCAATTCCTGGGTTATTTAACCCAGGAATTGCCAGGGACTAGCAAAACAACAAGCGCACTGCCTCCCACACGCTCATGTCGCTTCTGCTTATTAACGTCCCAGGAATTGCAGCGTGATGAGCGAGCCGGGTCTCGCTTCCCCTAAAAATCATACTTAAAAAAAAAAGATAACAAAAGTGGCAGATTTCATTGTGGCATCTGTGAACACCGTTGGAGATCTCTTTTCTCTCTCCCTCCTATTGTTCACGCTATCCTGTCCATCTCTGTCCTGAGGCAGACGGAATAATGGTTCATTCCATGTATGTCCTGTATGTGTTTGAGCGTCTTTCTCCCACCTGTTTCCTGCTTAGTTTTTATTTATTTATTTATTATACCGCCCAATAGCCGAAGCTCTCTGGGCGGTTCACAAATGCCTTCCATTTCATCAGACCATGTGTTCTATGTAGTTTTGCGTGGTTCCTCCTCATTTTATTTCTGACCACGTTGTCCTGTCCTTTCCTTTCCTGCTCGTTGCCTTAGGTCGGCTGCGCAACTGGACCGTAGTCAAACATCTGGACAGCAAGCACTTTTATTTTTAAACACTTTCCTCATTTATTTAACTCTCCTTTAAATAATAATAATATATAAATTTTTTTAAAAAACCCACTTTCCGCCTCCCTCTTCCGCATGCTATATATTTTACATAATGGTTTCTTTACTTTTCGCTACTATGATTTCTAGGCTTTCGTTTCTTTATTATTCTTTCGGCTCCATTCAACGTGATGGGTGACTTCCCTTCCCCTCCCTCGTTTCACAGGCCCGGATTTCCTGGTCCCCGTGGCAGGATTCCTCTGCAGGCTGTGTCACAAATTCTACCATAGCGACTCGGCCGGCCGGCTCACCCACTGCAAGTCCCTGATGCACTTTGAAAACCTCCAGGTTAGACCCTTTGGCTGAGCGTGTCTGTCTGCTCAGCAACTCCTCTTCCTCCGGCTAACCACTTTCACAACGCTTTCCTATCCAGTCCCTGATGTCCTCATTCCACGCATTGCGCTTGTGTTGATCACCAACCTTGGTAGATCAACAGCTGTTCCACTGACTTCTGTGTCCTCTTGTCCGTTCCTTCTCATGGTTGCATTCGGAAGCAAACAACACCTAGATACCTTTCTCAGGGGGCATTTATCTTCCTTCTATACCACTTACAAAACTTTCTGTGTTGTCTGAGTCCTTTTTTCTTTTCTTTTTTACGTTTGCATTTGTATACCCTCCAAGCAGCTCAAGACAATGTGAGTGTTTTCCCCCCCCCTCCCCATTTCATCCTTGCAAGAGACCTGTAAGGTAGGCTCAGTCACAGTGGTCCGTGGCCCGGTGGCTGAGCAGGGATTTCAGTTGGTCTCCCTGCTCCTAGTCCACCATGCTATTCATTAGGCCGGGAGTGGGCAGAAGACAGATTGCCAGGTGTTTTGGGGCTTCCGACTCAGCATAATCAGCATTCCTGATTATAGGCCATGCTGGGGAGGGACTTATGAGAACCAAAGTCCAAAACATTTGGAGATCTTCTGTCCACCCCTGCATTATACCACATGGCTCTCAGTCCTCCGAGGTCATCCCAGTCTTCTGCTTTCCAGAGAGGCATGGGCTTTTTCTCTAAGGAAGCCCCTGGAAACCATTAGATTCTGGTCATCTTCACGTGACAAAGCAGGGGGGTTGTGGGTTTTTTTTTTTGTAAGGTGTACACATTCCTCTTTAAAGAGATGGGCTCTCCCACACTAGAGGCCTTCAAGAGGCAGCCAGACAAGCATCTGTCAGGGATGCTTTAGGGTGGATTCCTGCATTGAGCAGGGGGTTGGACTTGATGGCCTTGTAGGCCCCTTCCAGCTGTACAGTTCTATGAGATGCTCCCCTCTCAGACCAGGAAGTACAATGTACAACTGCATTGTTAAAATGAAGGAACTGTTTATGTAGACGTCACAGTAAGCTGGACATTTTTAGGGTTCCGCCTAGGTGTAACCAAACTTTTTGGGCCTGTGGCTGCCAGAGGGAGGGGGCAAAGCTAGTCACAAAAGACAAGCAAACTGGCTCAAAGACTGAGGCTAAGCAGAGGCCGAGTTCCAATGCACCTCCTTTGACACCCCCCTGCCACGACACAGGCTCTGAACACCAGGCCTGGCCGCGGCTACTCCCTGCTCAAGCCAAGCACCACCACTTAATATGCCTGAGGCAAGGGATAAAACCCACCTTCCTCCAAACGATGTGGAGAAAGGGGTTAAATGGAGAAGGATTTCAATAATAAAATAATGTGCTGTGAATTATATGTGCTGAGGTGAATTATTGTCAGAGTGGGTGCTAAATGTATAAACTTCAGATGATAAATGCCAAACAGACACGTGGGATTTTTGTGGTAGTTAAAACAAAATAATTAAAAATTATTTTAAAAGTTCACAAGCTTTGTTTCAAAATAAAGCATTTAAAACCCTTTTTGAAACCTTTCATCCAATCCTTTCACCCATTCACATACGCACTTTCCTTTCCTTTCTCTCACACAATCACTCTTGAGCTTTCTTTATTATCGGTATTGTTTAATATACATCGACTATGTGCACACCACACTCCAAAGACACCACTCTCTACACTGAACCTCAAACTCTCCAGAACCTAAGGACTCTAAACACCAAGAGCTCATGCACAGAGAGCGCTAAAGACTCTAAGAGTACTTAAAAAGTCTCTCACAATCCCCTCAGTCCTTCCCTTATATATCACTCTTCCCCCTCCCAAGACATTCTAACTCCACTCACTCAGGTCAACATTCTAAACACACCACAGACTTACCAATACAGACATACATTTGGGAACTGACTTGAGTCCCAATTTGACATTCGGCCCTGGTTAGGCCTCATCTAGAGTATTGCGTCCGGTTCTGGACTCCACAGTTTAAGAAGGACGCAGACAAGCTGGAGCGTGTTCAGAGGAGGGCAACCAGGATGATCAGGGGTCTGGAAACAAAGCCCTATGAAGAGAGACTGAAAGAACTGGGCATGTTTAGCCTGGAGAAGAGAAGATTGAGGGGAGACATGAGAGCACTCTTCAAAGACTTCAAAGGTTGTCACACAGAGGAGGGCCAGGATCTCTTCTTGATCCTCCCAGAGTGCAGGACATGGAATAATGGGCTCAAGTTAAAGGAAGCCAGATTCCAGGTGGACATCTGGAAAAACTTCCTGACTGTTAGGGCAGTACAACAATGGAACCAGTTCCCTAGGGAGGTTGTGGGCTCTCCCACACTAGAGGCCTTCAAGAGGCAGCCTGACAAGCATCTGTCAGGGATGCTTTAGGGTGGATTCCTGCATTGAGAGCAGGAGGTTGGACTCGATGGCCTTACAGGCCCCTTCCAACTCTACTGTTCTATGATTCTATGACACCCCCTCAGTCCTTTATCATCATTTCCCTTCTATTTAACTTGGTGGCCAAGTGTGCTGCAGAGGAAAGCATTGGTTTGCATTCTCCTGTCACCGTTTTCAAAACCAGGGTGTAGCCAGAGAATGTGGAAAGGTACAACAGTGAGTGAAGCATGGGCAGACTTCCTTTATTCCCTCGCCAGTGTCTAACATCTCTGGGATCGGGCTGTTTGGCCCCCAGGTCACCTGTATCATAGTGTGTGTGAGTGAGAGAGAGAGAGAGAAATAACTTCAGTCTTGCGCCCTAGCACCTCCGTTGTTGGAAATTAACCACCCCCATCTCCAAGAGGCCGTCCTCTTCGGCCAATAAGGAGCTAGTCCTCAATGTTCCCTGGGACCAGGAACCAGCTTGCAAAGCGTGTACAGCAGATTGTTCTCGAATGACAAGAAACTCAGGCCATAGCTAGACCTAAGGTTTATCCCAGGATCATCCCGGGTTCCTCCCTGCCTGAGCACTGGATGCCCTGTGTGGCACGTAGAGGAACAGGTTTGACCCCAGGACAATCCTGGGATAAACCTTCGGTCTAGCTACGGCCTCAGTGTGCGGTTAAAACCGCTGAAAAGATGAGCAGCAGCCACCATTTCGTTTTTAAAATAGCGAGCCTTACACGTGCTCGTGGTAGTCCTAATCCTCGCACTCGAAGCGGCAGGAGGGGAGAGGCAGCACCGTCAAAGGGCAAGTCCCTGCCCCAAGGAACATGCAGTGTAAAGCTTTGACAGTGGAGGAGAGAGCGGAGGAAAGCCTGTGACCATGAATCCTTTGTACAAGCGCTACGAAACTGGTGCTTCTGAAATTGAGATACTTGTGCGGTTCAGAGCTTAGAGCTGGGCATTTCGTTTGTTTTTAAATCTGTTAGGGCGCAATCCTATGCATGTTTAGACAGAAAAAAAGTCCTACAACACTCAGCATGTCCCAGCCAGCCATGCTGGGAGTTTTAGGGCTTTTTTTCTGTTTAACCTGGCATAGGGTTGCACCTTTACTGTATTTTAGATCTTTGCTCTGCTGCTGGTTGTTATTTTTATTTGGTTTTTTAAAATGTTGATATGTTTTCTCATGGTGCATTTTACGGTTTTCATTGTTGTGAACTGCCTAGAGAGTGTTGGCTATTGCGCAGAAAGAAATACAATAAATAAAAATTAGCAAAGAAGGAGCTGTAGCTGGAACAGTCTTGCTACTAGAGAGTGGGTCTGCAATTGGCCAGGATCCAAAGAATTGGTCCGGACTCCAGCAAAAAGAACCACGCACACCGCTGAAACAAAACTGCTGATTTTGTTTCAGCAGTTTGCGACGCTGAAGAAATAAGCCACTGTGCACTTTGCTAAAGAGGCTAGCTGTTTTGTAAAGGGCACAGTGGCTTGTTTCCTTAGCAAGGGGGACAGAAGAACAAGGAGTAGTATTTATTTGTAACAGCCTTCCATCCTTCCGAGGTTGGTAAAATAAGTACCCAGCTAGGTAACCATGACTGGGGAAGGCAACGGCAAACCACCCCGCTTCTAAGTCTGCCCAGAAAACGTCAGCGAAAGCTCTAGGAGTCAGCAGTGACTCAAGTGCTTTGCACGAGAGGTTCCTTTCCTAACATTTATATACTGCTGAATATAATAGAATCTCTCAGCGGTTCACAACATTCAACAGTAGTTCGGGGTCCTGAGCTCTTGTCCCCAACTATAGGAAATCTTACTCAATTCCTGAGGTTCCCAAAGGTATCGTTGCCCACAAATTTCTTTGTAACCATGGGGACCAGCAACTTGCTTTAACAGAAAGAAGTTTAATTTTACATCCCTGGCTGTAAGCCAGACCAGCCTTCCCCAAACTGGAACCTTCCGGATGTGTTGGACTACAACTCCCATCATCCCCAGCCAGTGACCCCCCGGGGCGAGCTGGCTGGGGATGATGGGAGTTGTAGTCCAACACATCCAGAAGGCGCCAGCATGCAGAAGGCAACAATAGACTCCATTGGTCAGGGCAAGGCTCATTAGAGTCTTTGTGCAAGTTTTCCCCAACTCCCTCAAGTTTTGGCATCTTTGACTTTCTCCGCCTAATTATCAGTAACCCTGGGTTTGTTTCTCCCCCCTCCCCAACCTGCAGAGGTACAAAGCCACAAGGATGCAGGCCGTGCCTCCGGAGCCTTCCGCGCATCCTCCGCAGGAGCCAGGTGACCAACGGACTGCCGTCGCTGCTAACACGGAGGATAAAACTGATCATGCCGAAAAGGCAGCCGTGGTCTTAAAGGAAGCTGGGGGGTCTCCGAGGGAGGAAGAGGCCCTTGCAGCCCAGGGGATTCACCCAGCAGTTCTTGAAAGCGGGGATGCGTGCAGAGCCCTTTCCACGGAAGATGGAGATGAGGAAAGCCATCTTTCCACGCTGAGCGACAGCGCCTTGGGCCAAGACGACACCATTGCGATGGGGGAAGCAAGAGGACTGTGTACAGAGAAACAGGAACCCTGCAAGGAAACGAAGCTGGAAGCCGTCTCGGGGAGAGCCTCGGCAGACGAAGCGGAGCGTGGCGCAGACGAAGCCCCGGGCAGCCAAGAGCAGGAGAAGGAAGCGGAACCCCTCGCCCCAGCCAGGGGGGAGTCCTCGTCCGGCCGCAGGCGTTCGACGAGGCGGCGGGCCCGATAATGGAAGCACTCTCTCCATGTAGATTATTCCCGGAAAGGTTTTATTCCACCACCCCCATTCCCCCTTTGTCTTCTACTTTTAGGCAAAAAGTCTGCTATAGTTTTGCTGCAGTTTTTGTTAAATTAAAAGGAGGGGGAAAAAAGCAACTCTCACGTGCTTGGTCCAAGATCACTGTGCGCGGTTCCCGAAAGCGGCAAGGAGGCGACAGAGTTCTTCAGTCCTCTGGGACGGGAAAGGAAGCTCTGATGCTGAGCATTTTGCTACTAATTTGTATGGGATGCAATCCTGTGCATCTTTAGACAGAAATATGCCCCAGGGCAGGCTGGGAATTGTAGGGTGTATTTCTGTCTAAATATGCACAGGATTGTACCTTTAAAATATTAAGTATGATCTCCCTGCTTTTTTAGAAGAAGCCCCTTCACCTGTTTTTTAGGCTGGGGAAAAGACCCAGAGGCTCAGTTGCTGTGTTTCTCGAGGGCGGCGTTCGCCAAACGGGTGCCTTCCCGGTGTGGCCAGGGATGATGGAAATTGCAAACAAACACTCCCTGGAGGGAAGCCTAGGGGAAAAAAATGAAAGTGGAGAGCATCCAAGTCAGGAGGGAAATAAAAGAGGGAAACAGGTTCTCAGGATGCAAAAAATACTTTTGGCCTGTGTTCTTTCAAAGGCCTTCCTCAGGGGGCTGTAATATTAAAAATGCATTAAATTACATTTGTGGGACAACACATAACAGATATATAATTAGGCACATTGCCACAAAGGCCTATCAAAGCTTTTTTTAAAAAAAAATCGATACTGCATGAAGTCTCTAAGGCCTGTAAACATTGCGTCGGGCTTTGAAATGAAGCATTTTTTGCATGCTAAAAACCTCTTTCTCCCCTTTTTTTCCTGTCCATTTATCGCTTAGACCCATGGACAACAGTGCACCCTAGACACCTTTCTTGGGGCTCCCCAAGGTTTCCTGCCCTTTCCACTAACCCCTTCATTGTAACACATTTTCTTTACCAGCAGCTGATGAACCAGTGATAGAAAGTGATGGCAGGGAGGGAGTTGCCTCCTGTGAAATAGGTTTCTGTTGGCCCTGAAAACTGGGTTCAAAGGAGGTGTCGGGTATGCTGGGCTCAGACCTCACCTCTGCCGTCTTCTCCGCCTTTGTGGCAGGTTACGTGTCCTTTGTGACTCGCCGTGGCACCCATTTTGTGGCGGCTCCCCGGGAGCGTTTCTCGAATTGTCCAATGTGCCCACGGCCGAAAAAAGTCACTTACTACTGTGTTAAAATGGCGTAATTATCCACATATTTGCATCTGTATAGTACCGCCTAGGCAGTTAAGACACTGAGGGCGCACGCCTATGCGTGTTGAGACGGCACAGCTCGCTGGGTTGTGCTGGGAGTTGCGGAACTTTTTTCTGTCTAAGCAAGTTCCTCGGTAACACTTGCATCCAAGACCACATCTGTCCATGGAGCCAATGGAACGGATTTGGCTCTCTGTAAACATGGGACACGATTAGAACAGATCCCTTTGCTGCGGAACGTCCACCCAGAGTTTATCTCACAAGCACTCCAATAGATGACTTTGGGTTTTTTTTTTAGAAACGTCGAGAACATCTTACAGGAAACAGGTTTCTGAATCCTAGCGTGAGAATATCACAACAAAAAACATAGACGTAGCAGGTTCTTCATTGTGGTCTCTGTGCACCACACATATGCGCTGAGCTCGAATCGGAACTTCTAAAGCAGAGTAGTTTTGGCGGGAACCCCTCTACTACGCATGTCCACGGGTTCCCGCCTACTCCCTCAGTTCTCTTCGACCGCCTTCTAGCAAGGACGCTCATTAACGGACTTCTTCTGATACGTCTCGTGTTAGACCAGCGGTTCTCAACCTGTGGGTCGCGACCCCTTTGGGGGTCGAACGACCCTTTCGCAGGGGTCGCCTAAGACCATCGTTGGGGGTCACCACAACATGAGGAACTGTATTAAAGGGTCGCGGCATTAGGAAGGTTGAGAACCACTGTGTTAGACAAACTTACCTCAGCTGAGTCTTCTTTTTCTGTAGATAGTTCTTATCTTCTAATATATTATTATTATTATTATTATTATTATTATTTATTTATATAGCACCATCAATGTACATGGTGCTGTACAGAGTAAAACAGTAAATAGCAAGACCCTGCCGCATAGGCTTACAATCTAATAAAATCATAGTAAAACAAGGAGGGGAAGAGAATGCCAACAGGCACAGGGTAGGGTAAAACTAACAGTATAAAGTCCGCACAACATCAAGTTTTAAAAGCTTTAGGAAAAAGAAAAGTTTTTAGTTGAGCTTTAAAAGCTGCAATTGAACTTGTAGTTCTCAAATGTTCTGGAAGAGCGTTCCAGGCGTAAGGGGCAGCAGAAGAAAATGGACGAAGCCAAGCAAGGGAAGCAGAGGCCCTTGGGCAGGCGAGAAACATGGCATCAGAGGAGCGAAGAGCACGAGCGGGGCAATAGTGTGAGATGAGAGAGGAGAGATAGGAAGGAGCTAGACCGTGAAAAGCTTTGAAGGTTAACAGAAGAAGTTTATATTGGATTCTGAAGTGAATTGGAAGCCAATGAAGAGATTTCAGAAGCGGAGTAACATGAGCTACGAGCCAAGAAGATGATCTTTGCGGCAGAGTGGTGAACAGAAACCAACGGACTGATGTGAGAAGAAGGAAGGCCAGAGAGAAGAAGGTTGCAGTAGTCCAACCGTGAAATAACCAGCGCATGAACAAGCGTCTTGGCAGAAATATATATATATATATATATATATATATATATATATATATATATATATATATTATTGTACTTTAAATAGTTAGGGTTATTCCCTTAAGGATTAGGGGCCGCATGGCCGTTAAGGCACTATTTAGAAAATGCCTGGAATGTGGCGGTAAATTACCCCCATCGGATGGACATTCTTTGTGCTTAATTTATTTGGGGGAGTCTCATATTGTAGAGACCTGCCGTTTTTGTGCCAGATTTACTCGCCAGACTAAAAAACACCGTGCTGATCGCCTAAGAGCGATTCTTTGGGAAAAGGCATTGGAGGCGATGGCTAACACAATGCAGTCTGACCCGCAGGCTTCACAACCCTCCCACCGTCCCTGCTTTTTGTCGATGTCTTTGATGTCGATATAAAGTGGCTACTTCCTCGCTTTGGGACCTGAAGTGGTCTCAGAGAACTGAGGGAGAAGGCGGGAACCCGTGGACATGCGTAGTGGGGTTCCCGCCAAAACTACTCGGCTTTAGAAGTTCCGATTCAAGCTCAGCGCAGGCGCAGAGCCCATATGTGTGAATGCACAGATGGCCACTCGAAGAACCACAGTTACAGGTAAGCAACCTGTTCTTCCGTGTATGAAGCCAGAGCTGTTTTTCATAGAATCATAGAATAGCAGAGTTGGAAGGGGTCCACAAGGCCATCGAGTCCTGCTCAATGCAGGAATCCACCCTAAAGAATCCTTGACAGGTGTTTGTCCAGCTGCCTCTTGAAGGCCTCTAGTGTGAGAGAGCCCACAACCTCCCTAGGTAACTGGTTCCATTGTCGTACTGCTCTAACAGTCAGGACGTTTTTCCTGATGTCCAGAAGGAATCTGGCTTCCTTTAACTTGAGCCTGTTATTCTGTGTCCTGCACTCTGGGAGGATCGAGAAGAGATCCTGGCCCTCCTCTGTGTGACCACCTTTTAAGTATTTGAAGAGTGCTATCATGTCTCCCCTCAACCTTCTCTTCTCCAGGCTAAACATGCCCAGTTCTTTCAGTCTCTCTTCATAGGGCTTTGTTTCCAGACCCTGATCATCCTGGTTGCCCTCCTCTGAACACGCTCCAGCTTGTCTGCATCCTTCTTGAATTGTGGAGCCCAGAACTGGACGCAATATTCTAGATGAGGTCTAACCAGGGCCGAATAGAGGGGAACCAGTACCTCACGTGATTTGGAAGCTATACTTTTATTAATGCAGCCCAAAATAGCATTTGCCTTTCTTGCAGCTATATTGCACTGTTGGCTTTTGTACGTAACGCACCAAAATCGGCAGCAAGAGATGGGACTGGAATCTGATCTCTTTGGGGGGATAAAAAGCAGGTGATGCATAGGGCCACCAACCTGGTTTCCTCCAGGCAGGGCTGCCGTCAATTGTAGGCCATGATTGGGCACCTCCAAGGCCCGGCACCCCGGCAAGGACCCAATGATAAAATCCCCTTGGAGTTGCTCCTCCTCTTCCCCCTTGCCACCTGCTTGTTCACCTGCCTCTCACCCAGACAACAGTGGTGCTGAGAAGGAGAAGAAGGAGACACCGCGACCTGCTTGCTCTACCTGTTGAGCACGTATCTCGTATCAACGAGGGTGAAGATGAGGAACAACAGCAGCTAGTGACCATGTCGTGAAGGTAAACTCACTGAGCAAGGGGGCCGATTGGGAACGTCTTTGCCAAATCTGCAGCTGGCAAGTGAACCATTCTTTTTTATCCAATCGCCATCCGGGAGCTGAGCCCCCAATGCAGGGAGTGTGGTGACTCACCAAAACGGGGCAAAAGGAGACAACGGCACACGACAAATAAGGCCAGGTTCAGTATCGTCTGGAGTTTTATTCACAGATATCAAAAGGGTTACTAAAGTAAAATCAAACATATCTGGTCAGTGTTTACAGATCCACTTAGTACAGCTTCAAACAATTACAGAGACGCCCAGGTTTTATTCCGGTGACTACGGCTGCAGTCTTAAGCATTCTTACTGTGGAGTGAGCCTCTACTGCAGAAGGTAGCCCCCGATCCGGCAGAGGGGCGCTTGGAGCAACCTTTCCCAGCCTGGGAATTCTGGGGATTGAAGTCCCAACACATCCGGAGGACGCAAGGCTGGGAAAGGTTGACTGTCTTCCGGGATTATTGCAAAAAGATCCTGAGCTGGGGGGCGGGTCTGGATTGTAACAGCAACGGGCACCCTGTTTCTTTAAGGCTACGGACTCGGGTTCGTTTCACAGCTTTGTTGAGAGATTACGAGCACACGCCTTCTCGCTTTGAAAATTTAAAAGCCCCAACTGATGGAGCAGGGGGCGGTTCAAAGAAGGGTGGGGGGAATGAAATTGCACAAGACCCAGGACGGCACAACCTCTCTCCTCTTCCACCCGGTGGAATGTGACTTTTTTGTAAGCATGCGCAAGTGGACGTTCAGTGCATGTGTTGGCTGACGGCGAAGAGTTGCGTGCCGCACTTTGATGCTTTTGGAAACATTGCACACGTGTTGCTAAGCAATGCTGCTGAGGAGGTTTTGCTCAAAATACCACCGGCACGTTTTCACTTCCCAACCTGCATGGAGTAACTGAACTTTATTCAACATCAACAGTAGCTCACATGACCCACCCCAGCAGAGTTCCTTCTCCAACCTGTTGCCCTCCACTTGTGTTGTACTACAAATCCAATTATCCCCAACCAGGTTGGGGAAGGCAGTCCCAGACAGTTACAGCTATTCCCAACCTAACACTGTTAAAGAATCTCTTAACACACACTCCAGATCTCAGACCTAAATTACCGTATTTCTAAAGGAGCATAAACAGCAACTCTTCTCAATATACCTTGTTCAAGATTCAGCAAAAGGCTCCCTTTTCCAAGACATCATCTTTGCTCACTGAGCCGCAAAAGGCAGTTCTCCCTCTCCACCCTACAGCGTGTTTATTTAGGTCCTAAATTTATTTATTTTTATTACATATTTATACTGGCCAACAACCTAAGCTCTCTGGGCAGTTTACAACTACAACTATAGAATCCAGATTAAAACTTCAAAACCAGAATAAATTACAGTCCAGGAAAGACTTGTTTAAAAAGATGTTTTTAGGAGACGTTTAAAAGTTAATACATTTTCCGCCTCCCAAACCGCACGAGGAAGGGTTTTCCAGCAACAAGAGACGAGGCTCCCACATTAAAGATGGATTTTTCTTGGGAAGGGGCAGGAATGGGCAGATTTTAATTTTACTGACCTTGCTTGGATATTTCTATTAGCATATCAGGAAGCAGGCGGAGGGTAAATGAAGAACTACTGGCAGACCTCTGAATGATATGAAGTGGATCTTTTAATGAATTCGTAATAGCATCAATGAAAACTGCTCCTGTTAGTTTATAATCCCTGTAGTAGCTCAGATCTAGATTTGTACAAATCATCCCTGTGTAGGCTTCCCCAAGTTGGTGTCCACTAGATGTGTTGGACTGCAATTCCCATCATTCCCAGCTTGCATGGCCAAAGGGGGGCAGGTGGAAACCTCCTACCCTTTGAGTCACCATTTTGCATCTGGTGGATTTGGGGGGGGGGGGTCAGTAAAAAACCTAAATCTATCCCACAAGCCTGAAGTCTGCCCGTGCAGGTAATACATTGTGGACTGCATTTAGATAGAGTTTTAATCACAATTTTTTGGTGCGCTGCGTTTGTAAACACATAAAAGAGGCTGGTGCTATTTGTGTTTTGAGGAAGTGAGCCAGATCACGGGAAAATAAGCAAGCAACATTGCAAACATTTCATAAAGGGAAGCAAGTATGTACCAGTTATTGCCAGAAACTCCTTTCTGCCTTTTCAATTCTGGCTTCTTTATATGAAAAGGAAAAAAGGCGCGACCTTGCCTAAAGACCAGATTAGGTTTCATTTCCGAGTTTAAACTGCTTACACCCATAACATGCAGCTGGGAGAAGAAAACCACTGTGTTTTAACTTCCTCGTACCAAAGGTTAGGATATCTGTTTACAATAAATATTTGCTCCCCAAAATTAGCAAAAGTACAAATTCCAGCACTTTTAATCAGAAAGATAGGGGGGATAAGGCATGTCCACACCATAAACTTTAACTGCTTTTAAATCTGTGAATCACTATTTTTCAGCAAGGGATCTCAACTTAGTACAGGTATCAATTCTCCAGGTACTGAATTTGGGAATCTCCCACAACAAAAAATGACCCAGTTCCAAAGAAAATGGTACCAACCAAGGCGGAACTCATGCCAGGGAAGCATAATGGCCATGCGCAGTCTGCTAGCCCAACAACGTTTTCTTTTCACATTTAAGGGGTGAATCAAAGGCAAATCTCTTTCCTACATTTACAGTGTGACCCTACATATGTCTACTCAAAAGGGCTTACTCCCAAGAAAACAGTAGAAGACTGCAGCCTTGATTATGCCACCACAGCCGGCTGGATTGAAAGACCAGCAGGTCTAGAAGAAGTTGCTCTTAAGAAGTATGCCCTAATTCAACCAGAAAGGACACCACCGTGCAACGTAATCCTAACCCCGCAAACTAAAGTGTCCATATTTACATCAGCCTATATCTAGTTCCCTCTACCCTATTCTTCAAGCAAGCCTTGTTCCCTAAAACACTTCACAATGGATTAGCCATGGACCCAGAGGAAAATGGGGAAGAGGTGTTTAAAATACACACACGGACCAAAGCACCTTTTCTATTCAAAGTTTCAATATGATCTCCACCTGCTTTGGTCCAGCAGACGGGAGATGAAGGTTAAGTGCCTGGTTCGGGCCTTCGAGGACCGGCCCCTCCCTCTTCCCCTTCGCTCAACTCCTGCTGAAATTCCAGACGTGTCTGGCGGTTCGATTCCAGTAGTTCCTTCAGCCGGGCGTGCAAGTGGTCGTTCTTTTCTTCTAGGTGATCCAAGCAGGAGTTGATCTGGTCCAACATGGAATTAATGGCTGCATATTCTGGGCGAAGGAAGCAATGGGAGAAAATGAAATCGGAACCACCGGCTGAGGCCGAACAAACAAGAGTATTTGTTTGTTCAAAAGTGAGCTGGGTTTGGATCTGCTGAGGCCGCAGTCCTAGTCGAGAAAGAGCAAGGAGTCCTGCGTCCCGTGAAAGACAGAACACATTTATTTGGGTGTAAGGTTACACAGTCATCAGCTGCATGGAGAAGGGGTGACCAGAGGCAAAAGAGGCGAATCCAAAATGCAAAAGATAACAGCAAATTGTAACTTAATGGCACAATTCTATGCATATTTAGACAGAAAAATAGTCCTACAACTCCCAACATCCCCCAGCCAGCTGGGAGTTAGATGTAGGGCATTTTTTTCTGTCTAAACATTTATTTATTTACAAGTTTTATATGTTTCTCCACAGCTAGACAGATTCTGGTGAACAACAAATATATTTAAAAACATATAGTTGAAAGAAGGCAAGTGATACAAATAGACACAGGCTCATGTACCGTTTATTCTGAAAAATCTCCCACGGCATTAGTCAGCCTATGGCTGGGCTGTAGGTGGAGGCTTCTGGAGCAAGGGTGCATAGACTACAGCCTAAGAGATGGTTAAGCAGAACAGTCAAGACCAGCCCATTCCCTGATGGACTAGTTTTCCAGCTGCAGGGGCTGTTACAATTTTTTGTATGCAGGAAATATTTAGCCAAGCCAAGCCCATTCCCTGATGGACTAGCTTTCCAGCTGCAGGGGCTGTTACTATTTTTTGTATGCAGGAAATATGTAGCCCTGTGAAGAGGTACAGCCCTGACATTGGCTGGCCAGCCTAGTGGTAGCTAAACCTAGATATCAGGGAGAAGGTTTCTAGCCTGGGTTTGCTCGCTTTCTATAAGCAGATTATTATTATTTATTATTATTAGAGTGTGTTATTACTTGCAGCCTAAAAAGGTCTAGATCACCCGATAAAAGCTTGTTTGTTGTTTTTTTTTATTATTATTATTATTATTATTATTATTATTATTATTATTATTATTATTTAGAGTGTGTTATTACTTGCAGCCTAAAAAGGTCTAGATCACCCAATAAAAGCTTGTGTTTTACTAAGTAAGCTTTAATATGATCAAGCAGACATGCTAGCTTTCTGCAGGCAGGGAGTTTTTAAAAATACTTTTAATAGGGTAAAACATTTGACCACTTGCAGCCTGAATAGGTGCAGCCACACGACAGAAACTAACGTTATACGCAGCCTTACTCCTAATGAAGCAGGTCAAAACTTGAGTTTGATGCGGAAATGCTAGCTTTCTACAAGCAGGGATTTTTTTTTTAATTACTAGGGTAGAGCGTTTGGTCACTTGCACCTCCAAGTGGTCCAACCCACAGGAGTTGAGTTTTAAGCGTCCTTACACCTGAGTAAGCATATATAGGGATCGGTGCCTGCAGTAACAAATCCAAGCCCCCGCCCCCTCGATCGCTGTTTGGGGAAAGGGGGCGTATTTGGAGGGGCCTCCACGTTACCTGCTTCCCCGAAGCCGCCATCGTTGCCGTCGTCTTCCTCGCCCCCGGCCAGGCTGACGTGCGGTTCTCCGTTGGGGCCCGACATGCTCCAACTACGGCTGCTGGTCCCCTGCCCGAACGCAGAGATCAAAGGCGACGGCGGAGCCACGCCCCGGATGGAACGCGGAGACAGAGTTGTAAAAGGAAGCCACGCCCCTCCGCCTATGATTTTTATGAATAGGGACCTCTGGATCAATCCATCTACACAGCGTTGTGGGGGTGGACGCAGCTATGTGTAAAGGCGGGGAACAATTCTGGCTGCACGATCCGGAGAATGTGTGCGGCTTTAGGGCGCAATCCTGTTCGTGTTGAGACAGAAAAAGAAGTCCTACAACTCCCAGCATGCCGCAGCCAGTGGCTGAGGCATGCTGGGAGTTGTAGGCTTTTTTTGTTGTCTGGGCTGGAGGAAGAGGTGGGTGATATTAGAATCTGGGGTCATTCCAAGCCTACCCTTGATGCCTACCCTGGTAGAAAGACTGTGAGCTGCTGTGTTCAGTTTTGCTAGTCAAAGTCAAAATGTATTACGGTCATAGACCAGCAAAGTTTTGCTGTTCAAAACAAATTCCTGGGTTAATTCTTTAATTCAAAGTGCCTCTTTTCCACCAGGCTCCGTTTGGTGGATTTTGAGGTTCTAGTAACACCCCATCCCACCCCGCTCCAGCACACAGTAAATTATATGTATTTAATTAATTAATTATATGTATTTTATGTACATCTCTTATGGGATGCATTGAATTGACACAGACAAAGAGAACCTTCTCCTTCCTATAGATAGAGACAGAAGGAAGGTCAAAAGCCTGCGACTTTAAGAAGCCACGCCCCTTTGGCTGCTTAAATGATGTGGTTACGGAAGCGTTGGGACGTCTGGCGAAGAAGCGGAAGGGCAGGATATTGTTATTGGGAGAACTCGCACACGAATCCAAAAGCATGGAAGCAAAGCCCCATTGTTTTTAATGGGGGGTTAAATCCAAGGAAAACCCCCTCCTATCCAGAATGCAATGAGATTTATCCTGGGGGGTGGGAACCACCGTGCATAGGCAGGAATCCTTGCAACTTTGGAGTTAGCTTTGTATTGTGCGAACGGTCCCCTGTCTACGTGTCAGTTTGCAAGTCTTCCTGATGCACTGGCTAGGATTGAAGAGTAGAGCCATTGAAATGAATGGGATTTAAGAAGTCTTATTTAAAGGAAACCTATTTAAATGAACGCGACTTAAGAAATCCTACCTAGAGGATTCCCATTGAATTGAATAGAACATAAATCTACATTGGAGGAGACTCATTGAAATGAATTAGGGTGACCCTATGAAAAGGACAGGGCTCCTGTATCTTTAACAGTTGTATTGAAAAGGGAATTTCAGCAGGTGTCATTTGTATATATGGGGAATCTGGTGAAATTCCCTCTTCATCACAACAGTTAAAGCTGCAGGAGCCTTGCCCTCTTTTAAATCTGCTCACTCTAGTATAGCTCCTGCAGCTTTAACTGTTGTGACGAAGAGGGAATTTCACCAGGTTCCCCGTATATACAAATGACACCTGCTGAAATTCCCTTTTCTATGCAACTGTTAAAGATACAGGAGCCCTGTCCTCCTTTTCATAGGGTCACCCTAAATGAATGGAACTTCGTAAATCCAAATTAGAGGAGACCGCTTGAATGGAATTTCATAAATTCTAATCAGGAGGCCCGTCAAAATGAATGGGACTTAAGTTACTCATTTCAATGAGTGTCTTCTAAATTAGGGCTTCTGTTGGATTTTACCCCCCCCCCCCGTGTGAATTTCAGCCTTGGCCATCATCCCGGATCTCTTCATTTATTTATTTATTTATTTATTACATTTCTATACCGCCTAATAGCCGGCGGAGCTCTCTGGGCGGTTCACAAAAATTAAAACCATTCAAAGTACAAGGAAGGAAGCCCCCCTCCCCATTCAACCCAATGGGCTTTACTTCCGAGTGGTCCTTTGGGATTTCATTTTGCACTTGCCAAACCGGGGCTGTCTGTCTTTTTATTTAAAAGGGGCATTTACTTATTCATTCATTCATTTGATCCCTTTTCTACATATCTTTGGTGCCGGGGCCCGGCCGCGTCCTTTTCCGGGGCGAGACGAAGATGGCTGCAGGGGCGTGCGGCGGCGGCTGGAGGTCTGCGGCGTCGCGGCTGCTCACCTGGCGGCTTCCCGGGCCGGGCCAGCTGCGGGCTTTGCGCGTGGCGGGCCTTGCGCGTGGCGCCGCTTCCTCGGGGGCAGCGGGCGGCGGGCGCGGCTGGGCCGGGGCGCGGCGCCCGCTGCTGCTGGGGGCGGCGGCGGCCTTG
Source organism: Elgaria multicarinata webbii (assembly GCF_023053635.1). Taxonomy (NCBI): domain Eukaryota; kingdom Metazoa; phylum Chordata; class Lepidosauria; order Squamata; family Anguidae; genus Elgaria; species Elgaria multicarinata. The sequence continues at coordinate 5,629,893 of NC_086189.1, forward strand.
GGGGGCACCTTCGGCTTCTACCAGGTGCTGCAGCGCCGCTTCCGAAGCCAGGAGCACCTGGCGGAGCAGCCCGCAGCTGCGCAGGTAAAGCGGGGTGCCGGGAGCAAACGGACCCTCCCCCGTCGTCTCTATAATCCGGCTTTTCCCCAGCCTGCCCCCCCCCCCGATGGCATGGACTACAACTCCCAGCATCTCCAGCGAGTAGTTCAACCCATCCGGGGTGGGGTGGGGCAGGCTGAGGAAAGCCTGATGCAGTTCTTATAAGGCAATCTTATGCATGTTTACTCGGCTGTAGGCTCATTGAGTTCAACAGGACTCTTACAGGGCAATCGTATGCGTCTTTACTCATGAGTAGACTCCATTGAGTTCAACAGAGCTCTTACAGGGCAATCGTATGCGTCTTTACTCATGAGTAGACTCCATTGAGTTCAACAGAGCTCTTACAGGGCAATCTTATGTGTCTTTACTCATGAGTAGACTCCACTGAGTTCAACAGAGCTCTTACAGGGCAATCTTATGCGTCTTTACTCATGAGTAGACTCCATTGAGTTCAACAGAGCTCTTACAGGGCAATCTTATGCGTCTTTACTCATGAGTAGACTCCATTTAGTTCAACAGGGCTCTTAATAGGTCTATCCTAGGTATGTTTATGCAGAATAGCACCCATTGACTTAAACGGGGCTCTTATGCCATCCTTTGTGTGTTTACTCAGAAGTAGGCCCATTGGGTTCAACAGAGCTCTTACAGGGACACCCTATGCATGTTTACTCTGTAGTAGACCCCATTGAGTTCAGCAGGGGCTAATAGGCCATCCTGTGTGTGTATACTCAGAAGTATACCCATTGAAATAATCAAGGCTCTTGACAGGGTTATCCTAGGCATGTTTGTTTAAAAGTAGTCCCAATGAGTTCAACAGGGCACTTATAGGGCCATCGTATGCATGTTTATGCAGCAGTAGACCCATTGAGTTCATTGGGGAATTTACAGGGCACTCCTTTGTATCTTTATTCATGAGTAGACCCATTAGTTCTACAGGGCCATCCTATGTGTGTTTACTCAAAAGTAGGCCCACTCAGTTCTCTCAGGCTTGCTCCCACCAGCTGTATAGTAGAGGGAGACAACCTCACGCTCTCCAGATGTTTTGGAGGACAACTCCCATAATCCTTGACAGCCATGTGTGATTGGGGCCTATCCCCACATGCAGTGCACATGTGTGCTTAGAAGTCCTACTGAGTTCAGTGGGGCTCCCCCCCCCGCCCCCAAGTATGTGGGTGTAGCAATGCAGCCTTATAACACAATCCTAAAGAGGTCAACTCAGACATAGGCCCCATTGAGTTCAGTGGGACTTTCTCCCACGTAAGTGCGCATATACGATTGTAGCCTTGGCTTCATCTCCTGGGCATGCAATTATAGTGAGAGATAAGTGATGTTAAACTGCAGAATTGGCTGGGGGATGCTGGGAATTTCTTTAGCAGAGTTGGTGGAGGGATATTTCTTTAGCCAGATCAGTGATGCAGAGGCTGGGTACTTTCCATCTCTCCAGCTCCTGGAAGGCAGCCTGCAGCTGACCCTCTACCAATATAAGACCTGCCCTTTCTGCAGCAAGGTGCGTGCTTTCCTGGATTATCATGGGCTGCCTTACGAAATTGTGGAGGTGAATCCGGTCATGAGGCAGGAGATTAAGTTCTCCATGTACAGAAAGGTCCCTATTCTCGTTGCCAAGGCCAGCAGTACCCTGGTAAGTTTTTGAATCATCCAATAAGCAGTCTAGCTCTTGGTTGCTACTGTGTTATAATCTAACATGGCTTCTAACTATGGTGGTGTCGTGTTTCCCCCCTTATTGGGAGACAATAAAGAGGTCTGCTAAGTAACCCACAAAGCTTTATTCAAGCAATAAACATCCCTTCCCACCTGAAGAGAGTCCAACTTCTAGGAACTTTCCTGTATGCAAAACTATGCAAATTAAGTGAGACTAGAGGAGGGTTTAGCCCGGGCTGATACCCGGGCTCACCCCTGTGCATCCAGATGATGCACAGGGGATCCCGGGGTCAGCCTGGGCTAAACTCTCCCTTGACCCGGGATAACCTGCACTGGTTGTGGCTGAGCCCGGGGCTGCGGAAGGTCTAGCTGGTTCCGCAGCTTTTCCCGGCGAGTAGCCGGGAGAAGCTGCGCACCATAGGAGCACTGTGCCCATCGGGATGGGGGGGGGGGAATTACGAGGGGGAGAGATGGGGGTATGGGGGAGAAGAGCGGACCCGGCGGGAGAGATGGGGGGGAAGAGCAGAGCCAGGGTGGGGAGATTGCGGCCGGGGGGAGATTGGAGATAGCGGCCGGGGGGGGGAAGAGGGGGCATCGGACATGGCGAGCGAGTGAGCGAGCAAGCGGGGGGGGGCGGGGGATCGGACATGGGGGGGCGGGGGGCATCAGACATTGTGGGGGGAAATCGGGGGCAGGGGGGAGCGGGGAACCCTTTTTTTTTTAAGACCTACCTTGTCGTTGGTGCGCTCCTGTGCACATGGCCCCTTTAAGTTTTTAAAAAATGGCTGACGCGACGGGGCTTTCCCTTACCCCGTCGCGTGTCACGTGTAGACTGGGGCGATGGACTGTGCTAGCTGCAGCGCGGGCTTGCCCTTGTTCCCCACCGGAATAACAGGTAGATCTAACAAGGCCCAATTATCCTTTCAAGAAGAACGGGAAGCATTTCCCCAGAATGCGTTAACTTCAAGGAGGCTGGTTCTGAAGAAGCTTTTAGCAAGAAGCTAGCCGGGCCAATCTTCTCTCAACTTCCTTTATCTCCACCTGTTTGATTCTGTGGATCAGCTAGCCCTGAAGTGCCCTCCCCCTCGGAAGAACACTGATTTCCCCCAGACTGTGTTTTGGTTACACATTCAGAGATAAAGTTTGGAGAAGGTTCATTCCCAGCTGGTGAAGAGTCCGTGAGAGTTGCCTCCAGCCCCTGTATAGGCTGGAATATTTCTTGTGCCGTCTCTTCTGCTTCAGAATCTGATTCTGATTGATCGCCTGAAATTCCTTCCCCCAGCCTAAGTCATGACACCTGGGCAGATGGCTGGTGGATTGCTGGACGATTTTAAAGGAGCAGTTTCTGATTCATAAGAGCCTTTAGGGTGGATTCCTGCATTGAGCAGGGGGTTGGACTCGATGGCCTTGTAGGCCCCTTCCAACTTTGCTATTCTATGATTCTATGAACACAAGAACTTAAGAAGTGCCCTGATGCTGGATCAGACCGAGGGTCCGTCTAGTCCGGCGGTCTGTTCACACAGTGGCCCACCAGCTGTCAACCAGGGACCAACGAAGCAGGACATGATGCAACAGCACCCTCCCACCAATGTTCCCCAGCAACTGGTGCACACTGGGTTACTGCCTCAGATACTGGAGGTAGCACATGACCTTCACGGCTAGTAGCCCTGGATAGCCTTCTCCTCCAGGAATTTATCCAATCCTCTTTTAAAGCCATCCAAATTGATGGCTGTCACTACCTCTTGTGGTAGGGAATTCCGTAGTTTAACTCTGTGCTGTGTGAAGAACTCTTTCCTTTTCTCTGTTGTGAATCTCCCACCAATCAGCTTCATAGGATGACCCCGGGTTCTAGTATTAGTGGAGAGGGGAAAAAATGTCTCCCTATCCACATTCTCCACACCCTGCATAATTTTGTACACCTCTATCACGTCTCCCCTTAACCCTTTTTTCCAAGCTAAACAATCCCAGCTCTTGTAACCTTCCCTCCTAGGGGAGATGCTCCAGCCTCTTAATCATTTTCGTTGTGCAATACAAGTTTCCCCCCCCTTCCTCTTCTCTAAAGAATTCCCGTTCTCTAGTAATTCAGATGCTACTTTGTACATGCAATGCAAAGTATCCCATGAGGTTCAAACAACCTCATAGTGTCTAATGAAATACATTAAAATATGGTATGAAAACCAAAATGTATCAGAAGGAGAGAAACTTTTCCAGGTTTGGTGTCCTAGTGGATTGATCCTGACAGTTTTTCTAACATTTGTTGCAATTCTGTTTTCTAACCCCCAGCAACTGAATGACTCTTCTGTGATAATCAGTGCAATTAAAAGCTACCTCATTTCTAGGTAAGCATTTTTTTTTAATCTACCCAGGACTCTTCGTTCTCGTCCCTGCAACAGTTTCGCGAACTGTTGCCATGTCAACAAATAGTGCACTTGTGCATAAATACTGTTTAAGTATATATTAGTTTTGAGAGATGCAACAATCATCAACCAGTAATTTGTCATCAGCCAAAGAGTGAATCAGCTGTGCAGCCCGGTTCATTTGTGGTTGGTGACTGGTCTAAGGTTACCCAGTGAGTTTACATGGCTGAGTGGAGATTTGAATGGGGTTGCTCTGGTTCAAGTTCAGACAACTCCATCTACTAAGATCACACTGAGTGTTCATACAGCCATTATGGTTTAAGCACCGGCGCTGTTCCCTGGCCTTCATCGATGTGTGAGCAACCTTGTTCATGGATGCGGTTTCTTACGTAGCACGCTAGTTACCACCTTGGCTGGTGCGTGCCGTGCCATAACAGCTCATTGCCCAATCCACTACAGATCTGTGCCATAACAGCTCACGGCCCAATCCACTTGCCACGAGGCAGCCTTCTGCAGCATCCCCCCAGTCAGCGCTGCGAAGAAATGGCTGGGTAGAATAGGCCTAAAGCAGCCGTTGTTTGACCTCAGGACAGGCTCTCTTAGAAACTCTCTTTCTATAACTACCTGGAGGACCTGTGGGGGTGAGGGAAAGCAGTGTTTTTATTCTTGCTTCTTCTTGTTTTCTTCACAGGAAGAGTTTGGAAGAGATTTTAGCTTACTATCCTGCGATGAAAGTCACGAATGAGCGGGGCAAGGAGGTGATGGAATTCGGCAATAAATACTGGCTCATGCTAGATGAGAAGGAGACTCTGTGTGTTTATCCTGTTGAAGACACAAGGGTGTAGGTTTGGCTCTGTGTGTGTGTGTGTATGAGAGAGAGAGGGGGTGGGGGGTGGGGGGACGGGGCTGGTTTTACACAGCATAACAAGCCAGAGTACGGGTTGAGTGGGGGTTGTCATTGAACTGTGGGATGTTGTTGTGTCATGTGAACCCAGCTGCTCTAACAAACATGGTTTATTAACTACGAACAACTCTGGGTCATTTGTGGTCAGCAAACCATGGTTAGTTAGCGTGGCTGGGTTCACACAACAAAACAATCCACGATTCAACAACATCCCATGTTTCAGTTACGTCAAGAGCCATTATGGAGTCGTGTTGGACTGGAACTCAGGATATCTGGGTTCTAGTCCCCACTCAGCCATGAATCATTACACTAGGTGACTTTTGGCCAGTCACGAACTCTCAGCCTAAACTACCCACAGGGTTGTTGTGAGGATAAGTTGGAGAGGAGGAGGACCATGGAAGCCATCTTGGTTCCTGGTGAGAGGAAAAAAGGTGGGATATAAATGTAATAATAAAATAAATAAAAATGAAATAAAACCTATACTTAGCCTGTACTCTGGCTTGTGTTGTGTGAACCAGGTCAGAGAATGCATTGGGTTTGTCCATTCCTTTTACGTATTGGGCAATTGAGGCAACAGTGGTAGCTTCCTTCCCAAAGTCATTAACAGCTTCTGTTTAGGCTGGGGTGGAGATGGCAGGTGTAAGGGGGGGAAAGGGTTAACCGCCCCCCCTCTTCTGTGCATTCTGTGGTCCTGATTCTAGTTCTGTCCCCTTCTCTCCTTGCCACACGGATGCTGTTAAAACAGGCACGTTGGAAACGTCATGACCGTTTTTGTCCTGGGAACTTTTTGTGGGAGGAGGCAGAGACACTTAGAAATAACAATAAAAAATACTTGCCACTGGATAGCTGCATCTAGCACAGATTCCTGGATCCGAGGTCAGAGCACTATCTCTGACCTCGGATCCAGGAATCCAAAGTATCCAGTGCCCACCCCCCATGACTTTTTCTAGGGTTCATAGCATTGCTCCTTTAACTGTGTTTTGGAATATTTTGTGGAATGGGGTGGGGTAATAAGCATCTGAACTGAAACAGGAGGCGAGCTGTGTGTTTTACCTTGGCGGGAAGCTATAGTTTAGGGTGCATTTCTCCCCTTATCTACCCCCCCTTTCCCAGTCTCATGCTGGAAAAAGGCCCACCTTTTTCTGGCTTGTTTACAGGGAGGAAATGAAATGGAGGAAATGGGCAGATGATTGGCTGGTGCACCTCATCTCGCCCAATGTTTACCGCACACCTGGCGAGGCCTTGGCGTCTTTTGAGTACATTGTGCATGAGGGGAAATTTGGCCTGGTGGAAGGCTTCTTTGCCAAGTATGTGGGAGCAACCGCGATGTTCTTCATTAGCAAAAGGCTCAAGAGCAGGTTGGTGGTTCCTAAATAATTTTGTGGGTTCGGGGTAACATCTTCCTTATTTTTCGCTTTTTAACGCTGAAGACTGTGGTGTTCCTGCGTATTTCCTAGTAAGAATACTTATTCCCCACAGCAGGTGACCTGTTCCCTCACATGCAGTAATGCCGCCACCAGGACTTTTACCTCAAGTCCAACACCTTTACTTTGTGACATGTGAGGACACACTGACTTCACTCTGACCTGTTTATTCTCTCGATTATTTTATCCCTTTGTAGCCACGAGCCGTAGGGCTACGCTTTGATAAAACAAAGAAATATTTATGAATATTTTTAGTTACAGCATTAAGATGTTAAACAGTAAATAAGCAACTTTAAAAGCATCTTTTCAAACGCATACTTAATTTCTACTTCAGTTCTGTACACACAAATCCTAGACACTCTCTATTCTCTTCACAATCTATCGCTTCACTGACCTTGTCCAAACCTTACCATTCTCCCTATCTCTATCTAAACTTTTCCCTCTCTGAACTACACAAGCACGGTTCCCTGTTTATATAACGCTCACCATTTCTCCGCCCCCTCACTCAGCCAATCATCTCATACATGCAAATACATCATATCTCCTATTATTTATTTATTTATTTATTTATTTTATTACATTTATATACCGCCCCCATAGCTAGAGCTCTCTGGGCGGTTTACAGAAATTCTAAAATGAAATAAAAACAAGCATACAAAATTTAAAATTCTAAAACACAGAACATAACATTCATGAAGCATTAAAAAAGTTAAAATAAACATGTGGGTGATTAAGATGTGCTGCCATATGCCTGGGCAAAGAGGAAAGTCTTAACCTGGCGCCGGAAAGATAGCAGCGTTTTCATAGAGTTATAACCTTACTACACATATATAACCAAGATAATAATAATAATAATAATATATTTGTTACCCGCCTCTCCCTCTGGATCAAGGCGGGGTACAACACAAATAAAAATACCATAAAATACATATAATTAAATTTTTTAAAACTAATACATTATTAAAAGCAGCACATTATTAAAAATATTTATTTATATACACACACGTACATGTGTGACATCACAAGGACATGTATGCATGGTTGTTTTTTAAAATCAAGTTTTCAATTTCAGTGTCTGCCAAAGTTTTAAGCGGAAGGAGGGGAAGCAGCCAGCCCAGAAACTGATCAATATTACGGTTGCTTGTATAACAGTAAGATGAACAAAGTCGATGAAGCCGTCATGGAATACTTGAACTCTTTTCTTTCACGTAGGCATCATCTGCACGACGACGTGAGGGAAGATTTGTACAAAGCGGCCGACGACTGGGTGAAAGCCGTCGGCAAACACAGGACGTTCATGGGGGGAAGCCGGCCGAATCTTGCGGATTTGGTAAGGAGCTGGCCAAAGGCCAATTGAAATCAGCCACACTTTGAGACGGTGGCACTGGGCAAGCGGCCTCCTTCAGGCCCCTGAGTGGACATTCTGCTGTGGTGACTGCCTGTTTGCTGGCCTGCTCCTTCTGGCTGCACAAGCGCTCAGAAAGCAGAGGGAAGGATGCCGTTCTATTTCCTCACTCTTGTTGCTCCTTGCTTGCTCAAGTGGGGGAAGTGAACGGGCAGCAACAGTGAGGAGGAGCTGGGCCAATTAAGCTATAATCCATCATTGCAAGAGTAAGACAACCATATGTGCAGACTACCAAGGGTGGGGCTAGTCAGGACACAGGTGCAACAGCACCCTCCTACCCATGTTCCCCAGCAACTGGTGTACATAAGCTTATAGCCTCTGACACTGGAGGTAGCACATAGCCATCAGGACTAGTAGCCATTGAAAGCCTTCTCCAGGAATTTATCCAACCCCCTTTGAAAGCCATCCAAATTGGTGGCCATCACTGCATCAGGTGGAACTGAGTTCCATAGTTTAACTCTGCGCTGTGTAAAGAAGTTCTTCCTCTGTATCTGTCCTGAATCTCCCACCCATCGGCTTCATGGGATGACCCCTCTGGGTTCTAGTATTATGAGAGAGGGAGAAAAAAATGTCTCCCTATCCACATTCTCCAAACCAGGCATAATTTTGTACAGCTCTATCATGTCTCCCCTTAGCCTCCTTTTTTCCAAGCTAAACTGGCTGCCTATTCGCTACTGGGCCAGGTTGAAGGTTCTTGTACTTGTGTACAAAGGCCTAAACAACTTGGGACCAGGATACCTGAGAGAGCGCCTTCTCCCTTACCAACCTGCCCGGTCACTGAGGTCATCCGAGGGCCTGCTCCTGGTGGTTCCACCTAGATCCATCCTCTGATTGGAATCTACCAGGGGAAGAGCCTTCAGCGTGGTGGCCCCCCTCCTGTGGAATTCCCTGCCTCTGGAGGTCAGGCAGGCTCCAACCTTGTACTCCTTTCGGCGCCTCCTGAAAACATCTTTATTCCAAGAAGCCTTTCTTTAACATGCAGCCTTGGATTTCTGTGTTGTTGTTTTTTGCTTCTTTTTAAATTTTGTTTTAACTGTTTTATTCTGTTTTTATTTTCATTTTACCTTGTACACCGCTCCGAAATTTTTCAATGGGGAGCGGTATATAAATATTCTAAATAAATAAATAAATAAACAATGCTAGTCTTGCTTCCAAACACCTTTTTAACTGGAGACCTGCCACAGAAGATGTGTTTGGCTGTTGAGCTTGCTGCTGCTGCTGCTTTTTCCTTCCCGTTTTGCAAACTCTTTCTGCTTCTTCCGCACAGGCCGTGTACGGAGTCCTGCGCGTCATGGAAGGCTTGGAAGCTTTTGACGACATGGTGGCGCACACCACGATCCAGCCTTGGTATCGTCATATGCAAACGGCCATCGAGCAAGCCAGAGCCGTCAATTGATGTGCCGTGCCCACGGGGCCCAGGGCCCACTGTTGCTCGGGAAAAGCTTGCAAAGGAAAGCTGTTTGATTTAAAAGCAACAGTGCTGCTCAGGCCGAAATGGGTATAAACCGGGTGCTTACCATAGAGCTAGTCAAGGTTTTGGGAAAAGCTAGAAGGCAGGAGAACCAACGATGTGCGGACAACTGGTCACAGCAAGCATGAATTGCTGATTAAATTCTGATTTAAGGAGGAGAGGACAGATAAGTGCTGTTATCTCAGTGATTGTACAAACCGCTGGGCTTTTCCGTTTGCAATTTGTTTTTGAGTTGCGTTTCCAAGCATCTAAACCAACCCCGAATGTTTTCCTTGTTGATTTGAAATACTGCAAAAAAGAAGAAAAAACCCCTGTGCGGTCCTGAAAGTGATGGAACGAACGGGCACTTGGCAAGGGAAGAATCCCGACGTTGGGAGAGCACAGCTGACGTCACTGACGGAGGACCCTTGAGCGGCCCTAAAACGGTTCTTTTGCTTCCTCATCTCAAATTGGCTGAGCTTCTATCTCTGGCATTTGGGACCTCGCCATTACTGGCTGGTTGACCCAGAGAGGACAGCGCAAGTTGACGAGGAATAATTATGAAATGGTTATCTGCAACAACAACAAAAATATTTAAAGTGTTTTTTTAAAAAAAGGTTTTGGAAATATGTCTCTTGTCTGGAATAACGGTATTCTAAGAAGAGTACACCCTATATGCCTGGCATTCATCAAAGGGAAGTCCTGCGTGTTACAAAATTCCTACCCTAAATGCAATTCCTTGTAAAAAAAACCCCGAATTAATGTGGCATGCATGTTGATTGTAATGTGCAACAACAGTATACATGCATAACCTTCTGTGCATAGGTGATCTTCGCACATTACAGTCTATAGGCATGTAACATCTTAATTTCGAAGTGGCTGAGCCTTTAGGGTAGACATTTTGTAGCCTGTAAAGCACTCCTGATGCTGTGAACTCAAACCAATTTATTATTTCATATATTTTTTTGCAAAGGGGAACCCTTGGGAATTGTCATTCTGGGAGTGGAACATGGGTTTGCTGATGAATTACCAACATGCTGATAAAACTAGTTAACGTGGTTCTTTGGAGGGAGTGGGGAGAAGGAGACGCGTGCGAACCCAATTTAAAACTAGGCTAAGTTTGTAGAATAGATGTGACTTCAAGTTAGTTTGGCTTTATTAACTCCAGTGGAACTAATCCAGCCTTCACCAAGCAGATGCCCTACAGATGGTTGGATCACAGCTCCCATAATCTCTAATCAGCAAGTGCTATCTTGGCTGGGGATGATGGGAGTTGTGTTTCAACATATTTGGAGGACAAATTGGGCAAAGCTGGACTAAGTAACTAAATTAGGCTGCAATCCTAGGTCTGCATATGTAGGAGTAAGCACTATTGAGCTTAGAGTCTTGCTTGTAAGTAAATAGATTTAGGATTGTGTATTGGAGAGACACAGACTACACAATACTGTTCAGGATCACAGTCATGGATTGCACTGAAACATTTTGGGATTGCAACCCTAGGTTTTGGGTACCTTCCACATGGGGGTGCGGACTATTTACTGTAGATATGCCTGTGGGATTCAGTGGGATTACTCTGAAATAAATGGTTTCTTGTGGTGGTATGGCTTCCCATACTCCAGAGCTGACTAGTGTGGAAGAAAGGCATATCTAATTTGATGACTGCAAACCAGTCATCATGCATTCTGAGGTTACTGGGCTTATTCTGTTATAAGTAAACAGACGACCACAGCTTAACATTTATCCTGTATTTATTTGTTCGTTTCTTTCCATCAGCTTTATGAAAATGTTTACAGGAATGAATTTTATGTCCTTCCTTCTCCCGATTATTTTGGAGGCAAATTCTGTTGAAATCATTTATATGTGTTTTCGTATAATACGTGGTCTATAGGTGTTCACTTCCCAAATTTCTTACTTTCATGTGAGATTTTTTTCACAGTTTACCAGGCATTTCTTGCAGAAGCCAGTAACAAGGGATGGAACAGGGATATTGCCAGTTTCTGATGTAGAATTTTGCACTATTTGTGAAGACAGATCTCACCCTCTTTGATCGTCTTCCTTAAACTTGCTATGGTGTGCTGAGTGGTCTGCGTAAGATTTTAGGAATAAAGTCCTAAGGAACTGCATTTTTCTCTCTCTTCAAATCATGAGAGGGAGAAACAATATTTGCAATAAATGGATTTCGCTGCTGTTTTGTGACCTGGTTTTGTTGTTTTCCACTAGACGCGTTTCAGCAGGGAAATAATTGTATTCATAGTAACACTGAATATTTCTAGAATATCTTGGTATCAGAGCGGTTTTTTGTTCCATAATATGCATAGTTCTCATCTCCCAAGCAGCTCAAAGCGATGTGTGTAAGGATGCTTTTATGAGCCCCTAACAGTCTTGTAAAATGATTGTCACTTCACAGGATTATTATGAGGGGAAGTGGGGAAAGGCTCTGTGTGTAGCCCTGAGCTCCGAAGGGGAGAATTTTCAACCCTGGCCTCCATATTAAGCCTTGGCTGGCTATTTAACTGTATCTGCCTGTTACATTTGATTCCTTTTCTTCTGTCACGGAGTTCAGGACCCCTTAACCTCATAAAACCCTGTGAGGGAGGCTAGGGAGTGAAAGAAAGAATATGGCCTATTTCACACAACACAAGCATTGAATCAGGGGCTGTTGTGTTGTGTGAACCCAGTCATGCTAACAAACCATGGTTTGTTAACCATGAACGACGTAGAGTTCACAACTCAGCAACAAACCATGGGTTCTCTTTGGCCTGGTTCAGACAACACGCCAAATGCTGCTTAACCACCATTTTGTGGTTAAGCAGCATAGTTTAGCGTGTTGTCTGAACCAGGCCATTGCGAGTTAACAAACCATGGTTTAGCACAGCTGGGTTGACACAACACAACCCATGATTAAACGACGACCCGTACTCTAGTTTGCCATATTGTGTGAATCTAGCCATTGCGTGTGAGCATGTATATATTTATTTTTATGGGTGTGGGTGAGAGAGACTGACCTATGTTGGGTTGACCAACTGAGGGCTTCATGTCTGAGGGGGGATTCGAACTCAGAATCACCCTGTCTTTAGTCTGGCACTCTACAACCGGAGGTTGGAAGGTAGGTCCCCAGATGTTTTAGCCTTCAACTCCCAGAAGCCCCCGCCCCATGGGCTAGGGATGGTGGGAGTTGGAACCCCAAACATCTGGCGACCCGCTTTCCGCCCACGTCGCTTCCCGCCCTGCTAGGCCTCTAGTAACTGGCTCGGCGCGTCCGTTGCCACAGCAACAGGCTCCGGCGGTGGTGGGCGGGGCCGTTGTGACGCCGCACCCCCTGGTTTCCCAGCGAGGGTGGGCGGGGCGCCGCGGAAGAGCGAGCGGGAGGCGAGAGCGGAGCAGGACGCCGCAGGGCGCGAGCCGGGGCTGGCGGTCACGAGGGTGGCGGCGGGGGTTTGAATCGTCCAATGGGGGAGCGGCGGGCGGCGTCCCGGAGGCGGAGCCGGAAGTCGCTCTGCGCGTCCTGGAGCTGCAGCTGTTCGTCAGCCGGCCTGTGCCGCTGCGGCGTCTCCTCTTGGCCTCGGCCGCCGGCGCCCCCCCGGCTCCAGGGTCTCCATGGCAGCGCCAGCAGCAGCCACGGCAGCTACCGCCGCCTCATCCACGGCTTCGAGGACGTGCTGAGGCGGCGCCTCCGGGGCCGCATGAGAGCTTCACGGTGAGCGGGGCGGGCTGGGGCAGGGCGGGGGGACGACCCCGGCCGGCGGTGGAGGTCAGCCGCTGGCGGCCTCGGGGCCAAATCGCCCCCCTTCCCACGGGGGCGGGCAGGAGCTCTGCTCCCCCCCCCCCCCCGGGCCCGAAGTGCAAGGGTAGGCTGCGCCTGCACGTGGAGGCTCGAGCTAGCCGCCCTGGATAATAGCCGTGGATAGGTGGGTTACTTATTTATAATAATAATTAATAATATATTATTATTGTGAACCGCCCAGAGAGCTCCGGCTATTGGGCAGTATAGAAATGTAATAAATAAATAAATATTTCTTACCCGCCTCTCCCTTTGGATCGACATTAGAACAGGAATCAATACATCTTAAAAAATACATCTTATTTGCAACCATCAAACAAGGAAATAAGTACGTTCGTTTGTTTGGGTACTTATTGTACTCGCCTACATATTTACTTAAAAAACAAGTAAATAAGTACATTTCTTTGGGTACTTACTATACTTATATAGTTACTTATAAACAAGTAAATGAATAAGTACTTTCAAGAGGCAGCTGGACAACCATCTGTCGGGGATGCTTTAGGGTGGATTCCTGCATTGAGCAGGGGGTTGGACTTGATGGCCTTATAGGCCCCTTCCAACTCTGCTATTCAATGATTCTATGTTTGTGTACTTAGGTTTGCTTGTCTATTTACTTAAAAACCAGGAAAAATGAGTGCATTTATTTGTTTGTGCACTTATATGTATTTATTTATTGCATTTCTATACCGCCCAAAGCTGCCACCCAAAGGTTAGGGGTCAGTTGCAGCCAAGTCTTCATGCCTGCCCTTAAGGAGAGCATTGCACACAGGGTTGCCTCTTACCATACCTCCAGTTACCCTCAGGGGATAAGTTTGTAGCAAAACATCTTAAAGAAAAAGTGAGTTCATATAGCAGCAGGTAGCCCTTCAGATATTTTGATCCTGAGCCCTGTTTACAGCAGGGCATTGGTAATACAGCGTGTTTAGTAGACCACACAGTCATCCTGGAGAGCTCCTTTATAGTTGTGATTGAAACCCAGAACGGATTCACTGCCCCACCGACATTAGAGCAACCAGCCTCCACTGCAAACAACGTTCAGCCGGTTGGTTTTGGAATCGTGGCTGGACCCTCCGGCCCATGGGCCTAATCCTTGTCATCTAGCCTGCAGAGCCTCCTCCATGGTGCAGAGCTTGGCCTTTAAACCCTGCATGCTCCCGGAGGAATCACCAGTATTAACTATAAATGCTTGATATCTTGTAAAAATCGCTGTCGTTCTTTATACAATTCCAGGTTGTCCCCATCTCTCAGGAGTGGAGTAATTATCACGACTCAAAAAGTCCCCACGTCGGCATCTGAGTCACTCCTGCTGACGGTATGTATTTGTGCTGTGCGTTTTCCTCATACACTAGTTATAGTGGCAACTTTTTAAAGGGAGTTGTTGACATGACGGGGCAGGTTGGAGGGAATGTACCCTGGACGGTGTATATTTATAGATGGCTCAGTCCTGATAGTAGTTGGGGATCTCATAATACTGATAGCTATGTAGTGATGTAGGACACTAATTGATTTTGTTTATCAAAATGTTCATATAAAGGGTTGTTGGTTTTATTCCATGCAGGTGAAGTAGACATCAAATGTTATGGGTTAAACCTGATTTTAAAAAGGGACATTTAAAGCCAAGTCTGTATTCCAGATTATTTTATGAAGCTTGTGTGATCTGAAACGAGAGCAAACCGGAGCATACACAATTGTCCGATTAGTGCAGCCTCAAAACCTCCTCAACCTACTTTGCACATTATTGTAATATACGTCTTGGAGATGATGTGGTTCAGGCATAACGCTAAGTCATAGTTTAATGTACAGCACCATGTACATTGATGGTGCTATATAAATAAATAATAATAATAATAATGTGACACACTTCCCCTCCGTTTCCTCTCCTGTGTCCGTAAGGGAGAGCTGGGAAGCTTTTGCTTACATTTTGCTTAACTGTAGCTGGTTTGCCATCTAGACCAGCAAAATTGCTAATTTTAACTCTGGTTCGTTTGAAATAAGCCAACTTAAAACTATGGATTATGAAACTGACTTGTTTGGATAGCACTCTAAACTGTGGTTAAATGGACACATGCATCCAGATTCCTCATTATGTCAACGTTGGAGGAGGAGGAGGAGAAGCGAGGGTTATCTCCTACTAAACTGATTTAGCGTGCAATCTGTACACAACCACTATAAAAGCTACTAATGTACTTGCACTGTCATTCACTGAACAATGAACCAGAGCCAGAATTGAGACTCAAGTCTGTACCTGGACATTATTAAAGATAGGCAGTGCTGTTGGAAGGAAACTTGAATGATGGCCTAAATTAGAGCTGGCTAAAACGTGTAGAGTGAGCACGGAGTGCAGTCTTTCCTCGATTATTTTATTCCAGATGGAGGAGTTGTGTCTGAATTATTCTTTTATGTATTTTAAAAAACAACCTCTCCTCGCCCATGGAAAGCCAGCAATGTCAAGGAGAAGACGTTTAGGCTGCAATTCCATGCACACGTTCCTGGGAGTAAATATTTTCAATCAATATTTGTAGAATTGTGATACAGGCCTAGCTGTCTTCCCCACATGCTTGTTTTCCAAGATTGCTAGCTTTCTGGTGTGCCTTAACAATATGGGAAGGACTCTACCACATGTTTGAGTCAATTGGCCCCTTGCTGGGCTTCAAGCAGTTGCATGTTCCCACCTAAAAGAGGTGCAGGTCCTTTTTGACTCGGGCGCAAGGCGTTGTTGTTATTTCCGGTCTACTTATTCACAGGCCCTTTTCCCAGTTGTATTGAATGCCCTTTCCTGCTTGTCGGAGAAGAACTATGAAGAACCGGTCCACCACTCCCCCCCTGCACGTCCATGTGGATGAAAATACCCCTGTCCATGTCCATATTAAAAAGGGTCTGAAAACACCTCCACCTGCAAGACCCCAGGTATGAGTGTGCAGCTGGCTGTCTCACGAGGGCTCTGCACCAGCCGAAGCTCAAGGCCTGTTCCCACCTCTTGAGTGTCGAAAGAAAGAATTGCAGGAGGTTAAAATGGGCGGCTGCTGCTGCTGCTTTACGCTTATAAACCTTTCACTGCTGATTTACTAATTATGCTTAAACGTTAAAAAAATCGGGTTTGTATCATTAATCCACTTTGTATGCCTGGGTACCGTATTTTCCTGATCAAACGCACCCTTGAAAACCAACACCATTCCCCCCAAATACAGATTTTATTTGCACTGTTCTCTGATAAGTTCTGGAAAGCACAGGGGTGGGGGAAATGCGACGTGTACTGTGAATTTCACAAAATCTGTGGCGAAATGGACAGGCTGTCAGGTAACTTGATTACTCTAGTAGTAATGGTGGGATCTATAAACAGATAAAAGTTCCTGCAGATAAGGAAAATTGTATGCTTAAAATAATAATAATAATAATAATAATAATAATAATAATAATAATAATACACAGCTTTTTGGGTTAAGAGGTAACTAGTAGCTGATCAATTAAACCATTAGTGGTGGTGGCAGAATTTCTTCTTATGCCCCTTTTGTTTTTGAAGTGTTTCTGCGCTCAAAGCACTAGGCAGCTTCTGGCTGTGTCTCTTGTGAGCGCTTTTCTAGTCCTGTGGCTGTCGCAGGCCACGAGAGGTATTATAATTGCATCTGATCCCGTGGAACGCAACTTTGCATGTCTCTAAGAGTTGGTAGGTTAAGAAGCAGCAGCGTAGTGGCTCCTCTTCGATTCTCTACAGGTGTCTTTTGGCCTAAGGCCCACCAGATTTGTGGGACTGCAACTCCCATCATTCCCAGCTGGCTGGGAATGGTGGAAGTTGCAGTCCAACCCATCTGCACGGGACCAGGTTGGAGAAGGTTGCTCTGAGCGATAATAAAGGTCACTTCATATAGTCTCAAAGATGTGTTTGCAGCCTACCCTTTCAGCAGTTTCAGGCCGCGGATCACTCCTGCCATGGGGAGGCTGTGAGATCCCACGAAGGGCCACGTGTTGCCTTGCTGCCGGTTCCCGCTCCTCTGCTGCAGCCACGGCCTCAATCTTTCCCACCACACACTCAGCCTAATCTTCCCAGGTTAACCCAGGCCGGCCTTGCATCACAAGAGACCAAGGGGCATGGGTGATGTCACAATGATGCTGACTGATTCAGAACAGAGCTGCTTTCAATGTGCCCCATACTCGCCTAGCTATGTGGTACCTATATTTCTTTTCCCTGAGTGGGTTTACTGCCACCGCACTGTGATGTAGAATGAGAAGCTTTTTCCGTGGTACTGCCTGTGGGGATGACTTACTGGGAGGAGGCGGGAGGCTGCGTTCCAGTTTTATTGCACGGGTACGTTGGCGCGGGTTTCCTCTCGGCATGTGTCTAACGGGCTGTGTTCTTTCCCTCTCCCCGCTGTTTCCCCACCCCCAGCAAAAGCACAAGCAGAAAATGAAAGGGGATACCGTGAATGTGCGCCGCAGTGTCCGAGTCAGAACCAAAGTCCCCTGGATGCCCCCAGGCAAAACATCTTGCAGAGAGTCATCATACAAGTGGGAGGTAGGACAACAGCTGGGTCCTGCGTCGGTTTTTAAGGCGCTCCCAGGCGCCTGCTTGTGCTAGATGTCGTTTTGCAGGGAGGGGGGGACGTGTGGCTCTCCAGAGGATGGTGGACTGCAGTACCCATCATCTCTCACTCATTCTTGGCTTTGCTGGCTAGGTCTGATGGGAGCTGCGGTCCAACAACAACTGTGGGTGGAGCGGACTTTCCCCACAGCTGTTGTACCGGGGCTACTGCAGCCCCGTGGCTGATGCTGAGGTTGTGAAGTCCTCAACGTAAGCCTCCCCCTTTGTCCTGAGCCCGTGGAGTAGACTTATGGAAGTGACTGCGCTTTGGCTTCACCCTCCCACAACAGCAGTGTGGGAGGGTAAGGATCCTGACCCTACCTTACAGGACTATTGTGAACGTTACTGACACAGTGAATATGAAGATGTTGGAACACTACAGAAATGCAGAATCTTTACTGATGCAAAGGACGTCCTGGTGGATCTGGGTGGGAGGTGGTGGGGAGAGGAGGCTGTTCATTTGTTTGATTTGTAGCCCACCTTTCTATCAAGAAAAATGGCACTCAAAGCAGCTTGCAATCATAAGTAAAGTGTGATTAAAATGCATTAAAAACACAGCAACAAGATAATAAAACCAGCACACAACCCAACAGACTTACTTACATGCCAAGGGCCTGTTTGAATAAAGCGGTCTTTGCGTGCTGGTGGAAGTACAGTAGAGGGGGTGAACCTAGCCTCCCTCGGCAGGGAGTTCCACAGACAGGGAGCAGGCACCAAGGAGGCCCTCTCTCGTCGTCTCTAAACATGTACCTGAAGGCAGTGATGTCAAAAGAAAGGCCTTTTTCAAAGATCTTGAGACCCAGGCAGGTTCATATGGAGGAAGGCAGTCTTTCACCTGTTTAGAATCAGAATAGTTGAGTTGGAAGGGGCCTATAAGACCATTAAGTCCAACCCCCTGCTCCATGCAGGAATCCACCTTAAAGCATCCCTGACAGATGGTTGTCCAGCTGCCTCTTGAAGGCCTCTAGTGTGGGAGAGCCCACCACCTCCCTAGGCCATTGGTTCCATTGTTGTACTGCTGTTAACAGGAAGCTTTTCCTGACATCCAACCAGAATCTGGCTTCCTGTCACTTGAGCCCATTATTCCATGTCCTGCCCTCTGGGCTGATCAAAAAGAGATCCTGGCCCTCCTCTGTGTGACAACCTTTTAAGTATTTGAAGAGTGCTATCATGTTTCCCCTCAGCCTTCTCTTCTCCAGGCTAAACATGCCCAGTTCTTCCAGTCTCTCTTCATAGGGCTTTGCTTCCAGACCCCTGATCATCCTCGTTGCCCTCTCCTGAACCCCCTCTAGCTTGTCTGCATCCTTCTTGAAGTGTGGTGCCCAGAACTGGACACAATACTCAAAATGAGGCCTAACTAGTGCTGAATAGAGGGGAACCAGTACATCGCGTGATTTGGAAGCTAAATTTCTTTTAATGCAGCCCAAAATAGCATTTGCTTTTTTGCAGCCACTTCACACTGTTGGCTCTGTTCTACAATAATTCCAGGATCCTTCTCGCTTGTATTGCTGATCCAAGTATCCCCTATCTTGTAACTCTGCATTTTGAAGTCGGTGGGGCCAACTCCCATGAAGCGCATTTGGGATTAAGGCATCTGACAAAGCATATTCCATAGAATCATAGAATAGCAGAGTTGGAAGGGGCCTACAAGGCCATTGAGTCCAACCCCCTGCTCCATGCAGGAACCCACCTTAAAGCATCCTTGACAGATGGCTGTCCAGCTGCCTCTAGAAGGCTTCTAGTGTGGCAGGGCCCACCACCTCCCTAGGTCATGGGTTCCATTGTCGTACTGCTCTAACCGTCAGGATGTTTTTCCTGATGTTCAGCCGGACTTTGGTATATAGCTCATGCGTGGCACTTCTTCCCCCAACCCCGCCTGCTACCAGTTTGAGAGACACGTGTAGTGTGTGATGTTTCTTGTTTGTTTCTTCCCTTTGGCTAGCACAGCCTCCCCAAACTGTGGGGCTTTAACGCCCATCAGCCCCAGCCAGGAACGCTGGGAGTTGCAATCCAAAACATCTGGAGGGTGCCAGGTTGGGGAAGGCTGCTCTTGGGTTTCTGACTGTTTGTGTTTGCTACCCGTGCCCCCTCCTCCCCCTCCCCTTCTTCATCCATCAGGGGCCGACCCACCGCCTGGAAATCACTCCTCCAGATTCGGAAAAGTTACTGTCAGTGCTGCGCTTGAGTGATCTTTCGACAGACGAGGAGGACGCCATTCACTGCAAAATGAACAAGTACGAGAAGAAGATTGACAGTTTACTGAACGTGGTGGGCTCATTGAAAAATGAGGTGAGGTGGTCAGCGTTGAGTTAAGCTGGGTTTAACACGCTTGGGTTTCATGAGGCCCTTTTCCTTTCCTCCTTTTGAAAACGAGCGTGCTGTTGTGCTCCCTTTTATTTTCCTCGTTTGGGCAAGACTTCCGTTTTCTGAAGGAAGCCCTCTTTTCTCTAATAGCTTCCTTGACCCTGCTTGTTAACCATGCCTGTGCCCTCTTGGACTCAGCACTATCTTTCCTAAACTACCTTTTAGCTGAGCTTCTGTTTTTGTGGTTTTGAGTAATCACACATTTTGAAGGGATTTAAACCCTCTTGATTCTCCCGCACCCCATGTGCTACCTCCAGTATCAGAGGCAGTAAACCTATATGCACCAGTGGCTGGGGAACATGGGCTGGAGGGTGATGTTGCACTCTTGTCCTGATTTGTGGGTTTCTGCTAGACCCTTGGTCTGATCCTGCGTGGCTCTTAATGATCAGTGCGGGCAGTGTGTTGGACAAGTTCATGATGCATTTTAGGTAGAAAAATAATGCTTTTTTTCTTTATCCTGAATCTACTGTCAGTCACCTTGATTGTTGAACCCTGCCTATTTGCGATCGGGCCAGGCTTTATCGTACTAGTGTACAAAGCCCTAAACAACTTGAGAAGGGAGCATCTCTCTTAGCAACCTTGCCCCGGTCACTGAGGTCATCAGAAGATATGCTCCTGGTGGTTCCACATGGACCTGTGGCCCAACTAGAATCCACCTGGAGCAGAGCCTTCAGGGTGGTGGCCCCTTTTGTTTGGAACTCCCTGCCCCTGGAGGTCCGGCAGGCAGCAACACTGTGTTCCTTCTGGCGCCTCCTGGAAACAGTCCAGGAAGCGTTCCATAATTGACCAATCACAGTGTTTTATTGGTACTCTGTTTTTAAAAGAACCATTTTAATATGGTATTTGGATGTTTTAAATGTTTTGTCCTTTCGTTCACCGCTCCAGAATCTGTCTTGAGATGTGAAGTGGTATTGAAATGTTGTAAATAAAGATATAGTAGTATTGAGAGAGAGAGAAATGATTTCTTTTTTTGAGCCTCTTTTTTTTTAAGGCAGCCTCGTGTGGCGCAGAGCGGTAAAGCAGCAGTTTCTGCAGCCGAAACTCTCCCCACGGCCTGAGTTCGATCCCAGCGGAAGCTGGTTTCAGGCAGCCGGCTCAGGTCGACTCAGCCTTCCATCCTCCCGAGGTTGGTAAAATGAGTACCCAGTGAGCTGGGGGAAAGGGAATAATGGCCGGGGCCTGCCAAGAAAACGTCAGCGAAAGCTGGCGTCCCTCCAAGAGTCAGTAATGACCCAGTGCTTGCACGACAGGTTCCTTTCCTTTCCTTTTTTTTAAGGGAGAAAGAAGGGGAAAGTGGCTGATGTCAAGCTCCCCAAACAAGCAAAATTAATAGGTTTCGGGCACAATCTTGTGCATGTTTAGACCGAAAAAAGTCCTACAAGTCCCAGTATTCCCCAGCCAGCAACTTTTTTTCTTTGGTCTAAATGGGCATAGGATTGCGCCCTCATTTTAAGAAGAACATTACACCTTTCTCCTGTTAGTAATGGCAAGTCAGTAAGTGTGAAAATGGTGTCCTCCCCGTTTGCAAATGATAACCCACCCTGCTGTAAGGATAAATGTTGGGGCCAGTTATTCTAGACAATATGGTATGTTGTAACAATGGCTGCGCTTCAAGCCTGGGCGTTCCATTCAGGGGGCCAGTGTCGTTTTCCTTTTTGCAGCGGCAAGAGTCCCACGTTCTCAGTGGGCAAAGCGGCCTTCCATTTTGGACGGGCGGAAGTTTGAAGTCTGGTTTATCTTCTCTAACGTTCCTCCTCACGGCTTCTCTCTTTTCGGCATAGGTCTTGCTAAATCGCTTCGGCCGCTGCGTTCTTCTTGTTTTCATTTGCGATTTGTGTTTCTTCTTTTCGTTTTGTGCCGAACGGTTACAGGACCAGGGGGTTCAGCTCAATGGACGTGGCATGTACACCTTTGTCTTCCTCACGCCCCCAAATCCTCTCTGTCCCATAACTGCCCACTGTTTAAGAACCAAAAGGGGTGGGGCTGGGGGCAGAATGATGAAGCTGAAAGAAATCGGGAGAGGGGGAAATTGGTCTAACAGGAAGGTGGGGCGTGTTCGGCCTGGATGTATTGCTGAAAAAGTCATATCTGGAGCAGCCCTTCTCCAACCTGGCCCACCCAATTTTTTTAGACTACAACTCCCAGCATTCCTGACCATCGGCCATGCTGGCTGTTGCCGATGGGAGTTGAAGGCTGCAGAAGGCCGGTCCAGAGAATTAGTGTCCTGAAGCGGTGTTGCCAGCTACTTGAACATAATTTATTATCTATGGCATTTGCGTACCTCCGAATATAGTAGCATCCCTCAGTGGTTCGCAGTGTTAAAATTCATTTAGATTCAACATTACAAACGCAGCATTAAAAGCACAATGTGAAGCAACTACAGTAGAAATTAGGAGCAGCAAAATGGAGCAGCTTGATTAATTTACTTCTGGCCCAGGGAAAGCCGGGGTGAAAAGGTGTGTTTTAGGAGATGTTTGGAAGATGCTACATTTTTTAGGAGACATTTGGAAGATGCCACCGTTTCTGCCACCCGAACCACGCAGGGGAGGGTTTTCCGGAGGGTGGGTGCCACTACAGAGAAGGCCCCGCCGTTGAGGTTCTTCCTGGTGACATTCTGTTTGCTTTGGCGTGACTAGCAAGAACTCTTCCGACGACGATCTTAAAGGTCGTCCGGGTGAGTATAAGGGAAGGCGGTCTGCTAGGTATCCCGGTCCCAAGTTTTTTAGGGCTGTGTATGATAATAGCAAAATCTTCTATGTGGCTCAGTAGCCGCTAGGCAGCATATCACGGCTGAAACTCTGTTGAACGCGTTTAATGTCTCCTCAGGTCAAAATGCCAAAGCGGGATGACCAGCGGTGCGTGGCCAAGCGTATCCTCGAAGAGCAGAAGGAAGAGCTGGACGACGTCACTCAGGAACTGGTGGAGACGGAACACGAGAACACCGTTCTCCGGCGAAATATCGAACGCATGAAGGAGGAGAAAGACCTTAGCCTGTAATGAAACTTTGGACCCTTCTCCTCTGCAATTCCTTCCGTCTCAAGCTGGGAATCGCCTTTTTCAAGGGGTTTGGGCGACCGTTAGCTAGTGATGGCAGTTATTAAGGGGAGGGGAAGGGGGGGAATTCATTTGTGTGAGTTACTTTTATGATGGTGGCAAGGAGTGCCTTGCTGGATCAGACCGAGGGTCCATCTAGTCCAGCACTCTGTTCTCACAGTGGACCAACAAGGCAGGACATGGTGCAACAGCACCCTCCCACCCATATTCCCCAGCAACTGGTGCACACAGGCTTACTGCCTCGGATACTGGAGGTAGCACAGAACCATCAGGGCTAGTAGCCCTTGATAGCCTTCTCCTCCAGGAATTTATCCAACCCCCTTTTAAAGCCGTCCCGATTGGTGGCCGTCACTACATCACGTGGCAGTGAGTTCCATAGTTTAACTCTGCGCTGTGTAAAAAAGTTATTCCTCTTTGTCCATCCTGAATCTCCCACCAATCAGCTTCATGAGATGACTCCTTTGGCTTTTAGTATTATGAGAGAGGGAGAAAAATGTCTCCCTATCCACGTTCTCCACACCAGGCATCATTTTGTACACCTCTATCCTGTCTCCCCTCAGCTTTTTTCCCCCCAAGCTAAACAATGCCAGCTGCTGTATTTATTTATTTATTTATTGCATTTGTATACTGCCCCATAGCCGAAGCTCTTTGGGCGGTTCACATAATGTTGTAATCTTCCCTCATAGGGGAGTCTGTCTATGGGACAAGTGTGTGTGACCCCTCCCAGCCCCAAAGCCCACTTTTCTGGTGGACTCCAGTTGGACCATAGGTCCTTGTGGAACCACCAGGAACGTGCCCTCAGATGACCTCAGTGACTGGGCAGGCTGGTAAGGGAGATGACGCCCTCTCAGGTATCCTGGTTTCAAGTTGGTTAGGGTTTTGTACTCAAGTATGAGATCCTTCAACCTGGCCCGGTAGCAAATGACTCTTCCTGTTATTTATTTCGTGTCTATACTGCCTCATAGCTGTTGTAAACTCTGAGAGGTTTACAATAATAACGTGCTCTTGCCTTCCAGACTCCAAAAGCGGCACTTGCTGCACGAAAAAGAATGCTTGATGTCCAAGCTAGTGGAGGCAGAGCTGGACGGAGCGGCAGCCGCCAAACAGATCCAGGCCCTGAAGGACACGATCGGAAAACTAAAATCTGTATGTGGCAGAGCAGGTGGTGCCGAGCGTCCATTCTCAGATCTGGAGCCTCCCCAACCACAAGGGAGCAGGCTGGGTTTTTTTGGGGGTGTGTGTGTGTGACTCGCCCTGGATGGGGACAGGAGGTGGAGCGTAGAACCTGCTTCTCTGTCCATTCCCAGCTCCGTGGGCTGTGCCTAGATGTTTAGCATCATGGAGGCGGTTGTATGAGGTGTTCAGGATGTAGGTGGGGGAACTTGTGGGTCGGCTCGTGAAGCGGGTGCGCTTTGGACCTCGCTTCCCTTGTTATCCCTGAGACTAACGGCCGTCTTACGTGGAGCGAGAGGCGAAGAGGCTTATCCTGCTCTTCCTTTTTGCCCCGTCTAGCTGGGGCTCTGCGGAGGAGGGGAGGCCTGGGGATGGGTCATCTCCCCGCTTCCCCAATCTCCTCCCCGTCCACAGAACTGCCCCCTTTCCTCCTCTGTATGTCTGTTTCTGTGGCCTTGGAGGGGCAGCCGGTGCGGTTCCCTCCACACTGGCTGCGAGGGGGCGGGAGGCTTGGACTCTCGGGTCCGAGGTCGGAGCGCTGTGTCCGACCTCAGATCCAGGATCTGAACTGTATTATGGGCCCCTGACTCCGGGATTTAATGGACCTGCGTGCCCACCCCTCTTTAGGTGGTAATACGTGTTATGTCACTTAACTTTAAAATGTGGTAACCCAGCCCTCCTGCATTTGGGGAAGGGAGGGAAGGGGCTTCTGCTGAGGGGTACCTGGGCGTCTGCGCTGGAGTCTCGCCCTCACGGCACTGCTGCTGGCAAAGCCATGGTGAGCGGAGCGTTGCTGGGAAGTTGTTCTGTTGGATAGAAAATCTGATAGTCTTGGCTTGGTTCCCTTTCCCTTCCCCCCACGACTTCAGGAGAAGCACATGACGGTTTCCGACATCAACACACTGACTAGGCAGAAGGAGCTGCTGTTGCAGAAGCTGAGCACTTTCGAAGAAACCAACCGGACGCTCCGAGACCTGCTGAGAGAGCAGCACAATCGGGAGGTGGGTGAGGGCTGGAACTCTGGCTCTGTGGTGCTGGGCCCCTCCTGTCGTAGAATCCTAGAACAGTGGAGTCGCACGGGGCCCCTAAGGCCGTCGAGTCCAACCCCCCCCCCCCCCGCTCAATACAGGGATCCACCCTAAAGCATCCCTGGAAGATGGTTGTCCAGCTGCCTCTTGAAGGCCTCTAGTATAGGAGAGCCCACCACCTCCCTAGGTCATTGGCTCCATTGTCATACTGCTCTAACAGTCAGGAAGTTTTTCCTGATGTCCAACCAGAATCTGGCTTCCTGTAACTGGACTCCATTATTCCATATCTTTACCCTAAGGTGCTTCATAGAATCATGGAATCATAGTAGAGTTGGAAGGGGGCTACAAGGCCATTGAGTCCAACCCCCTGCTCAATGCAGGAATCCACCCTAAAGCATCCCTGACAGCTGCCTCTTGAAGGCCTCGAGTGTGGGAGAGCCCACCACCTCCCTAGGTCATTGGTATTCGAGGCAGTAAGTCTGTGGGGAACATGGGTGGGAGGGTGCTGTTGCACCATGTCCTGCTTTGTTGGTCCCTTGTCAAGAGCTGGTTGGCCACTGTGTGAACAGAGTGCTGGACTAGACGGACCCTCGGTCTGATCCATCAGGACTCTTCTGATGTCACACTCCAAGGTCGGACCCAGGAGCCCAAGCTTCCTGCTTGTCATTCTCTGGATTTGGAAATTCTCCGGCTTGCATAGGCCTGGACTAGAACCCGGGGTCATCCCATGAAGCTGATGGGTGGGAGATCCAGGCCAAATAAAAGGAAGTACTTTTTCACACAGTGCATAGTTATATTTTGGAACTCACTACCACAAGATGTAGTGATGGCCACCAATCTGGGTGGCTTTAAAAGGGGGCTGTATAAATTCCTGGAGGCAAAGGCTATCCATGGCTACTAGCCCTGATGGTTGTGTGCTGTCTTTAGTACTCGAGGCAGTAAGCCTGTGTGCACCAGTTGCTGGGGAACATGGGTGGGAGGGTGCTGTTGCACCATGTCCTGCTTTGTTGGTCCCTGGCCGATGGCTGGTTGGCCACGGTGTGAACAGAGTGCTGGACTAGATGGGCACTTTTTTTGTTATTGGGGTTTTAGTGCTTTAACATCCTGTTTTAAGTTTGCCTTGGTTTGTACACTAGCAAGCTAGGAACCTTTTAATGGAAAGACCACCTAGTGACGTCTTTCATAATAACGATATGGATTTTGTAGTTCCTCCTTTTGCACAGTAATGCACGAATTAGCGTATTTCACGATTTCGGATCTGGGTGTGGAGCGGGGCGCTGGGCTGGGCACCGAGCCCTGGATTTCTCTTTGGGTCCAGCAGCTGAGGAACTCCTTTTAGTGAGTGACAAGCCGAGGACGTGCAGAGAAAGGGATGGGAGTTTTAAAAAATCTTCCATGAATCCTGCTGGTTTCTCTCCTTCAGAAAGACTCTCAAAAATTGGCCGAGCAGCAAGCGGCACTGATGAAAAGACTGACTGATTCGGATGCAGAGAAAGCGGTAAATACCAACGCAAATTCATTCTGTGTGCTTGTGTGTGTTTTCCTGCCTGTATATTGACAAGATATAAAGAGTTTGCCCTAATGTTAGCCACTGCCAGGGAACAGGGAATCAGGCATTAATTTTCTGATAAGGGCTCTCAGTGGGAAATCATGGGTTAATTAAACCATGGGTTGCCATGGCGCATGCTGAGCGCCACACCCACTCTTCTTGACTATTTAACCCCTGATTGGGCCTATCGGAGGTTATTTCCTGACACTATGGGTTAATTATGCATTAACCCACAGTTAACCTAATTTAACTGTAGGTTAAACGTGGGTTATTTAACATGTCAAGTAAAACCCCATGGGTCGAATCTTCAAAATGGCTGCGGAATGCACCATGGCAAATCATGGATGAATTAATCAACCCACGATTTGCTGACGTTACATTGTGGACCCTTGAGTCTGCAGGCCTTGCATAGGCTGTCCGGGAACGGGGGTGCATTTGCGTGGCTTTATGGGCGCGTACACTTTATTCAGTGCATTTCCAGAGTGAATCTGTCAGGACTATTTCTCTGCCCAGAAAATGTTGCATCCTAACTCTTTGAAAGAAGGGCTTTAGCTAAGGGAAGTGATACCTGTAACTAAATGTTCTGTGTCGTGGGCTCCTGGTTGCTGTTACAGTCAATAAGCCATGGTCTCCCACAGAGTCCTGAATGGGTTTGATTTAGGTTGCGTGGCCTCGTCTGGCGATGTTCTGCTTGCAGTGAGGTCCTTGCACCAATGTAATAGTGTAGGGTTGAGCAGTAGGGACACAAGCCTTGACCACGCCTCTCTTCTTTCTCTCCCTCCCCAATGTTGGTCTGACTTTTGTCTCTCGTGTCTGCCATTTTGTGTGTGTGGCTCTCTTTTTTTTGCAGCAATTAATAAAGAAGCTACAAGAGAAAGAAAAAGAAGTGGATGATTTAATGGTTCAGATGCAAACGGAAAAGGTACGCTCTTAATAGGACCCGGTATGGTGGGGGTCGAGGTTCTAAGCGGCGGCTTCCTGGCCTCAGAGTGAAGTAAGGGTGGGTGGGTGTGTCTGTGTGACTGTGTGGTTGGAGAAGCAGAGCTCCATCTTGTGAGTCTGTGTTTTGGTTTTATTTCCCAATTTTAGGACCAAGCAAAGACTGCATCTGAACTCTCCAAATCGATGGAAGCGGTCAGGGGGCATCTGCAGGCTCAGCTGCGCAATAAGGAAGCCGAGAACCATCGTCTGGGCATCCAGATCCGGGTACAAACGTCTTGCGATCTTCACGGGCCGAGGCCTGGCGCTACGCAGGCAGCAAGATGAGGTGGTCCAATGGATTGTACCACTTCAAACTGCAAGTTACCGGCGGGGGGGGGGGAGTGGAATAACATTTTGTTTAATGCTCCCTTGAACTTTGATTGCGAAACTTGCACGTTATGACGGAGGAGGAAATATTAAACTTTTATAACGCTCGTTTAGAATAATGTAAAAGCTTTTACAACGTGAGCTTTTAAAATTCGCCACGTGAGCTTTTAACATTCGGGGAGCGTTAAAAAGAAAGATGATCCCTGACTGCTGTCAGAAGTGGCGCAGTCCATTCTGCCACCTCAAAGCCTTCCTCCAACGTGGTGCTCTCCAGATGCTTTGGACCACAACTCCCATCATGCCTAACTGCTAACCATGCTGGCTGGGGCTGGTGGGAAGCCAGATTCTAGCCAGACAGCAGGAAAAACCTCCTGGCTGTTAGAGCGGTACGACAACGGAACCAATGATGCAGCTGGGCAGCTGTCAGGGATGCTTTGGGGTGGATTCCTGCGTTGAGTGGGGGGATGGACTCAATGGCCTTAGAGGCCCCTTCCAACTCTACAGTTCTATGAGTGAGTTGTAGCCCAAAACATCTGGAAGGCACCAGGTTGGGGAAGGCTGGTTGAAAGGTGCCAGGTTTGACATGTTTTTTTCCCATTGCCCTTGTCTAAGAACAGCGGTACCTCAGTGGTAGAGTTTACATGCTTTGCGCGCGGAAGGCCCCACATTCAGTCCCTTGCCTCCAAGTGCCATGTGATGCTGGAAGCTGCTGCCGGTCAGTGCAGTGACAGTATAGACCTAGAAGCACTAATAGATCACTTGGCGTAAGGCAGCTTTCTCGTGCTTCTTCCGTGCTCTCTTGTTAGCTGTGGCCCTTTGGCCGCCCGAAGCCCCAGCGAGTCCCTTGGGTGCGCCTTCATTTCCGTCTCTCGCCTCCCTTCCAGAATCTGGAGCGCGTTGCGGCTCAGCATAAGGCCGAAGTGGAGAACATCATGGAGCAGCTGAAGGAGCTGAAATCGAAGGGGGATCGCGACAAGGAGGCCCTCAAGAACGCGATCAAGGCGCAGAAAGAGCGAGCGGAGCGGAGCGAAGAATATGCCGAGCAGCTGAACATCCAGCTAGCGGAAAAGGTGAGAGGGCTGTGCCGGTTTATTTATTTATTGCATTTATATACCGCCCCATAGCCGAAGCTCTCTGGGTGGTTTACAGGAGGTAAAAACAGTAAACGTTAAAAAAATATGCAAAATTTAAAACCATCAAAAACATAAAAACAACAGTATCCATTTAAAAACTACAGTTCTGGGGTCTATTAAAAACAAACTTAGTGTTGTTAAATGCCTGGGAAAAGAGAAAAGCCTTGACCTGGCGCTGAAAAGATAACAATGTTGGCGCCAGGCGAGCCTCGTCGGGGAGATCATTCCATAATTGGGGGGCCACCACTGAAAAGGCCCTCTCCATCCTCCGAGTGTCCCTCGGAGTAGGCATTCGGAGGAGGACCTTAGATGTAGAGCGCAGTGTACAGGTAGGTTCATGTTGGGAGAGGCGTTCCATCAGGTATTATGGTCCCAAGCCATGTAGGGCTTTATAGGTTGTTTATTGTCCCCTGGGTTGGCCGTTTCCTTGTCGTTCTGCCCCAGTTGCGCAGCGAGATCCCCAAGGCGCCTGTTTTTGTATTCAGAGACACTTGTAATAACAGCTGCATCAATGTCATTTTAACATTTATTGGCTAATTCTGAGATGTGATTCAAAGTAGGCAAAAAAAAAAGCCCCCCCCAAATTGGTTTGGTGGACTTTCTCTTGGAGTGATGCAAACTTTTGAGCTGTACAGGACTTCCTCGAACACTGAACATCAGTGTCCTCTCATTCTGCCCGAAGAAGAACACTGTTGTTCTCAAAGGCTTGCCAACTTTCCAAGAGAAGCTGGTTTATTAAGTAATTAACTAACCTGAGTATTAAAGAATACTCAGCAGTCAAACCATATTTAACAGGCATGATGCTAACGTTAAACTCAGTGCCATCTGGTCTGAATTCTTAGACCTCTTTGAATCGTGATGCCCCCCCTCCCCTCCCATTTTGGATATCTCTTGTTCCTTTCCTTCCCCTCACCTACCCTCTTCTCCGTTCTCCCTCTGTTGTTGTCCTTCTCTGACTAATGTTTGCTGGCTCATGGTCATGAGATATCCAGGGAGAGTCTGTAAAAGGGAAAGGGGGATCTTCATGGGAGGGAGAGTGAACCTGCTGGCCTCTTCCCCGTGGTTAAGAGATTGGGCAACATTGCATTTATGTTAAGCCTGTATTGGTACACTTGCCCTGGCATTTATTTTGACCAGAGGTGGCTATAAGGCCTATAAGCCCAGGGGTGCCGTGAAAGTCCTATTACTTTTGTATGACATATCGTTAAGGGGTGTGTGTGTGTGTTTCAACTTGGTTTCTGTGCTCTGTTTACAATTGTACTTTCAACCCTAGGGTGACCATGTGAAACGGAGGACAGGGCTCCTGTATCTTTAACAGTTGCACAGAAAAGGGAATTTCAGCAGGGTGTCATTTGTAGGCATGCAGCACCTGGTGAAATTACCTCTTCATCCTAACAGTTAAAGCTGCAGGAGCTATACTAGAGTGACCAGATTCAAAAGAGGGCAGGGTACCTGCAGCTTTAACTGCAGTGATGAAGAGGGAATTTCACCCGGTGCTGCATGCATACAAAGGACACCTGCTGAAATTCCCTTTTCTATGCAACTGTTAAAGATACAGGAGCCCTGTCCTCCTTTTCACACGGTCACCCTACTCAACCCGCTCTCTCTCCCACCTCTTGCCTTGCTCGGCAGGACACCTACGTCGCCGAAGCGTTGTCTACCTTGGAATCTTGGAGGAGCCGCTACAACCAAGTGGTGAAAGACAAAAGCGATCTGGAGGTTGAGATTGTGATTCTGAACAGGTGAGGTCTGCGCTGCGTCTTTGAGAAGAGCCGGAGAGCCGGCACCTGGAGTAACCAGCATGAGTTTGGGAGGGAAGCGGCATAGTGGTCAGATCTGAGACATAACACCAGCACCCGGCACCCCCCACGTGCCTGGGACTCTGAATCCCATCAGCCCCAGCCTCCATGAAGAATGGCCTGGGGTGATGTGAGTTGTAGTCCAAAATATCTGGAGCTTAAGGGCTGCATTGTTGCTTTGTAGTGAGTCTAGAAGCTGGTGATGTTCAAGCAATGGGGCACCCATCACTGCCGTAATATTGTATTACATATGTTTGTGACATTTATTACTGTGTTGCCACCGGGGGGGGGGGGGAAGTACTCTGAGAAAACAAAGCAACAGTTAGCTTTGTTGATCTGATTCACAAAACAGGCACTGAATCCTGTTCTTTTCCCAAAGATGTAAACTAAACAAAAAATAAGCAAAATCCGTTGGGTATACAAATAAACCGGCAACAAAAAAAAATCTTTTTAAAAGGATCATTTAAGTTTGAGGCCGAAAACGTGTGATATCAGATCAGGCACTTTTGGCATGGAGCAAATTAAACATACAGTTTTGCTGTTAAAATGCAAACTTTGAACTTGTTTGAAATTTCAAAACTGTCTGCACGTCTACATTGTTCAAGCTTCAGTTTCAAAAGAAAAATGAGCAAAACCGGTCTAGTAGATCTCTAACAGTAAGCATTACATGAACGTATTCTTATAGAGATATCCCTCCCTCCTTCCAATGAGCTTAAGGCAGGGTCACAGTTCTGCATCCCACCTCCTCATTTGATGCTCGCGTCCCACCCGGTGAGGCTGGTCAGGCTGAGAGATAGTGACTTGCTCAAAGTCGCCCTGGGAGCTTCAAGGCTGAGTGGGGATTTGAATCCAGATCTCCTGGGTCCTAGTCCCAGCATACTCTAACCAAGGCTTCCTGAACCTGGCGCCCTCCAGATGTTTTGGACTACAAGTGTCAGGATTCCTGACCATTGGCCAGGCTGTTGGGGCAGATGGGAATTGAAGGCCGAAACATCTGGTTGGGGGAGGGTGCTCAAACCAGTACACCACATCGTTTGAACGCAGTATGGTTCCAGAAGGCTTGACACGCTTCACAGGTGTGTGAAATCCTGCCTTGTACCGGGGCTGCTTCTTTCTGCCTTGTGGGTAACTTTGAATTTCCCCCTGCAGCCGCATTTCAGACCTGCTAGAGCAACAAACCACCTTGGAGGACAAGATGCGGGAAGACCGAGACGCCTTGGTGGACAAACTGCACCGGCACGTCACGGAGAGCACCGCCTTCAAAATCGAGAACGAGAGGCTGAAGGTCAGTAGACCCGGGTTCTGCCAGATCCCAGCCATCAGTCAGATTCTTTGGGTTACCAAGATGAAACGAGCCACTTGTGCAAAAAGTGAACACTTTATTGATAGAAGGCGGGTGCAGAATATATACACGCAAGGCAAGTTCACGCCTCCTCCCCGGTAATTAAGCTCTCCTAGCTGGGTGTCTATCAGGGCCCCCACGATAGACAGAAGCCGTCCCTTGAGCCACAGACGTTCTCCAGGCTGCCCGGGCGCATTGTCCCCTGGAGCGAGAGCGAAGCCTGTGGATCGGATCTTCTAGGCTCCTCTGCTAGATGCTTGCCTCTCTCAGGAGCTGACAGGCTACATCCCCACTCTCAGAAGAAGTAAGTGGGGGCTCCCTCTCGCCGGTACCCCAAGAATCTCAACTTGGGAAACGAATTCCCTTTCTAGTGCCTGGTCAGAAATGAAAACTTCCCACCTTCTCCAGGCTGAGATAAGACCAGGGTGAGAAAAAGGTGCGATAACTATGAGAGGCCCATCCAGGGAATGATGCCCACT
This sequence comes from Elgaria multicarinata webbii, assembly GCF_023053635.1. NCBI lineage: Eukaryota > Metazoa > Chordata > Lepidosauria > Squamata > Anguidae > Elgaria > Elgaria multicarinata. The sequence continues at coordinate 5,662,777 of NC_086189.1, forward strand.
CGTGTCAGCTAAAGCCTGCTAAAATCTATTCGCTGTGTTAGGCTACACAGGTTGCCTAGCTGCATTTTGGAACTCTGTGAAGTCCGTATTTCTGCTCACTAACAAACTCACGACAACAATTCCTAGCGAAGACCTTGAAGGAAGCCTTATGGCTTGTGAGTTGGTCTGGTCTTTGTCCGCCAGGAGCATCTCCTGCAACAGGGTTGGGCGGATTTTGGGCTGGTGAGATCTGCTTGGTGGTTGTTTTTTTTATTAGAATCCCACTAAACAGGGACAGATACTAATTGGTGGGGTGGGAGCAGTGGGGTCAGTTCCCTCCTGCACCCCATGGGCCATGGCTTGGTATATAAATACAAACCTACATATGATCCATGGATCGGGGAATCTTAACACAAAACTCTCAAAGTGGTCATTAGAGCTGGCCAAAGACCTGGTCAAAAGCTGCCTGTGAACGCTCCCATTTTACAGGCCAGGAACACTGAGGTTGAGAGATAAGCAATTAACACAGGGCCAGCTGTGGCAGATTTTTTTTAAAAGCAACTTTCAGTTTCACTTGCTGTTGTTAAATTATTGGGAGTTGGAAAACCTTGCCAGCTGTTTGCACATCACCCAGAAGGCCCCGCTCTTCATTCTGCCTGCTCTCCTGTCCTACGCCAGCCCCGGTGAAATGAATGGGAGCTGCACACAAGTGTCCTTGGATGAACTTGCCTTCATTTCAGTAAAACGGGGGGCAGGAGATGTTCTGGGCGGGTTTATGCTCAGGATGAGCGTGTGCGTTGTGTTGTTGGCTGAGCGTACAAGCAGGCCCCCTATTCCGAATGAGTACGTTGTCTTTTCTGGCTCCTGCAGAACAGCATGACCCCGGTGGAAGAAAGGCTGAATCAAGCACAGCAGGAAGTCGCCAAGCTCAAGGCGTCCCTGAAGAGCTACGAAGGGCTGATAGAAACCTACAAGAATCAAGTATGTTGCTCAAAGCCCCTCTGTTTTCTTCTTCTTCTGTTTGCCCTGTTATGCATCGTTCTTGAACTGACACTTTGGAGCTGGGGTTTGGGGGCTCCACGTCAGCAAGCTTCTTGGGTAGTTTTCCGTTCTGGATACTTGTGGGAGTCATGCGTACGATTAGCATAATCAGCTCTTTGGGGCGGCATTATTAAACGAAGCCGAAGTTGGACCTTGGTTGAGATGGAATTCCCTCCTGGCTCTGTCCTTCTTGGCAGCATGAGGGTGGCGTGGGTGGGCTGGGACATCTCTCAAATCAGGGTTGTGCTCACTCATAGGCAAACCAACAGCATTCACACTTCTCTATAGAAGGCTTAGAATCATAGAATGGTAGAGTTGGAAGGGGCCTCTAAGGCCATCAAGTCCAACCCCCTGCTCAATGCAGGAATCCACATCAAAGCATCCTTGACAGATGGCTGTCCAGCTGCCTCTTGAAGGCCTCTAGGGTGGGAGAGCCCACCACCTCCCTAGGTCATTGGTTCCATTGTCGTGCAGGAAGTTTTTCCGCATTCCAGCCGGAATCTGGCTTCCCGTAACTTGAGCCCATTATTCCATGTCCTGCCCTCTGGGAGGATGGAGAAGAGATCCTGGTCTTCCTCTGTGTGACAACCTTTTAAGAGAGCTATCATGTCTCCCCTCAATCTTCTCTTCTCCAGGCTAAACATGCCCAGTTCTTTCAGTCTCTCTTCATAGGGCCTTGTTTCCAGACCCCTGATCTTCCTCGCTGCCCTCCTCTGGACCCCCTCCAACTTGTCTGCATCCTTCATGAAGTGTGGTGCCCAGAGCTGGACGCTTCTGTACTACTTCTGTACTACTTCGTCACAGGAGTACATTCTCCTGTACGGAGAGGGTCAGATGTTCAAGTGATGTCGTAGGGAGGGGGTTTCTGCTCTGCTGTTTAGTGAGATTGTCTCCAAAGTGCCGACAGAGGCACCGTGGGTCAGGGCTAGAACTCCCTTACTTCTCTGGTAACCCTGGTGGGGGTGGGGGGAAAGCAGTCCAGGAATCAGGGCATGAAGGACCCTCTGTCCTTCAATACTGAAGATTGGCTTAAATAGAGTATCCGTGTGAACACGACTCTAGACTTCCTCTTCCGATGTTGTGCACTGCAACTGCAGCTCCTCTCCATCCAGCTCTGTTTTCTAAAAAAATAAATATATATGTATTTGTGCCCAGGTATTGAAAACCCGAATGGAAGCTGATGAGGTGACACTGAAGCTGGAACTTTGTGACAAAGAGAACAAAGCACTAAAAGAAGAAATGAACAAAGAGATTGAAAATGTAAGTGTTTGGTCCAAACTGTGCTAGAAGCACATGATCTGTGCCTTTAGTGTGTTGCAGCCTTCCAGGGCTTCTCCATTTCTCCTTTTTTTAAAAAAAAGCACAAGCAAACCCGGAACGTATTTCAGTTGATGATGCTCCTTGCATGAACATCAACAAACCTGCATCTTAAATGCAAAGATGCATTTAATGCCTCGCCGCTGCTCTAGGTGTGAGCATTTCAATAAATCAGGCATCCATTTTGCTCTCTCCCTGCCTATCTCACCTTGCTTTTATCCATTCCTGCATCCGATGGAGTAGGTTTTACCTATGAAAGCTCATGTCGAACGCTTCGATTAAGCCCTTTGTATAAAAGGCGCTACATCATTCTTTTCTTTTAACGCCCGCCTTTGCCGCCCACAGGCTCGTAAGCAGTTCCAGAACCAGGTAGCAGAGTTAGAAAAGCTTCCCGAGATCCTAAAGATCACCGAATCGAAACTGGCTGAGTGTCAGGATCAGCTCAAGAGTTACGAAAAGAAGAACATGGACCTGTCAGCCATGATCACGGACCTCCGTCAGCGGGTAAGGGACTGGCAGAAGGCACCCACGCGGACTTCCAGCCGGGGACCCAAATGAGCCTTTAGCGTCCAGAAAATTGCAATCTTTGTCTCTTGTCTCGTCTCTTTTTGAAATGATTAAAGCACTGCACTGCAGAATAAATGGATGCGTCTTTGTTTGCTGTTCCTACGATCTCCCATTTAAGCTTCGCTCAGACCCCCGCTGCCTTTTCTGGCACGCAGACTACATGCTTTTCCAGGGCTTTAGCCATTTGCTAGGATTCATCAGTTCCCTTCATTCTTGTAGCTGTGCCTCCGTTTGCTTAGGTATGTACGTAACGTCTGGTTGCTGCTAATTTGCAGTACAAGCATAGAACCTGGAATCCCAAGGCCCTCTGGTGTCCAGCCACACAAATCCAAGTCTCTAGGCCTCATGACTCAGGAAGAGTCTGTGTATCAAGAATATTTGCACACGCTGGCTTGTTTTGCATGATTAATTCTGCTCACAGTGGGGTGGGGCGAGGAGCCAGGCTGGCATTGGTTGCACCGCCTGGGAGGATTTAGAAACTTGTATCCATTTCTGTGCCTGTGCGGTTGAGTCCTGCAACGCACACAACTTTGTGCATGTGTCATGTGCAAGTCCCAATCCCCACAAAACTTGGTATTGAACTTCCTAGCCATGTGGTCTGCTCACAGTTGAGGCTTGGTCCTCTAAGCCTCATCTCTGTGCTTTTTTTGGGTGGGTGGGGGGCATAATTTTGCATCTGCTGTCTTCGCTTAAAAGCTGGTCTGAATTCTTCTAAAATCCTAGATGTCGGCAGCAGACTCCATGATGCAAAATGAATCATGCAACATAAACGCCGGGCGGGTTGGAGTAGACTCTGAAGTCGTTTTCTGTTTGTCTTTTTAATTTTGGGCGATAGGATTGTTCCCTCATTGTTCTGTGCTCGGCTTACTCTGTGTGCTTCGCTTTGCTTGCAGGTGACCGGCAGCTTTATGTGTGTGGCGTTGAGAAGAAACGTTTGCGCTGGATCAGAAATAGTCTCTGAAAAGGCCAAAAAGTGGGAGCATGTACAGTGCTTAATGTGGGAGATGGAAGGTGCCAGGGCCCCCGGACCAGACAGACCCTCCTGCCCCCCAGAATTCAAAGTGTGCGTGCCTCATATGCGCACTTGTGGGCAGTGGCGATGCTGGGGTTGGTTACTCAGAGAGGAGGCCAAGACACCTTGATCAAAAGCTGCTCTTTATTTTGACTCGATGGGTCCCAGTTTCTGGCACCGAGCACCTACGGGCCCTGGTTCCACTTAAGCCCTGGACATGGGAGCTTTTTTCTTGCTGCTTTCTGCTCTTTTCTCTCCCTCTCTGGGAATCACGGAAGGGGTGGCGGCGGTGTCCTCGCCTTGAAAAAGCACAGCGCCCACGTCTTCTGGCTCTTCTTTGGTGCCTCTCTAAAACACTCCCATGATGGCGATGATAATGATGATGGTCAATCCTTTCATTTTAGGTTGAGCTCCAGGGAGACAAGATGGAGATGACGAGGGAGAAGTATCAGTCAGCCCAGGAAGAGAACAAGCAGTTGATCCTCAAGCTGGAAGAAGTGGAGAGGTGAGGGAGGGATCGTCCTGGGTGGGCGCAATCGAGCTCTGTTAAGAGAGGGCCGCGGACCGAGCAAAGCCGGGAGCTTGCCTTGTACGGAGGGTCTCCGGCTTGCAAAAGTCGATCAGCGGTTTTTGCGGGAACCTAGGACTGGGAGCTTTGCAGGCTTCTCCTGAGCATTGGGGCAGCGTTGGGAAGGCAAAATATTCCAGTATTGGGGAGGGGCCTGTAGCTCAGTGTGATAGAGCCCCTGATTTGCACATGGAAGGTCCCAGGTTCGATCCCTGGCGTCTCCAGGTAGGGCTGGGAAAACCACTGCCTGAAACCCTGGAGAGCCGCTGCTGCCAGTCAGTGTCAACGGTATTGGGCCAGATGGACCAAGGATCTGGCTCGGTATAAGGCAGCTTCCTATGTTCCTAATTAGCACCAAATGTCGGAGGTTCAGGTATGCAGTGGGGTGTGGGGAGCAAAGGCAGGGGTCAAGAAGCTGCAGCTACTGGCCCAACAATGCGCTTGCCATCACTTGCCTCCAAAGCAGGGGGGGGGGAATGTTCTGGCCAGGGCTGCCGGCTTGCTTCTTGGAATGCCACCCCCCCGGGGGGTCTGGATGACATCAGTGGGGTGGCGCCCTCGCTTCTCAGTCCCCTCCCTTCTTTTGAAGCTCCTCCCTCGGGATTAGAAATAGGAACGTCGGAAGCTGCCTTACGTTGCGTCGGTCCATCTAAGCCCAGTATGGTCGACACTGCCCTGCAGCAGCGGTTTCCGGCAGGCGTTTTCCCAGCCCTTCCTGGAAAACCTGGGACCTTCTGCATTCAAAGCAGGGGCTCTACCGGTGAGCCATGGCTCTTCCCTCTAACAATGTAACACCTCCTTGAATAATCCTGGGCGCTTCTTTAGTCTACCAAAGCATTTCCCCCGATTAATCTAGCTGACGCAACGTGGGCGCGCATAAGCGAAACTTTTCCCGTTGCCGTTTAGGAAGCTGGAAGCCACTAGCGGACAGAACATCGAATTCCTCCAGGTCATAGCCAAGCGGGAGGAGTCGATCCATCAGGCCCAGCTGCGCCTGGAGGAGAAGACCCGGGAGTGCAGCTCCTTAGCACGCCAGCTGGAGATGGCCATTGAGGATACCAAGAGGCAGGTTGGTACCTTTCTCCTGGCGAGGGTCCCCGAAAGAGTCAGGGAGAACTCCCAAGTGTCCTTGCCGGTGCAGTGGAATGCAGGTCCCTTTTCTGCAAGGAAGACAATTTAAGAAATTCTGCGAGAAGAAGTTTTAGTAGGGAAGGTCCTGGATATTTAGAACTTTCTTCCTGTTTTTTCCCCAAGCAGTTCAGTGCAGCTTGCATGGAGATATATGGAGATCCCTCCCACTTCATCCTCACAACACGATAATCCTGGGGAGGTTGGCGAGGCCTCACAGAGAGAGAGAGAGAGAGAGAGAGCGCACACAACTGGCCCAAAGTCACTCAGGAAGTGTTGTGCCTTGACAGGGATCCAAACTCAGATCTCAGCTGAACACTGAGACTCTATTTATTTAGTGCATTTCTATACCGCCCAATAGCCGAAGCTCCCTGGGCAGTTCACAAAAATTAAAGCCATTCAAAGCCTAAAACAAACAGTATAAAAACTGTTGAGTTATGGCTTTAGAAGCTGTTTAGTTATTGCACAGACTGGGTTTCTGGCACTTAACCTTTTGTGTTAAGTCTCTGTCTGGGCCCTACAGAGACTAGCAGAGATTACAGCGGTTCTCAGCCAAGTCAGCAAAGACGTGAATTAAGACAGAGATTTATGTAGGTTAAAACAAACCTTTTTACTGGCAAATAAATATATAATTTAGTTATGGCAGTACAGATACAAATACTTACAAACAGTCAGTCAATACAGCTCACATGAGGGACATGGAAGTTATACAGCACTTGAAAATACATTTACTTTTATAGATAACCTGTACAATGATGCAACTCCTTGCAACCCTTAATTGAAGACAATCAGTTAGACAATTATTCAATTATGACACTCAATGTCCAGGTGTAGAGTTGACCTTTAAGTTTCTGCTGAGTCTTCTGTTCCTCCAGATCCTCAGCAATTAACAAATCAATGGAAAACATAACCATGATCCATTCCAGGATCCAACAAAAACATGATATAAAATACGATATAAAAGCTCAACCAGAGAAAAACAGCAGCAATGCAAAATTGCAAATTTAAAACACCACGTTAAAATTTATTTATAGACTGTCAAAATGCTGGGAGAATAAAAAGGTCTTCACCTGGCGTCTAAAAGCATATAATGTAGGTGCCAAGTGAACCACCTTAGGGAGCTCATTCCACAGCCGGGGTGCCACAGCAGAGAAGGCCCTCCTCCTGGTAGCCCCCTGCCTCACTTCCTTTGGCAGAGGCTCATGGAGAAGGACTCCTGAGGATGACCTTAGGGTCTTGACAGGTACATATGGGAGGAGGCATTCCTTTAGATAGCCTGGCCCCAAGCTGTTTAGGGCTTTGAATGTTAATACCAGAGCTTTGAATCGGGCCTGGACCTGGACTGGCAGCCAGTGAAATTGGAAAAGGACTGGCGTGATGTGGTCTCGTTGGCCAGTCTTTGTTAATAAACTACACAACTCTCTCTCTCTCTGGTTCCTTGATTTCTCTATTTGTGGACAGGTGGGAAGCTGTAAATGAAAAAAATCTAAACCCAAAGGTTAACAAGAAGAAGCAATGTGAGGGTGGAGGGGAGGGGAAAGCGTTCATGAATAAGACTGTGTTGTGCTACCTGCCCCATCTTCGTATTTTAGAGGAAAATAAATGCTTGTTTCTCTGCGCGCGCATCTCCAAATTCTTTACCTCAATTCCTGGCAAGCTCTTTAAGGGGTGGGCATGCATTTTGGTGAATGGATATGCCCCCAGATCCTGGGAAGTGATTGGGGAACTGAAAATCATCCCAATCTGGAGGGTTTAGGGTAGAAATTTCCCTCCACTATTGTTTTTTTTTAAATTTTCTAGCATTGTTTTCCCAATGCTGTTCTGTCTTTGAACAAGAGGCAAAATGCAGATAACTCTTTCTAAATTTGTAGGGGGTGAGGAAGAGAAGTGGTACCGTTTTGATAAGGCGCAATCCTACTACGCATATTCAGACAAAATTCTACAACTCCCAGCAGTCCCCAACCAGCATGGCTCACTTAGGAATGCTGGGAGTTCTAGGACTTTTTCCCTGTCTTTTTTACATGCACTGGATTGTAGGGCTGTACTCCGCTCCTCCTCGGACCGGAGAAGCAGAAGTGGATTGGGGTGCTTCGCCTCCCCTTAAGGCGGAGGCGAAGAGGATCGGGGGAGCAGCGGAGCGGATCGAGGTGAAGGCGGATCCTTCGCCTCGATCCAGAGCTCCGCAAAAAAGGTAAGGGGGGGGTTACTTGGCTCTGCCACCGCTGCCCATACGGTGACAGTGGCAGAGCCAGGTAAGGGGGAGGGGGCTCTTACCTGCATCCGTCTGCGGCTGCTTCAACTGAGCCTGAGGACTCAAACAGGAAGACCAGGCCGCAACTGTTGAAGCAGCCGCGGGGCCGCGGATGGACGCAGGTAAGGGGGAGGAAGGAGGGGGGTGGTTACCTGGCCCTGCTGCCACCGCCTGTGCGGCGACGGCGGCAGAGCCAGGTAAGGGGGAGGGGGCTGTTACCTGCGTCCATCGCGGCCCGTCGCTGGCTTCACTAGAGCCCGCGGCTCAACCCGGAAGTGTAGGCCGCAAGTGGGGCCTACAGTTCCTGGTTGAGCCGCAGGCTCTAGTGAAGCTGGTGGTGGGCCGGGACGGAAGCAGGTAAGGGGGGAGGAGGGAGGGGGGCCTTACCTGGCGCTGCCCCCCCCCGCCTCTGCGGAGCTCCGATTCGGAGCCAGAGCTCCCCTAGTTGTCTTCTTTCTGCCTGCAGCTGGAACAAGCAAGGGACCGAGCTGCCGCGAGGGAAAGAGCATCGCAGTCCAAGATCCTGGATTTGGAGACCCAGCTGAGCAGGGTCAAGTCTGAACTGAACCAAACGCGGCGGAGCAAAGATGACGTGAGTGGGCCTTCCTGCAACAACACCCTCATCCATGTCGGTGATCCGGCCTCGTTTGTGGGCAGCTTCACCAGTTTGCCTGCCCTGTGAAAGGAAGAGGTTCAGGGGCTATGATTCTAAGGGATGTTTCGGTGCGGAGGCTGGCAGTATAGATGCATCCTTCGCAAAACACGGAATCCTAGGTCCGTGGGAATAGCTTTGGGCTCTGCCTTCTTGCGTTCAGCACCCAATTCTTTCCTTCCTGCCTCTAGTCCTGGGAGTGGAGATGGCCCTGACTGGTGGCAGGTGATAACTTCTTTGTAGATTTCAGTTTGATGACATGTAGTGGAATTTCAGGCACAAGCGAAGGTATAGTAGAACAACTGAAAGATGAATTCCAGAGGGCCGAGTTGCAGAGTTGAATTAAACTCTCTTCCCATGTCCACTTGCTAGTGCTGCAACTTCTATAACACTCTTAGGAGTCTAGAGATGTGAAGGTCCAAGGTAAAAAGGAAGGGAGCTGAATTATGGGGAGCTCAGAAGTCACATTACAGTATTTTAGAATAGGAGCTCTGGATTTCTGCATGGTGAGCTGCTATATGTTTGAGGAGTGGTCCCTTGTACAGAGAGAGTGTATAATAATAATAATAATAATAAGTCATTGACAGAAAAGAAAAACACACATACCTCATCGACATAGCAATACCGAATGACAAAAATATTGAAAAGGAAGAGGAAAAGAGAGAAAAATATACACCACTGGCCATGGAAGTCAAAGAACAGGAAAAGGTCACAATTATTCCATTAGTCACATCAGTCACTGGCATCACATAAAAAAACTACACAGAAAACCTTCAGAAACTGGGCCTACCAAAATACATCCACACCAACATCCAGAAAGCAGCCATACTTAAAACATGCTCAATTGTCAGAAAATTCCTGAATCTGTAAAAGACAGCATGACTTGGCAATGCCCGTCATGCCTGTCTAGAAAAACTGCTATGAGCAAGAAAGAGATAATAATAATAATAATAATAATAATAATAATAATAATAATAATTAATAATTCTCTCTCTGGATTGTGTATGTTTGTAATGCTGAGCTGGGATAGAGTTGGAGCTGACTCACCTGTGATTTCTTCTCAAACTTTTGCAGGCAGAGCGTCGGTATCAAAGCCGCCTCCAGGACCTGAAAGACCGCCTCGAACAGTCAGAGAGCACCAACCGCAGCATGCAAAACTACGTCCAGTTCCTCAAATCCTCTTACGCCAACGTCTTTGGAGACAGTGCCTTGTCAACCTCCCCCATCCGCCCTCGGTCTCCTCTGTGATCGAACCTTCCCGCTTAACGCCTGAGCCTCTCTTGCTAGAGGCCTGGCTGGGTGAACCTATTTCAAAGCCATAACAGATTCAGGAATCTGTGTAGCTCAGGTCTGCATCCTGTTCTTAGAGGGAACGATGCGTCTTCCACTTGGAGCAGGAAGCACGATGCATCGAGACTGGGAAGCATGGAGCACACTAACCCCTCCTCAATCTTCGAGTGCCTTACACAGGTTACAGGTTTTTCCCCCCAAGTAACCTGCCAACTTGTATCTCTGTATTTTTATTAATGTTTCGTGAATGCTTCCCGTTACAATTCCTCAAATTTCAAAGATCATGTGTATGAGATGCAGAGCGAAGGGGATTTTCAGTCAGCCACCGGAAGAGTGGTGAACACATGAAAGGCTGTGTCTGCTAGCAACACACCTTAGGGCCAAAACGCATGGACCGGGTTTGCACGATCGCGGCCAGAGAAATATGCCATGATGGATTATTTGCCCCACCGTGTGTGCCGGTCGGCTTTTGAATATTCAAGCCAGGGTTGCAGCTTGTCCTTTCGTGTGAAACCGATGAAGGTGGGTTGTTGGCATGGTAAATAAACAAGCCACGACCCTAAAAAAGCAGGCGACAGCAGTCGCAGCTTGAATATTCAAAATGCCCGCATGCACAACACGAGAGGCCCTGCAGGTAAAAGAAACCACAGTGCGCTGTTGCGACGTCTGAACAGGCCCATGAAGTGTGAACACCATTCCATTTCCTTCTCCTTCCTTGTTCTAGCTGTTTCAGGAGGCGGTGTCGGTTCAAATGTGTAATGATAACAGTTGTAAGGGACAAATCGCTGCAGTGTTCCCTGCCCGTTGAGGAAGGGTATTTCGCACTGCTTGTTCCTTAGGAAGAGGCTCCTGCAACCTACATTTATAGATCCACATTCTCTTCACCGTTCACCCTTTCCTTATGTGTCCCTTTGGGTTGAGCAGTGACATTTTGTTTGTCAAATAGCCATCTAACCATTTTGTTTTTCATTGGGTGTGCGTGTGTCTGTGTGATCTCTACATTTCACTATATTCTCTCCGTTCCTGCTTCAGAGTGGCACGTGCTGATATCCCCACCCCCCACTTTTAAATTGGGTGGGTGGGGGCTTTGTTCTAAGGCCACTGCTGGGTTGTTTGAACACTCTCTCCTGACCTCTGATGTTCTTCTGTAAAGCCACACAAAAATAACACTTTTGTCTTCCCATGTATTTATGCTTTATCACCTTCTGTTCCTGAATAGGTGGCAATGCGTTTGGTGATGGAGAAAATTGGCCAACTGGGTTGCTGTTTTCAATTTTTTAAATATTTATGTATAAGGCCATCACATCTGAATTGATTTTTTTAAAAATACTTGAGTTAACGTGTGACTTTTTACAAAATTGAAAAGGTGCTATGGTAAAGCTTCCTCCCCCGCTCAAATATAGCAGGTTTTATTAATGTGACTTATTTGTGTGTTTATTCCGTTCTGCAATTAAATAAGAACAATCCACAGTACAAAACATTGTAAAAGATGACATAGGGGGAAAGTACTGCAAGGACCTGGCGGAGTTGTGTGATGGTTTGAGATGAACTGAAGAAATCAGTTAATTGGGGGCGTCCCATATCCTCTACCCTCCCTTTTGTACAAACAATCAGCTGTTAGTGGTTAAAACACTATAATGGAAGTTACCACTTCCCCCCTCCTCTCATGCCTGTGGGTTTGGATTTCGAGCAAATGGGATCCCTTACGAAACATCACCAGGTTGCACCGAAGGTAAATTATTTAAATTGGCCTATGATTTACCACTGGGTAGGGCAAGAAAATAGCCTCGTTTGGGGCAGAGTGGTAAGCGGCAGTTACTGCAGCTGAAACACTCCCCATGGCCTGAGTTTGATCCCAGCGGAAGCTGGTTTCAGGCAGCCGGCTCAGGTCGACTCAGCCTTCCATCGTCCCGAGGTCTGTAAAATAAGTACCCAGCTAGCTGGGGGAAAGGTAACCACGACTGGGGAAGGCAATGGCAAACCACCCCACTACAAAGTCTGCCAAGAAAATGTCAGTGAAAGCAGGTGTCCCTCTAGGAGTCAGCAATGACTCAAGTGCTTTGCACGGGAGGTTCCTTTCCTTTCCAGGGCAAGAAAAGAAAGCTTATTATTATTATTATTATTATTATTATTATTATTATTATTATTATTATTAATTTATATAGCACCATCAATGTACATGGTGCTGTACAGAGTAAAACAGTAAATAGCAAGGCCCTGCCGCATAGGCTTACAATCTAATAAAGTTGTAGTAAACAATAAGGAGGGAAAGAGAATGCAAACAGGCACAGGGTAGGGTAAAACTAACAGTATAAAGTCCGCACAACATCAAGCTTTAAAAGCTTTAGGAAAAAGAAAAGTTTTTAGTTAGCAATTTCTTTATCTGCAGAGGTGGAAAACAACTGTTTGCCTTCTCTGTGTTATCAAATTTTCAACCAAATGTCAGAATTGGACAGTAGCTAGAGTTTTGCAGTATCATTCAGGACTCTAAAATTAAGGGCCGTTGTAGCCATAGTACCATACAACATCCTGGCTGCAATCGTACGCACGTCTACTCTGATGTCAGTCCTACTGAGCAGTGGAATAAGTGTATAGAATCGCAGCCTCATTTTGCCTAGTTTCTTAAGATTCTTTAGGCATCATCAAAATATAATGCCATGGTGCTTTACAAAGAGCAGGTATGATGGGTCCCTATGCCAAGGGGCCTGCAACCTAGGGCCTTTATTCATTCATTGCCTGGGTTACTTTGGCTTTGGGTTATATTTCAGCAAACATTTGCTACTGTGTCCACACTTTTGCTAAATTGTTCAGAGTGAAACTAGACGTGCTGGAACACCCCCGTCTCCAGTTTTTCAGTTGGGGCCAACAGATGACCTTTAAGGCGATATTAGATCATTATCTTCCGTGAATTGATCAGTAGCAGACATTGCAGGCTTCCAAAGCAGTCTGCTTCTCAGTACCAGTTACTGTTTCCAGCACCACTTACTGGAGAACAACAATGCAAGGAGGGCTATTTCCCCCCCCCCTCCTGACATGTTTGTGGGTGTCTGAAATACCGCTCTTACCATTGGTAGCTCTATGTTGAAAGCTGCCTTGAAGCTGGGGCAACTGTTCCAATTTTAGACCATAGCGATGATAATTACTTAGAGTAGCACATCTGATCCTTGGGAAAGGGAGCTGTTGGGTTCATAACGAAAGACATTTTTAAATACGGGTCTCGCGAAGTGAGAGAGTGTGAGCAGCTGCCCATAGAAACCAGTGAAGGAAGCTGACAATCGAGCTGCCTTCCAGATGTAATGGACTACACTCTCCATCATCCCTAGCCAGTATGGCACCAGGATGGGTGAAGTTGTTTAAATGATTATATCTTAGCTTTCCAGATGTGTGGGACTACAGCCCCCATCAAATTTGCAAATGATGCAAAATTTGCAGAAGACACAAAATTGGGTGGGATAGCTAATACCCTGGAAGACAGAAACTTCAAAGTGATCTTGATAGGCTGGAGTGCTGGGCTGAAAACAACAGGATGAAATTTAATAGGGATAAATGCCAAGTTCTACATTTAGGAAATAGAAACCAAAGGCACAGTTACAAGATGGGGGATACTTGGCTCAGCAATACTACAAACGAGAAGGATCTTGGAATTGTAGATCACAAGCTGAATATGAGCCAACAGTGCGATATGGCTGCAAGAAAGGCAAATGCTATTTTGGGCTGCATTAATAGAGTATAGCTTCCAAATTGTGTGAGGTCCTGGTTCCTCTCTATTCAGCCCTGGTTAGGCCTCATCTAGAGTATTGTGTCCAGTTCTGGGCTCCACAATTCAAGAAGGACGCAGACAAGCTGGAGCGTTTTCGGAGAAGGGCAACCAGGATGATCAGGGGTCTGGAAACAAAGCCCTATGAAGAGAGACTGAAAGAACTGGGCATGTTTAGCCTGGAGAAGGGAAGATTGAGGGGAGACATGAGAGCACTCTTCAAATACTTAAACGGTTGTCACACAGAGGAGGGCCAGGATCTCTTCTCGATCCTCCCAGAGTGCAGGACATGGAATAACGGGCTCAAGGTAAAGGAAGCCAGATTCCAGCTGGACATCATGAAAAACTTCCTGACTGTTAGAGCAGTAGGACAATGGAATCAGTTGCCTAGGGAGGTTGTGGGCTGTCCCACACTAGAGTCATTCAAGAGGCAGCTGGACAACCCTCTGTGAGGGATGCTTTAGGATGGATTCTTGCATTGAGCAGGGGGTTGGACTCGATGGCCTTGTAGGCCCCTTCCAACTCTGCTCTTCTATGATTCTATATGCAGCCAGCATGGCTGTGGATGATGGGACTTGTAGTTCCACACCTGCAAAGCCCTAGGATGGGGAAGGTCGTTTGAATTATAATCCTTTCAAAGCATCCTTCCATATCAAGGCGCCCCTCCAGGTATCTTGGGACCACAGCTCCTGCCTTACACGTTGCGACTTTTCACGCCGCAGCTTGTAGCGCCCTCCTCCCTCCTCAAGGGGGCGTTCGTCTTCGCCGCGCGCTCTTTGGTTTCCCCACAGCACGGAGCGTCCCTTCGACTCCTTCCGGTCGCTCCCGGAAGCGGTTCGTTAAAGGCGGGCCTCGCGTTGTTGGGGGCGACGGTGGGGGTCAGTCTCGAGGTTCCCTCGCCCGCTGAGCGATGCCGTCCGAGCGGTTCCGCATGGAGACGGTGGAGGCCCTGCGGGGCAGCCGCAAAGGGCAGCTCACCTACTGCCCAGACTGGAGGCCGCTCGGAGAGGTGCGTAGGGCTTGCCCCCCACCCCAACTCGCCCCAGTTCTCTGTCCCTGATGGTGCAGCGCAGCAGCTATTTCCTTGTAACGCCTCTGTGTTGGGCGTGACGTGGCTATGTGCTGATTAGGTTACGTTTCATTCTGTCCTTCATCATTATGAGCTGCCTTGAGTGCTGTGTTTTATTAAACGAAGGCACAGCCCCATGTGTGTTTAGACAGGAAGAAGTGCCCTCTGACCCCCAGTGTGCAAGTCTGCAGCTTGCATCCAATCTTCATAGAATAGAATAGCAGAGTTGGAAGGGGCCTACAAGGCCATCGGGTCCAACCCCCTGCTCAATGCAGGGGGAAGGAAAGGAAAGGAACCTCCCGTGCAAAGCACTTGAGTCATTGCTGACTCTTAGAGGGACGCCTGCTTTCGCTGACGTTTTCTTGGCAGACTTTGAAGCGGGGTGGTTTGCCATTGCCTTCCCCAGTTGTGGTTACCTTTCCCCCAGCTAGCTGGGTACTCATTTTACAGACCTCGGAAGGATGGAAGGCCGAGTCAACCTGAGCCGGCTGCCTGAGAACCAGCTTCCGCTGGGATCGAACTCAGGTCGTGGGGAGAGTTTCCGCTGCAGTAACTGCCGCTTACCACTCTGCACCACACGAGGAATCCACCCTAAAGCATCCCTGACAGATGGTTGTCCAGCTGCCTCTTGAATGCCTCTAGTATGGGAGAGCCCACAACCTCCCTAGGTCACTGATTCCATTGTCGTACTGCTCTAACAGTCAGGAAGTTTTTCCTGATGTCCAGCCGGAATCTGGCTTCCTTTAACTTGAGCCCGTTATTCCGTGTCCTGCACTCTGGGATGATCGAGAAGAGATCCTGGCCTTCCTCTGTGTGACAACCTTTTAAGTATTTGAAGAGTGCTATCATGTCTCCCCTCAATCTTCTCTTCTCCAGGCTAAACATGCCCAGTTCTTTCAGTCTCTCTTCATAGGGCTTTGTTTCCAGACCCCTGATCATTCTGGTTGCCCTCCTCTGAACATGCTCCAGCTTGTCTGCATCCTTCTTGTATTGTGGAGCCCAGAACTGGACGCAATACTCTAGATGAGGCCTAACCAGGGCCAAATAGAGAGGAACCAGTACCTCACGCGATTTGGAAGCTATACTTCTATTAATGCAGCCCAAAATAGCATTGGCCTTTCTTGCAGCCATATCACACTGTTGGCTCCTATTCAGCTTGTGATCTACAACAATTCCAAGATCCTTCTCGTTTGTAGTATTGCTTGTAGTATTGTTTGTAGTATTGTTACTTGAGCCCGTTATTCCATGTCCTGCACTCTGGGAGGATCGAGAAGAGATCCTGGCATCCTCTGGGTGACAAACTTTCCAGTACTTGGAGAGTTAATCCTACTTAGAGTAGACCCAATTGAAAGAATGGGACTTGGTTAGTTATAACTAATGTAAGTTGTATTCATTCCAATGGTCAACTCTAGATGGGACTAACATGGGATGAAACCCTGCAGGTTCTTTTTTGTTGGGGCATTTTCCGGAAGGTTAGCCCTGTTAAATTTGTCACTGCAAAAACAACTCAGGGTGCCATCATATGCATGTTTAAGATTAAGACAGGGGAAACGGCCTACAACTTCCAGCATTATTTGTTAGTGTTAGTGTTATATCCCACCTTTTTCCCTCTCCCAAGGAACCCAAAGGGGGTTACATAGTCCCCATCCTCTCCATTTTATTCTCACAACCCTGTGAGGTAGGTTAAGCTGTGACTCACTGACTGGCCCAAAGTCAGCCGTTGAGGTTCAAGGCCAGGTAGGGACTAGAACCTTGGTCTCCCCAATCCCAGTCCAACACTCTAACCGCACTGTCTCTCTTTGCAAACCAATGCTCAATCAACCCTAAAGCCTCTTCAAGGTTTTAGGCAGGAGTTTTTTCCAAAGACCTGCCTGGATATGTGGGGAATTGGGATCCCAGGACCTTCTGCATGCAAAGTAGCGGCTGTCAGAAACGTCCTGCTCTCAGAAATTGGAAGTAAGCCTCATTGATCACAGTGGGACTTACCTCTGAGTACACATGCCTAGGATTGCACTGTTAATTAATTCAAAGCCCCGCTTGGAGGAACTAAATCAATCCCATTGGGTTCATTCAGTCTTACTCCCAGACTAGCGTGCAAATGTATTCAGCCTTTCAGCATAATCCTAGGTGTATCTGCTTAGAGCTGCGCCCTTAGAGTTTACTGGGGTGCCAGGTAATCACGTGGAGAGATTCAGCCTTTCAGCACGATTCTAGGAGCATTTACTCTGAGGGAAGCCTTATGGAGTCCTGATTGGGGGGGGGGGCTTAAATCCAGCCTTTCAGAGCAATCCTAGACACATGTATTCAGACGTAAGCCCCACTGAATTCATGTGGCATGCTCATGCAATATTTTGTTTTCCATAGGAAATTCTGGAAGGATATCAAGGCCCCCCTGAGCTGTCTCCCTACTCAGGCTGGGTGCTAGAAAAAATGCTCTCCCATTCTCCAGAGTCGCTTCCTCTGTTTACGGGCTCGGGACCGGGTGAGTCCGCCGTTACACGCAGGTGGTCCTCCCACACGATCACTACTTCTCCTGCCAGCCAGCCGGTCTTCACACCATTGACAACAGAAGCACCAAGCGATATACAGGTAATCTCATTTTTGGCAGTCTCAGAAGCCTCAGTTAGTGGCTCATTCTTAGATCCTAAATCAGCCTTCCTCAACCTGGGGCGCTCCAGATGTGTTGGACTGCACCTCCCAGAATGCCCCAGCCAGCCTGGCTGGGGCATTCTGGGAGTTGCAGTCCAACACATCTGGAGCGCCCCAGGTTGAGGAAGGCTGCCCTGAATAAAGAATATGGCAAACGGAGACAGGGGACATTGCCTTTTCGTTGGCGGCCCATCTGTTGTCCAGAGGAGCAGCAGCTGTGGGGAGTTTATTTTATTTATTTAAAATACTTCAATCGCGCCTTTCTGTCTGACAACAGGCCTTCATGGCGGGTTACAATAAAATAAAAATGATTAATTTTAATCTTCGTAACTGGATTGAAAGTTCACCCGACTGCAAGGTGGGGTTTAATTCCATTCTCATTCTCTTGTGTGCTTTTTCAGCTGTGGGTTATAGCGAGATTCTTTTTTCCAGGTGCAGCATAAGCGGTTGAGAAATGGGTGATGGTCTAGGATCCACCAACGGATTGCGTTTGGACTTCCGTCACGGGCACGATCGTTCACCCCTTTCCTCCCACTGCTGCTTTCTGCTGCTGCTGCTTCACAGCTTCCAGTTGTGAGTCCAGCTTCTAACTTGCCCCCCTCCCCTTCCTGCTTGCACAGGATTACAAGAAAGGGAGAACCCCGGAGAGCGACCAAGAAGCCTTTACTTCACCTCCGCTCTCGAAAAGCACCGGGGTCGATGGCCTGATACGTTTGCACGAGGAAATCCAGAAGCTGAAAGGCAAGGTAAACCATAAGCCCCAGCCTAAAAGGGCGAAGGCAGCATGGCTGAAGGAGGCCGTGAAAACTAACAACTGACTGCAAGCTTAAAAGTATCAGAGATGAATAGGCATAGACTGTGTGTGAGAGAGCCAGTGGGGCGTAGTGGCGAAGGTGTTGGACTGGGAGTCGGGAGATCCGGGTTCTAGTCCCCACTCTGCCATGGAACCCCCACTGGGTGACTTTGGGCCAGTCACAGACTCTCAGCCCAGCCCACCTCACAGGGTTGTTGTTGTGAGGATAAAGTGGAGAGGAGGAGGATTATGTAGGCCGCCTTGGGTTCCTTGGAGGGAAAAAGGCGGGATATAATAGTAATAAATAAATAAATAGACTGGAGGGTTGCGGGACGACTCAAGGGATGAGTGTATTTTCAGAGAAATGCCCGTGGGGCTGCATTCTGGCGGCCGAAGGGGAAAGGGGTGGAGCAAAAAACATTAAAAAAATTATACCAGTGTATTTTAGCTTCAAATTCTTATTGCCAGTAACTATGGTGCAACCACACTTAGAATATGGTGTACAACAAAAATTATGGGAAATGGTGTTTAATGAGATTAAAGAAATTATAGGAATGGAGATAGAAGGGACACCTACTGTGGCATTGTTATCAGTCTATGGAGAATTGAATTGTAATCAGGAGACAAAAGAATTGATAACAAATTTGTTAACAGCTGCAAGATTAATGATATCCAGGAACTGGAAGGTTCAAGGGGTTTATCCTATAGAACAGCCTTCCTCAACCTGGGGAGCTCCAGATGTGTTGGACTACAACTCCCAGAATGCATTCTGGGAGATGCAGTCCAACACATCTGGAGTGCCCCAGGTTGAGGAAGGCTGATAAAGAAGATTGGTACAAAGAAATATGGGATATTGCTATTAACGATAAATTAACATGTAACATGAGAGTCAGAAGAGGAATGATAAAAACGAATGATTTTGAAGAAATATGGAAACAGTCTTTAGATTTTGTACTATTAAAGGGGAGAGGGAAAACACCTCCAGAGGAAGTAATGAGATTTTGGAAATTTGAATAAGATCCCGTGGTTGGGGGAAGCACATTAATGTTAATCATTGACTATATTAAATGGAAAAGTTTAAAAAATTAAAAAGAAAAAGAACAAAAAGAATACGGTGTACAGTTCTGGTCACCACACCTAAAAAAGATATTGTAGAGCCGATGGGAAAATGCAGAAAAGGGAAATTAAAATGATCAAGGGGCTGGAGCGTCTCCCCTAGGAGGGAAGGTTGCAACAGCTGGGATTGTTTAGCTTGGAAAAAAGGAGGCTGAGGGGAGACAGGACAGAGGTGTACAAAACGATGCCTGGTGCGGAGAATGTGGAGAGGGAGACATTTTTCTCCCTCTCTCAAAATACTAGAACCCAACGGGGTCATCCCAAGAAGCTGATGGGTGGGAGATCCAGGACAAATAATAGGAAGGACTTCTTCACACAACACATAGGTAAACTGTGGAATTCACTGCCAGGAGAAATAGTGATGGCCACCACTTTGGATGGCTTTAAAAGGGGGTTGGATAAATGCCTGGAGGAGGAGAAGGCTATCAATGGCTGCTAATCCTGATGGCTATGTGCAACCTCCAGTATCAGAGCCAGTAGGCCTGTATACACCATTTGCTGGGGAACATGGGTGGGAGGGTGCTGCTGCAGTCGTGTTCTGCTTGTGGGTTTTCCGTAGGTAGCTGGTCGGCCACTGTGTGTTCAGAGTGCTGGACTAGGTCAGCCTTCCTCAACCTGGGGCGCTCCAGACGTGTTGGACTGCATCTCCCAGAATGCCCCAGCCAGCTGGCTGGGGCATTCTGGGAGTTGTAGTCCAACACGTCTGGAGCGCCCCAGGTTGAGCAAGGCTGGACTAGATGGACCCTTGGCCTGATCCAGCATCAGCGATCTTCTTATGTTCTTAGCTAAGCGTTGAGAGAGGCATTCCACCTTTTAGAACGGAGGAAAAAACGGTTAGGGCCAGGTTTGCCACCCCCGGCATACCCTTTATTCCTTGGATTTGTACCCCATATTTCTACTTAAAAAATGGCACTCAAGATGGCTTGCAGGCATAATTAAAATGGAATAAAATAGTAAAATACATCAAAATACGATAAAAACGTAAGAATTACAGAATAAGAGATGAAAAGAGCTCCCAACCCAACAGACTCACAGGGCAAAGGTCTTCTTGAATAAAGTGGCATTTGCTTGCTCACTTGCTATCAGAGAGGGAACGAACTCAATCTCTCGTGGGAGGGAGTTCTATAACCTGGGAGAGCCACTGAAAAGCCCTCTCATGTCACCACGTCTGAAGGTGGTGGTCTCGAAAGAAGGGCCTCTTCAGAATATCTTAAGAACTGAATATCTTAAGAACAGGCTTGAATGAGAGAAGGTAGCCCGGTCCCTATAAAGCCTGGCTTTATAGGTCGTAGTCAGTAGAATCATAGAATAGCAGAGTTGGAAGGGGCCTACAAGGCCACTGAGTCCAACCCCCTGCTCAATGCAGGAATCCACCCTAAAGCATCCCTGACAGATGCTTGTCCAGCTGCCTCTTGAAGGCCTCTAGTGTGGGAGAGGCCACAACCTCCCTAGGTAACTGGTTCCATTGTCATACTGCTCTAACAGTCAGGACATTTTTCCTGATGTCCAGGCGGAATCTGGCTTCCTTTAACTTGAGCCCGTTATTCCATGTCCTGCCCCCTGGGAGGATCGAGAAGAGATCCTGGCCCTCCTCTGTGTGACAACCTTTTAAGTATTTGAAGAGTGCTTTCATGCCTCCCCTCAATCTTCTCTTCTCCAGGCTAAACATGCCCAGTTCTTTCAGTCTCTCTTCATAGGGCTTTGTTTCCAGACCCCTGATCATCCTCATTGCCCTCATAGAATCATAGAATAGTAGAGTTGATAGGGGCCTACAAGGCCATCGAGTCCAACACCCTGCTCAATGCAGGAATCCACCCTAAAGCATCCCTGACAGATGCTTGTCCAGCTGCCTCTTGAGGGCCTCCAGTGTGGGAGAGCCCACCACCTCCCTAGGTAACTGGTACTTTGAATTCTGCCCAGAAACAGACTGATAACCAGTGAAGCTGCTGTAACGAGGGAGTCCCTTGGCACTGGTCTTTGCATTGGTTCCCCCAGTCGCCAGTAAGGTTTGCGCTTGGATATCCAGGTGATTTGGTGCAGAGCACAGCAAAGAATGCCCTTCCCGCATATGTTCCAAATTATGACCCCAGGAAGACTCAAACTTGCAAATTGATAGAAAGACCCCTGTCTGCTGTGTGAGTTTCTAGTGTGTCTGTGTTGCCAGTTCCTCCACTTTCGTTTCCAACCTGCAGGAAGAGCTCAAGCACCGCTTGGAGCTGCAAGAGCAGGTGGTGAAGGCCGCGTCCGCTGAGGCCAGCGAGTTGCTGAAGCGCTTTGACGAGCTGAAGGAGCTGAAACAGCACCAGGAGTATCAGCACCTGCAGCAAGAGATCGAGGACAGGTGAGAGGCTCTGAGCGCCCCCACGTTTGTCTCGACGGAGCCTTGTCTTGATGCATTGGCTGGGTTCGCACAACCCGCTGTCCAACCCTCAGGGGTTGAGTGCGGGTTGTTTGTTGAACCGAGGGTTGTTTGTTGAACCGAGGGTTGTTTGTTGAACCGTGAATTAGCGTGTTGTCTGAACTCAGGACATTTCCCACGAGGTGGCTTGTTAATCATGCAGCATGGCTCCCCCCCCCCCCCCCAAGAACAAGCCGTATTGAGAACCCATGGTTTGTTGTTGGATTGTTCAGGGGTGTTAACAAGCCACCCTGTGGGAAATGTCCTGGGTTCATTAACCCACAGTTCAACAACAAACAACGCACCTATAACCCAGGCTTAAACACTGGCAGTCCCGTTGGCTTGGTGGAAGTGTCACATAAACCGGCGCTTCTGTTTTCAGCTCCAAAGAAGCTCAAGGCCAGCAGGAAAAACTAAAGGAGGAACATCGCCGGAGAGCAAAGGTATGTGCCATGGGGCAGCGGAAGCCGACCCAAGACAGCGGAGGGGGGCTGGGATTCGAGATGAGCTGAGTTAGCCGGAACGGGAAGATCCTTGAACTCAGCCCTTTGCCCCCAGGCGGGTCCACAGCCATCTCCCGCTGCTGTCTTGTGACCCAAAACAGGGTCGTGCCCCTAACTTAAGGTGGGCCGCCCCGGCAGCACCCTCACCCTTCTTTTGTCATTTATGTTTTCAAGATATGGGGGGAAAGGTGGGGAGATAGAGCGAGATCAGAATACAGGAAGAGGCAGAAAAGGAGAACAATGAAGGAGGAGTTGAGGAAAAGGGGAAAGGTGGGTGTATGTCGTGCAACGAAGCAATTATAAGCGGGCCCCGTTGTTCTGCATCAGGGCAAACCGCTGCCAGTGTCCGTGGCAGAGGGGAATGACCCTCCCCACGGGAAGCAGTGCCGGGTGTCCTTCGTGGATGGAACTGCCATCATCGGAGCTTGGTTTTCTGCCCGGCTCTGCAGTGCTAAATGTTCGTTCATTCATTCATGTCATTTATTTATTATACTTCAATACTGCCCCATAGCCGAAGCTCTCCGGGCAGTTAATAAAAAAACTATTAAAATACATCATTTAAAGTATAAAAAGCCATTCATGCAAGGACATAAAACAGATAGCACGTACAACAATGTATAAAAACAATCAGCCAGAGATCTGATAAAAAAACTTGTTATATGCTGAGAACTGACTGAGACGAGAGCAGTCTTCATCTGGCGCCGAAAATATTTATTTATTTATTTATTTATTACATTTATATACCGCCCCATAGCCAAAGCTCTCTGGGCGGTTTACAAAAGTTAAAAACAGTAAACCTTAAAAAAGTATACAAAATTTAAAACCATCAAAAACGTAAGAACAACAGTATGAAAAAACAACATCCATTTAAAAACAGCCGTTCTGGGGTCCGTTAAAAGACAAACTTGACGTTGTTAAATGCTGTTAAATGCCTGGGAGAAGAGAAAAGTCTTGACAGTGTTGGCGCCAGGCAAAGATGGCGATGTTGGTGCTGGGCCTTGCTGGGGAGATCATTCCATAAACAGGGGAGGGGGCCCACCACCGAGAAGTCCCTCTCCCTCCTTGCTGCACTCTGATGCAAAGCGTCGGTTCATGCCGGGAGAGGCGTTCCATCAGGTGTTGCGCTCCCGAGTCGCGTAAGGCTTTATAGGTCAAAACCAGCACCTTGAATCGGGCTCAAAACCGTACAGGCAGCCAGTGCAAGCCGGGCCAGCATCGGTGTTGTAGCTTTGGACCGACTTGTTCCTGTTACCCCTCTGGCCGCCGCATTTTGCACAAGCTGCAGCTTCCGAACCGTCTCCAAGGGCAGCCCCAGGCAGAGTGCTGGCTAGCAGCAGCGGAGGGTGATTGATGGCTATGCTGAACTCGCTCTTCTTAACTTCCCTTCCCTAAACCGCGTGGCTCTCCCGTCTTCTCCCCCTCCCACCTTGCAAGCTCTTGAGCCGGAAATTGCGGGAGGCAGAGCAGCAGCGACAGCGGCAAGAGGAGCTGGAGCGCCATCGCAGGGAAAAGGGCCAGGAGCGGCTGCGCTGCCTTTACTCCATCCAGGAGGAGATGCTGCAGATCAACCAACAGATCGGCCTCAGCTACAGGCATAAAGAGTTGCCGGGCATCGACCTCTCGCTCTACAGCAGCCGCGGCAATCAGATCTGCGGGGAGGTGTCGGGGCTTGTCCGCCTGGCCAGCGAGGTAAAGGGAGCCGAGAGCGCGCGCTTGCACAGGTGTAGGTCTTCTGGGCACCCTTGCGGTGCTCCTTCACCTTTTCTGGATCCAAATTCCCCTTTGAAAGCCTCACCTGTTATGTTATGTTATTTATTTATTTATTTTAAGGATTTTTATGCCGCCATTCAGCCAAAAAAGGCTCTCACGGCGGCTTACAAAAGTATTTCTTGACAGTCCCTGCCCACAGGCTTACAATCTAAAAGACATGACACAAAAGGAAAGGGGATTGGGAGGGAGGAGGAGGAGGGGGGAAAGGAAAGCAAACTCAGGCACTACAATCTTAGTTGGAAAGTTCAGCAGTTACAGGTGACAGCAGGAGGGAGGGGGCTCTGAGCTGGAGCTGGACCCAGGCACGGTGGAGAGGTGCCTGGCTGCTGCTTCCTCCCTCACTGGTGGCCTCTCCAGAGACAGTAGGTAGCAGGAGCATAAATAATGTTATGTTATGTTTAGCCTGGAGAAGAGAAGATTGAAGGGAGACATGAGAGCACTCTTCAAATACTTAAAAGGTTGTCACACAGAGGAGGGCCAGGATCTCTTCTCCATCCTCCCAGAGTGCAGGATGTGGAATAACAGGAAGCCAGATTCCAGCTGGACATCAGGAAAAACTTCCTAACTGTTAGAGCAGTGCGACGGTGGAATCAGTTACCTAGGGAGGTGGTGGGCTCTCCCACACTAGAGGCCTTCAAGAGGCAGCTGGACAAGCATCTGTCAGGGATGCTTTAGGGTGGATTCCTGCGTTGAGCAGGGGGTTGGACTCGATGGCCTTGTGGGCCCCTTCCAACTCTGCTATTCTATGATTCTATGATCACCTTCTCTGACCTGGTGCGATTTAGATGCGTAGGACTCCGGTTCATACATACATACATTTTATTCTGCGGTCACAAACCCAATAGAAACAATACCCACAATCATTAATTTAAAACCATACAATCACAGTCATTTGTTCATTATACGAACAGGCTAAAAGAGTTATTTAAAACATACACATATTTAAAATGTATAGGCATAGTTAGAACACCTGGTACAAAAGATAAGCAACAGCAGCACGGGATAGAAGTTACAATTAAGATGAAGTCGATTTGCGAGACCTTTCTATGGAGAAGAGGAACTTAGCCACTAACTCCGTTGTTAACTTGTTTGTACCTGCCGGAAAATATTCCAAATGCTGTTTGGGTGTCCTTCCGGGGCATTTTCTCATAAGAGGGCCAAGAAATCTATTTCTCTCCTCCCTGTGGAAGCTACATTGGAAAAAAACATGGTCTAGTGTTTCGACTGCTTTGTCACCACAGGGACACAAACGGTCCTCATATGGGGTGCCCTGATAACGCCCTTCCAAGGTTGCAGAAGGAAGGCAGTTAAATCTAGCCCTTGTAAATGCATGTCGGTACTTGGCGATGGTCAAATAATCCAGATATCTAGCATATCTGGGAAATTCAAAAATTAGACCAGAGTGTATTGGGGAGCAGGATCTATGTGCTCTGGTTCTCATTCCCAGCCAGCACGTATTTATGAATGCGGTTCTGTCGAATGCATGTGCCAGGGTTCCTTCTATGTCCTGGACCCCTGAACAACCTCTTCAGGATCTGTTGCCTCCTTAAGAGCCTGGCGCAGAGTGGGAAGTGGCAGTGACTGCAGCCGAAACTCTCCCCACGGCCTGAGTTCAATCCCAGCGGAAGCTGGTTCTCAGGCAGCCGGCTCAGGTCGACTCAGCCTTCCATCCTTCCGAGGTCAGTAAAATGAGTACCCAGCTAGCTGGGGGAAAGGTAACTGTGACTGGGGAAGGCAACGGCAAACCACCCCGCTTCAAAGTCTGCCAAGAAAACGTCAGCGAAAGCAGGCGTCCTTCTAGGAGTCAGCAATGACTCAAGAGCTTTGCACGGGAGGTTCCTTTCCTTCCCTTCCCTTCCCTTTATACTGTCAGTTTTACTCTCCCCTGTGCCTGTTTTGTGCATTCCCTTCCCTTCCTTACTGTTTTATTACGATTTTATTAGAACGTAAGCCGATGCGGCAGGGTCTTGCTATTTTATTGTTTTACTTTGTACAGCACCATGTGCACTGATGGGGCTATATAAATAAATAATAATGATAGAAAAACCGCCACTAGCGAGAAAGGAGAGATGATGATGATAATGGTTACGACGCTGAGGAGGAGGATGGCAGCTTACTTCCCTCCCGGTTTCTGGCAGAGAGCGTTCTCCACGGAGGCGGAGGTGGCCTTGGCTGAACAAGTGCTGCAGGAAATGCATGAGCTGATTTCTAACATGCAGCAAGAAATCGCTCTGGCCGTGGAAGAGAAGAGGCGGCACGAGGAGAAGCTGGCGGCGGCCGCGGCCGCGGTGGCAGCAGCGAGGGAGAAGAAGCAGGAGCTGCAGAAAGAGGAGGTGGCGAAAGCCCAAATTCCTGACCAGGGTAAGCGGGCCAGAGGAGAACCTCCGAAGAACGCTGAGCCGGTTCACAGCTTCCTCGCCATCCACTCCCCCACCCACCCCGCATCAAGGTGCAGAGTATCCCTGAGCATGCACAGAAGTTAGCTTTATTTATTTAATTTTATTATTTGTGCTATTTCTATGCTGCGAGATACAATAAAATCCCTATGAGGTTCACATATAAACGTTCCAATCCAGTATTAAAAAGGCCACTTTAGAAACACTTCCAATTGCAATGAAAAGCAATACAAGAAGCGCCGTGATTAATTTAATGGCAGCCCAGGGAGAGCCCGGCTGAACAAGCGCGTTTTCAGGAGGCGTTTGGAAGACGCCCCGTTTTCTGCCTCCCTGAATTGCACGATGGAGGGTGTTCCAGAGGGTGGGTGCCGCTACAGAGAAGGCCCCGCCATCTGGGTACTTCATGGCGATGTTCCATTAGGTTTGGAATGACCAGCAAGGCCTCTTCTGCGGATCTTAAAGGCCGCCTGGGTATGTATAAGGGAAGGCTAGGTATCCTGGTCCCAAGATACATAGGCAGTAAGCCAATATACACCAGTTGCTGGGGAACATGGGTGGGAGGGTGCTTTTGCACTCATGTCCTGCTTTGTTGGTCCCTGGTCGACAGCTGGTGGGTCACTGTGTGAACAGAGTGCTGGACGAGATGGACCCTCGGTCTGACCCAGCATCTGGGCTCTTCTTTTGATATTTAGGGCTTTATATGACTTTATAGTATATGGCTCATTAGCTAATAGGCAGCCAGTACAGTTCTTTTAGCCAAATCTTATGTGAGCAGAGCTGAGTGTCCCATTGAGCACTCTAGTTGCTGCATTTTGCACTAGATTTATTTATTTTTTGCACTTATATCCTTTCCTTTTTTCCTCCAGAGGCAGCGTACATAATCCTCCTCCTCTCCATTTTATCCTCACAACAACCACCCTGTGAGGTGGGTTGGGCTGAGAGTCTGTGACTGGCCCAAAGTCACCCAGTGGGCTTTCCATGGCCGAGTGGGGACTAGAACCCGGATCTCCCGGCTCGCAGTCCAGCACCTTAGCCACTACGCCACACTGGCCCTCAGTGATTCCACTTCTGAACCACACACAAGGGCAGCCCCACGTAGACTGCATTGGGGATGGCTGCTGGTGGTGACAATTGAGGGAGGAGGAACCTTCATGGGGGAAGATCGTCTTCAGAGGCCCTAATCCGGGTGTCGTCTCCAAATGAGGCGAGGTGGGTAGCTACTAAGAAAAGGGCCTTTTCTGTGGTAGCACCCTAGTTGTGGAATGAGATCCCCAAAGAAGGCTCACCTGATGCCTATGCTGTAGTCTTTTTATTCTCCTAGGCTTTTTAGTCCTTCAATTTAAAGGTGTCGTTGTGTTTGTAGATCTTTGCACTGCTGCTGGCTTTTCCTCTGTTTTTGTCGTTGTCGTTGACTTTGGTTTTTATTGTTTTACACATACGCTTTTTAAATGGCGTTTTATGACGTGCTGATGTGTGCCTCTGCTGCGATTAGGGCTTCAGGTGAAGGCGGAGGAGACGACCATGCGGTGGTACCAGCAGCTGCAGAAAGAGTCTGAGCAGTGCGTCGCTTCCTTCAGCCGGCTGGCCAGCAGCAAAGACAGCCAGGTAACGGTGCCCCACGGCCATATGGGAACACCGGCAGAATATAGCAGTTTTGTTCATGGTGTTATTTATATATTTATTACATTTTTATACCGCCCAATAGCCGAAGCTCTCTGGGCGGTTCACAATTGTTGTGCAATCGGCGGCTCGTGACGGGAGAAGGCGATCCCGTAAATTTGCCTTCCCCAGCCTGGCGTCCTCCAAAATGCGTTGGGCTTTGACTCCCATCATCCCCAGGAAAGCTGGGAATCGTAGTCCAAAGTGCCAGGTGGGAGAAGGCTGCCTTAAAGAGTCAGGGTGCAACCCGTGCAGAGCTTTAAATATGATATGGAAACGTCGCTATGTTTTGGCCGCTCGCTGGGAAAGCGTCTTTGCTTGTTTTTCCTCTTCCCGTTTTCCTTTCGTGTCGCGTCTGTTAGATTGTCGAAGGAGACGCCCACGGCCTGCTTTTGCCAAGGGACGGGCCATTGATCATAGCGTTGCTGCAAAAGGCTCCCCCCCCCGCCTGCAGGGAAGGGATGCTCCCCCCCCCCACAACCCCATCCCCGGTGGCAATTTAAGCTGTGAAAAGTGAACCTCCTGAAAACCGGATAAAAGCCCTGGTTGTGACCCTCTGGCTTTCTTTTTCAGGAGAAAAAAATTAAAATGGATTTACAAAAAGCAGCAACTATTCCTGTGAGCCAGATTTCTACCAGAGCAGGTGAGCACCCGTTTCCACACGCACCGTGGGAGACATATGGCGCCTGACGGCCACAGCGCCGACACGTCACAGCTCCTAAAGCCATAAGTGGCCTAGAACCAGGTCATTTCGGGGATGGCAGGCTCCCATAGAGACTTGCCTGGGAGTCAGAATTGGCTTTGGAGTTTTTTGTGTGTGGAATGCCTGCCAGTTCAGTTCACTTCTGGTACTTAAAATCAAATTCCTGGACTCAGGATCCTTTAGTTCTATGTGTTACCCCAGCCTCTGGAAGGTAGATCTCTAAAAAGGAAGATCAAAAAGCGGAAGGTCTGCTGTCCCCTGCTAATTCTTCCCTTCCTTCCTCCCCATTTTTCGTCAGGCTTCCAAACTCTTCTGTGCTTGTCTTCACAGGCTCCCAGCTGAAAGAGATATTTGAAAAGATCAACAGCCTCCTTTCCGGAAAGTCGGTGCACTGCGGTGGCCACAATGTGTCTGTCGCTCAGCATCCGGAAGGGCTGGAGTTCGTTTATTTCAAACTGGCAGAGAAGTTTGTGGTGAGGACGATGCATCGGCTCCGTGCTCTGTTTTGAAGGGCCTGATGCTCTCTGGAGGCTGGCAGGCGTCTTACGCAGGGCGGGAGGACCGCGGAGGGGACCTTCGCTTCTGCCCTCCTCCTGGCCGGCATTTTCACTAGACTGGTCATGTGGTCTGACTCGCTGGGGCTATGCGGAGGGGGAGTGAAGAAGGCAGGCGTGGCCCGGTCTCCTCCCCTCCCGCCCACAGAGCCCCCCCCTTTCCCTCCTCTCCAAATGGTGTGGTTCTTTCCATGGGGGAGGGGCAGGGACTCCTGGGTCCGAGGTTGGAGCATTGTCTCTGGCCTCGGACCCAGGAATCTGAAATATCCTTTAGCCGTCTGTCCGTCCCCCCCAGATTCTGTCATGGGGGCATAGGATCGTTCCCTAAAATACGTTTCCTCCAGTTCTTAGTATTTCTCTCTGTAACGTTTGAAAGTTACTAACTTGTTTTCGGGTAAAATCCTAAGAATGTTTAGGCCGGAAAAAGCCCCGCAACTCCCAGCGTGCCGAAGATGCGTTTTTCTGTCTGAAAGAGTTTGCAGGCGCAATCCTGTGCACGTTTAGAAAGAAGCAAGCCCTACAGCTCACAGCATTCCCCGGCGAGCAGTTCTTACTTGGGGGCAGAGCTTGAGGGCAGCGTTTTTGGGATCAGTGGGGTAGAAGAAAGAGCCAGGGGGCAGGAGCAGGCAGTGGAAGCATCAGGACCTGCTCCAGTCGGACCCCCCCTCCTTCGGGAGCGGGACAACCCCATCAGCCCCGCTTCATTTCTCTCTCTCTCTTTTTCCTCTTCCCTCCTGAACTCCTTTTCCTTGTGTGTCATGTCTTTTTTTTGGATTGTAAGCCCGAGGGCAGGGACTGTCTTCTTTGCTGACTGATTGTAAGCTGCTTCGAGAGCCCTTTTTGTCTGACGAGCGGGGTAAAAATACGAGCGATGAATAAGTAAATATTTCCCTTCCCCCCCAGAAACAAGGCGAGGAAGAGGTGGCTTCGCACCACGAGGCCGCTTTCCCCATCGCCACGGTTGCGTCAGGCATCTGGGAGTTGCACCCCCGGGTGGGCGACCTCATTTTGGCTCACCTGCACAAAAAGTGCCCCTACGCTGTGCCGTTCTACCCTGCGCTGAAGGAAGGGATGTCCCTGGAGGATTATCAGAGGTGAGGGCGTCGAAGCCGTCAAGGCAATGGGGCACATGGGGCGGGGGTGCGGCCGCGAGGAGAGCTGGTGTTCCTTCGGTCTCCCTTCTTTGGTCCTGGCTTGGCTGGCGTCTGGTCTGCATGTCTTGAGCGCCCGGCCAACCAAAGGGAGCCCGTGAAGAGTTCACTGAAGCCTTTTGACGCCTGCTGGGATGGAGCCGCTGAGTATCTGGCAGGCACCAGGACGCTGGGGTTTTTTGCTCAGCTCAGCGGGAGCCCCACGCTCTGCTGTCTCGCACCCCAGCAAAGCCCACACAACCCCCCACGCTCCGGGGCCGGCTGAGGCGAAGGGCAAGACGGCGCCCCCTCCCGGTCCACCTACCAAAGCCGACTGGGCTGGTGGTTGAAGCAGATTTATTTATTTATTGCATTTTTATACTGGACCTGGACTGGCAGCCAACGAAGCTGCAAAAGGACTGGCGTGATGTGATCTCGCTGGCCAGTCCTCGTTAGTAAACGGGCTGCCCTGTTTTGTACCAGCGGAAGCTTCTGGACCGTTTTCAAAGGCAGCCCCACGTATAACGCGTTGCAGTAATCCAAACGAGAGGTTAAGATAGTGTGGATCACTGTAGCTAGGCTTTCTTCCGCACTGGCAGTGGGGCAGCAGCCTCCTCATCGGAAGGCAGCAGAGTGGCTTAGGGAGCGCAGGGAAGGCCACAGGGCCCAGAGCACTCTCCTCCCACACCATGCTGCCGCCTCCCTGCATCTGCCGCCTGAGGTGACTGCCTCACCCTGCCTCGTGGTAGGGCCGGCCCTGCCCGTGTCCTGCCCCCCAAAGGTGAACCCAGGCCAACCAATCATGTCTAAACTCTAAACACTTTTGTTTGGGTGGGGAAGAAATGTAACCAAAACTACCGACCAGTTTGGAATATACTGGCCTCATTGAGGCCCAGTATTGGGCAAAAGGCGGGATACAAATAAATAAGTATAATAATAATAATTAATAATAATAACTCTAACCTGCAAAGAAAAGAAGTGCGTAACTAAGGTGGCCTAGTGGTTAGAGCTTTGGACTGGGACTCTGGAGATCCGTGTTCTAGTCCCTGCTCGGCCGTGAAGCTCACGGGGTGAATTTGGGCCAGTCGCTGACTCTCAGCCCTAACCTACCTCACAGGGTGGTTGTGAGGATAAAATGGAGAAGAGGAAGACTGTAAGCTGCCTTGGGTTCCTTGCAGGGGAAAAGGGCGGGATATAAATGTAATTAATTAATTAATAATAAAATAGAAGCACTGAAGCCATTGATACTTCAGGGCTAATGTAATAACTGAGTGGACAATCGTACCCTGGGCTGCATTTGTGTTGTCCTCCAGTGTATTTCCGGGGTTTGAACTGAGGGGAAAATGGAAAGGAACCTCTCGTGTAAGCACTTGAGTCATTGCTGACTCCTAGAGGGACGCCTGCTTTTGCTGACATTTTCTTGGCAGTCTTTGTAGTGGGGTGGTTTGCCATTGCCTTCCCCAGTCGCGGTTATTTCCGGGGTATTTCCAGGGTTTGAACTGAGGAACCTGAGCACAATTCCTGTGTCTGATCTTAACCTCCAAGTCCGTACTTTCTGCAACTGAAATGGGAGTCCAGAGCCAGCCTTGTTTCAGAAGGAAGTTTGGATCATTGGGGGGGGGGGGGGGGTGGCGCCAACTCACATGTTCGATCTCGGGGTGCTAATTCGTACGTGCGTCTTTTGGGCACGCAGGATGCTCGGCTACCAAGTGAAAGATGCAAAAGTGGAACCGCAGGACAACTTCCTGAAGCGGATGTCCGGGATGATCCGTCTGTACGCGGCCATCCTTCAGCTGCAGTGGCCGTATAAGGATAGACAGACGGTAGGCGCGTTTCGTTGTCAGCGTTCCTGAAATCATTGTCAGCGATGACTCACTGTTTAGTGACAACCCATACTGAACCCTGGAGCGTGGGTGATCGTGTTGTCTGAACCCAGTCAATGCACGTGGGGAGAGTCTAACAGATTCTTTACAACTGCTTCTAAACCTGCCTTCCCCATTGAACTCCAACTCCCATCTGCCCCAGCCAGGATGGCCGGTGGTCAGGAATGCTGGCAGTTGTCATCCAAAACGCACCAGGGTTGTGGGAAACTGCTCTAAACCACCATTGGCCAAGCTGGCGAGTGGTGCAGCTGGTTTTACTTTGGAGCAGGAGCAGACGGCCTTCCCAATGTCCTGTCCTATGCAGGCTTGCTCAGCGGTTCCCTTGTGTCCGGTAGGGCAACTTTCTGGCAAGCGCGCATGGGATGGCAGCCGAGGTGGGGGAGGTTTAGGAGGAGATCGCGGTGGTTTTGCATGGCCATTCAGCTGCCCTTCGTTCTTTAGACTCACCCACATGGACTGAACCATGCGTGGCGCTGGCTGGCCCAGATGTTGAACATGGAGCCTCTGGCAGATGTGACAGCTACTCTTCTCTTTGACTTCCTGGAGGTAGGTGATATTTCATAGAATCATAGAATAGCAGAGTTGGAAGGGGCCTACAAGGCCATCGAGTCCAACCCCCTGCTCAATGCAGGAATCCACCCTAAAGCATCCCTGACAGATGGGTGTCCAGCTTCCTCTAGTGTGGGAAAGACTACAACCTCCCTAGGTAACTGGTTCCATTGTCGTACTGCTCTAACAGTCAGGAAGTTTTTCCTGATGTCCAGCCAGATCTGGCTTCCTTTAACTTGAGCCTGTTATTCCGTGTCCTGCACTCTGGGAGGATCGAGAAGAGATCCTGGCCCTCCTCTGTGTGCAGGGCTGGTGCTACCATAGAGGCCACTCAGGCGGCCGCCTAGAGCGCCAAGCTAAGAGGGGTGCCGGGCACAGCACAGCACTCACGCGCGTTGGCTGTGAGCTGGTCCGGTCTGAGAATTCAGCTGGGCCTGGGCGGGCGAGATGGCGCCTTGCGCCCGCCCAGACGAAGTGAAGCCAGTGACACTGGGGTGGGGGTGGGGCAGCTCCACATTCAGACTTCCGGAATGCGCCCGGAAGAGAGAGAATGTCTGGGTGAATGGGGTGCATGGGGTCTTTGTGAATGCATGTGTTCATGCGTGTGTTTGTTTGGAGTGAGTGATGCTGAGTGTGTGTGTGTGCATGCGTGTGAGTTGGGGGGGGGGATGATTTGGAGGTGATATTCCTATTAAATAATGCATTTTAGACCCATAGACGTTCCTTTTCAATTTGTTTGCTATAATTGGCATGACGTATTTCTTGCACTTTAAAATAAATTTAGCAGGTTCAAGTTTTGTGCTTCTTATTTTTTCCAGGAAACATATGTTCTTTAAAATCAAAGTTGGCATTTTTTTGTGGGGGGGAGGGGTGAAAATAGCTCACCTTGCCTAGGACGCAAAATAGTCTGGCACCAGCCCTGTCTGTGTGACAACCTTTTAAGTATTTGAAGAGTGCTATCATGCCTCCCCTCAATCTTCTCTTCTCCAGGCTAAACATGCCCAGTTCTTTCAGTCTCTCTTCAGAGGGCTTTGTTTCCGGACCCCTGATCATCCTGGTTGCCCTCCTCTGAACACGCTCCAGCTTGTCTGCGTCCTTCTTGAATTGTGGAGCCCAGAACTAGATGCAGTACTCTAGAGGAGGCCTAAACAGGGCCGAATAGAGAGGAACCAGTACCTCACGTGATTTGGAAGCTATACTTCTATTAATGCAAATAGCATTTGCCTTTCTTGCAGCCATATCGCACTGTCATATCGCACATTCCTGGCCCCTCTTCCGTTCCACACCCACCCACCCAGAAAAGGAAAACCCGACTCTGTATTCCTAACATTTGTGTCAGGCTTGCCTCATCTGGGCAGGAGTTGAAAGCGGGCCGCGTCCTCTGTCAACATGCTGATGAAATGGGTTTTCCCGTCAACTCCTTCAGTGTCAGCACTATTTCTAATTGTGTTTGCTAGAGCTTCCAAAGCGAGCGCAGACAGAAGGCAGACAAGACGCTGGTGGGCTCCGTGGCGTTCAGTCTGAACACAGCTGTCAGTTCCTGATACAGTTGGGTTCCTCATGTCAAAACTTTTTGTTTAGCCTTGTCAGTAAAAAAAAAGAATTGCTATGTATCTTATTTTGTTCTTTGTAATACGGACCTATTCTATACTATTCACGGTTAAATTAATATCTCACCTTTCCTCAAAGGAACCCAAGGTGGTATACATGTTCCTCTCAATTTTATTCTCAGAACAACCCTGTGAGGTAGGTTAGATTGAGAGTCAGTGACTGGTTGTCAGGGTTTCTTCTATGACCTGGACCCCCCCCTGAGCATCTCTTTAAGGATCTCTTAAAGAGATCCTCCTTAAGTGTCTCAACTTCCTTCCTTTTACCTTCACCTTCTCAGAAACGTGAGGTTTAGGCTGTAGACGTGGGGTGAGGGACACTCCAGACACTTTAGGTTTAATTCAACAGTTCACAAGTAAGGTAAAACAAGTAAATTACAGTAAAGGTATTTCATCAATAGAGCTGAGCTATCCAAAGGCATTAAAAGAAAATAGAAGTTGCAAAAACGCAAGTTCTTTTACCCTACGCTTCGCCTAGATGTCTTCAGGCTGCTTCTTTCTGCTCCTTCCTCATTGTCTGGTCTTTATCTGGCTCTCTCGTTCTTCCCCGGCTCTCTTGTTCTTCCCCCAAAACAGAAAGTACTGTTCTTACCTCAAAGAAATGAAACTTAACTGGAGAAATGAAACTTAACCAGGGAATGAATCTGAACTGGAAAATGGAACTACTCTCAGGGATACCCCCTCCTGACAGAAAAACTCATGGTCTCTAAGGCCTGGCTTCAATACCTTGCCTCTGTAGGCCTCAAATCTTCACACTGTCACTCGGTGATCTTCATGGCTGAGTGGGGACTTGAACCCAGATCTCCTGAGTCCCAGTGAAACTCTCTAAACACTACACCACACTGGTTCTTTTCTATTAAATGCCTTTCGTAGAATCATACAGTTGGAGCGAGGTTCTTGGTCATTGAATCCTACCCAGCGCAGGTAATCCAGAGTCAGAATATTTTCGACAGATGGCAGTCCAGCCTCTGATTGACAATCCCCAGTGAGGGAGAGTCCACTACCCC
Source organism: Elgaria multicarinata webbii (assembly GCF_023053635.1). NCBI lineage: Eukaryota > Metazoa > Chordata > Lepidosauria > Squamata > Anguidae > Elgaria > Elgaria multicarinata. The sequence continues at coordinate 5,698,125 of NC_086189.1, forward strand.
CTAGGTCAGCCTTCTCCATCCCTCCAGATTTGTGTTGGACTACAATTCCCATAATTCCCAACCAGGTCTGTGACGCCATTTTTGCCCTCACCTGTTGATCTCTTTTGGATTCCCCCAGGTCTGCGGGAACGCTCTAATGAAGCAATACCAGGTGCAGCTTTGGAAGATGATTCTCCTCATCAGAGAAGAGTATTTCCCCAGGTAAAAGGTGGATCGTTCAGAATGTGGGAGACATGAGGCACAAGGTTGGGGCTGCCTGCTCGGAGGAAGGCGGGGTTTGCCGAGTGGCTCTTGTCGCCAAGACACCTTTCCCCTCTAATACCGAACTGAAATCTGCCTTTCAAAATGCCTTTGCCGCCCCCCTCTCCTTCCTGACATGGTTTTAAATTAGGGTTGCAAGCTTTAGGCTGCAATCCTGTGCATATTTAGACTGAAGAGACCTACAACTCCCAACATGCCCCAGCAGCATGGCTGCCTTGGGAATGCTGGGAGTTGTAGGACTTTTTCCTGTCTTAAACATGCATAGGATTATAGGACCTTTTTCTGTCTAAACATGCATAGGATTGTAGGATATTTAGTTGGTTGAGTGATTAATCTGTTTACAAACTCGTGTGATTAAGATTTCTTTGATTTCATGTCATTTTAAATATTTGTAGTCAGTGTATTACTGTTCTCCAATATTCCACCCACACCCCCGGCTTATCCATCTCCTTCATCCTTTCCTCAAAGGTTTTATTTTCTATATCCTTCAGCACTCTTGATTCTTTCCCAAGTTCATTCCCAATTGTAAGCATCCGTCTTAAATGGTAACGCCTCAGACTGAGCACAGGTCTCAACTTGAGTTCTTAAACTAGGGCTGGGGAGAAAAGTCCTATTATGCCTTGCTATTTACTGTTTAGCACCATGTACATTGATGGTGCTATATAAATAAATAAATAAATAATAATAATAATAATAATAATAATAACAATAATAATAATAATAATAATAATATTTCCTGAGCTCTGAATACGTCGCTTTTGTCAATGCAACCTATAATAACATGAGCCTTTTGTGCTGCAGCATCTCGTCCTTGGCTCATGTTCTGTCTGCCTCCTGATTGTTGTCAGAGGCTGTTTGCTAGCCTTACCGTGTTTCTTTCTATTCCCCGTAGGATTGAAGCAATTACGAGGGATGGAGAAATGGGCTCCCTTGTCAGATTCAAGCAGTTCTTGGAGGTCTGAACCGTTTATTGTTTAAATATTGCTATGCTCTCAGGATCACTGATTTCTGCACCCTTCCTTTTCCCTTCCAGATAGCTTCAGAGGGTTTCATCTTTTTGTGCACAAGGTTCCCTGCTCCTCAAACTGGCAGCAAGCTCCCGGGCAGGGGCAGGACCGTCGAGATGGTGGGGAACATGTAGCCCTCTGGGTGATGTTGTCAGTCTTTGCTGGCTGACCAAAGCTGCTGTGCAACGACTGGGATAAATCACTTACAGAGGTGCCGGGTAATAAACCCGTCAAAGAGGGAGGGCGAGGCGAGGCTGTGAGTAGTGTTGGGGGTTTTACCGGTTCAGCGAAGTCAAGTCAGCGAGGCAGAGCAAGGTCCTTTTGCAACCCACTGTCCAAAATCCAAGGTGTAAGGTGAGGGCAAGGCTCAGGGTTTAGGGCCAGGCTGGCAAGATCCAGTGTGTAGGTATGACATCGTAGCTCCAGCCATGTTCCCGTGCCGCCTTGCTGCTTTTAAGTTCGAAGGAAAGGAACCTCTCATGCAAGCACTGAGTCATTACTGACCCTTGGAGGGACGCCAACTTTCGCTGACATTTTCTTGGCAGGCCTTATAGCGGGGTGGTTTGCCGTTGCCTTCCCCGGCCGTTATTCCCTTTCCCCCAGCTAACTGGGTACTCATTTTACAGACCTCGGGAGGATGGAAGGCTTTTAAGTTCAGCTGCTGGCAATTAGTCCTCTGGAGCCTCTGCCTCTTCAAGGGACCGGCCCTGGCCCCCGTTCTGAAGCTTCCTTCGCTCTGCTGGGTCAGTGGACCTTCGGCCCCTGAACCCAACCGAGGGGCCGCGTGCAGCAGGGCACTGAGGAATCTCGAGCTGCTTCTCTGCTAAGTCCCACTGCCCGGGGCTGCAAGCTGCCGTTCCCCCTTCGTCCTCGGAAGGATCCGAGGGAGGAGGCGTGAGACTTGTTGGATTCCAACTCCCATCATCCTCAGCAAGCATGGCCAGTGCTCAGAAGTGATGGGAGCTGGAGTACAGCAACTTCTCAAGGGCCGTACGTTTCCCGGTTTTCTTGCAGTCTTTCCCCCCGTTCCGTAAGGTTGCAATGCCTCTCCTGAGGCTTCGGTCCTGTCAGTCATCGCTTTAAAAGCCACCATCTGCTGGTGTTTGAGTTATTTTGTGCCCCGCCCCTTTTGCCCCTGGCCCCGCCCACCCCTGCTCTGCGGCTCCCGAGAGCTTTTCTGAAATGGAGGCGGAAAGAGGTTCCACACCCCTGCTCTGCACAGCTTGCGATCCTCTTACCTTTTGCCAGCTACTCCACCCTTTGGGTTGGCTAGACCTTTTGGCTCTTGTCGTCCATCCCCAGAGCACGTGGGGCACGCCCGGCCTAGCAGCTATCTACCTTCCAGCCATTAGCGCCCAGGGAGTCACTGTCCTCCAGTAGCTCTAGAAACATCAGCTGCCCATTAGCACGACATGGAGCTGTGCTAAAGGCGGCTTCTCGACCGCCCTCCAAGACATCCCCATCGCAGTGACCTCTCCCCTTTGCCTTGTCCACGGAAGTAAATAGTAGCCCGTTTCCTAACTTGCCGAAGAGTCTGGTAGGGGCCGCCACAGGATGTGAAAACCTGCCCAACAGCCGAAGCTCTCTGGACGGTTCACAGCAATTAAAATAATAAAATACAGAACAATAAAATACAAAACAATAAAATACAATACCAAAGTTTTAAACCATGCTATGACAATAGAAATCACCAAACAGATGCTAGCTGCACTGCCAAACTTTAAGAATACGATACCGGATAAAAGCAAACAGAAACTAAAATGCCTGGGAGAATAAAAAGGTCATAGAATCATAGAATAGCAGAGTTGGAAGGGGCCTACAAGGCCATCGAGTCCAACCCCCAGCGCAATGCAGGAATCCACCCTAAAGCATCCCTGACAGGTGGTTGTCCAGCTGCCTCTTGAAGGCCTCTAGTGTGGGAGAGCCCACCACCTCACCAGGCAACTGATTCCATTGTCGTACTACTGGTCTTCATTTAGTACCGAAACGAGCCCAGTGTAGGCATCAGGCGAACCTCTCTGGGGAGCTCATTCCACCGCTGGGGTGCCACAGACGAAAAGGCCCTGTTCTTGGTAGCCACCCACCTCATTTTCTTGGACAAGGGCTCCTAAATGAGAATTGCTGAAGCTGATCTTAGAGTCTGGGCAGATGTATACGGGAGCAGATACTCCTTCAGGTAGCCTGGCCCCAAGCTGTTTAGGGCTTTGAATATTAGCACCAGCAATTCGAGTCGGATCCAGAAATGGACTGGCAGCCAGCAGAGATGAAAGAGTACTGACGTAATATCCTCTGGGAGTGTAAGCGTCCATAACGCCCGCTATCTCTTGGTTTGCCGTTACATGCCCCAATTTTAAAGTACTTCTTCTTTCTTCTCTCCCAGAAATGTTTACAGCGCAAAGAAATTCCTTTACCGAAAGGTTTCCTGCCACCGTCCTTCTGGAGATCGTGATTTCCCTCCTTTCGCCTGCATCTTCCCAGAAGCCCAAAGTCTCACCTGATCTTCCCCTCGAGAGAGAGATTTGCATTTTAATAAAATATTTGGATCGTATTGACGCCAGACGATGTCCAGTCAACCTTACCCGGCTGTGATCGTCAGATTCGGAGCCCACAGCAGCTTGCTTCAGAAATGTATTTTGTGAAGCATTTTAAAATGTTGTCTGCACTTGCGTATTCCTCTCAACTCTTCCCCCCTGGGGTTATTATGGGACACTTTAAATGCGGCTGCATTGCATTTTACCGGCTGTCGCTCCTACCCTCAAACAGCTGGAGGAGAAACAATTTCCCTTAATCTCCCAAACTGCTCCTGAGTCTGATAAACTCTGCAGAACTTTAATATATCGTGCCAAAGAGCAGCGTGTCTCTGTTTTGGGAATACCCAGGTCATCGAGTAAGAAAACTAGTCGTAAAACATTTTAAATACCACAGGTGGCATTTTAACTTGTGACTTTTAATTAAAATGTTGCTGTGCTTTGGAGAAACGGGAGCAGTCAATTGCCTGTTAGGTTCAAAGGGTAGACACAGCGGAGGCATTTGGGCTCATCAAAGGCAGAGCTCCGTTCCTTTGAAAGTAACTGATTTATTTTCCTCTTTTCCAGAAGCACTCCCCCCACCCCATTTTCATTTTAAAAAGAGAGCTTTGTACTTGAGGGAGGAATTGTCCCCCTCCCCTAAATGACGAAGCATTTGGGACTTTCGGAGATGAATGTGTTTCTCTGGCTTGTGTGTATGTAATTGGTTCAGATGGAGAAGATCTCCACAAAACATTACACTTTTAATTTTCGTGAAAACAGAACAGAATTGTTCTTCCGTTCCTGTAGTTCATAAACTGGGAGGGGGGGTAGGAAACAGGATGACACACCTGTAACATTCTTGACCAGTTTTAGGCAACTTGGTGACCACCAGATCTTTTGGACTACAACCCCCGTAATCCTTGCCCATGGGTCATGCTGATGGGAGTTGCAGTCCAAAACACATAGGACTTGCATTCAATTATGTTGGACTCCAACACCCATCATCGCCCATAGTCAGGGATGATGGGAGTTGCAGCCCAACATCATCCGGAGGACCAAAATCCCCCACCCATTCCATAAACAAACTAAAATGGTGAGAGTCCATTTTTGTTTCTGTGTATTCGTGCTGTGCAATCAAGTTAGTCCTTCCTTCATTGGTTTTAAACTTAACTAGGGTTTTTGTGCAGGCGTGATGTGGAGGCAGGGCCTTTGCCACTGTGGGAGGGTGTGTGTGTATGTATGTAAGTATGTAGGTTGGGTTCTCCTGGCAGCGATTCAATCAGTTTCACCGAACTGCTGAATTACTATTTTGTATCCGTCTTCCACAATAATTATTCTGAGAACATATTGTCGGAGAATGTGGCCACAAAGATCATTAAAAGCTAAAAAGAGCTTTAATTTAAACATGCTGTTCAATCATTTCCTTCCTTTTCTGCCAACGTTTGTTGTCCCAGGAAGACTCTAAAATGTATTAACGTCGCATTCCCAAGTGTGCTACGGAGAATGCGTTTGGTTCTGCCTAAGAGAAAGGAGGGTCTGGTTTACTGGAAAAAGAAAGATGAAAAAGAAAAGTGGATCTAATGTTACAGGTTGGACTTTACGATGGATCCCCCCATCTGAAGAAGATGAAGGCGACGGAGTTAATCCAACCATTTTAAAAACCTAGCCTAGCCACAAATACGTGTGTGCCATCTATTCTATTTTTTTCTTTCTAATCAGAAGTCCCCTTTCCCAGAATTTACACACACGTATTTTTCTCATTCTCCAGTACATACTGATGGAGATAAGCTTAGGGAGGCAGGAAGAGACACCTCTCACTCCTATTTTGTCCATTTAGGGCACAATCCTACACACGTATATACAGGAAAAAGCCCTACAACTCGCCCATTACCCAGCCAGCATGGCAGGGGAATTTTATGCATGTTACTTGGATATTTGTGCAGCCTAGTCTTATTGAAAGTTTATAAATTTACAGCATGTTATCCTGCTTTTCAAATAATAATAGTCTCCCAAAGTAGCCAATAGACTTATGAACTTACAACTGAGTTTAGGATACTTTTAGTATGCTTTTAGGATGTTTTTAACGGTGTATACTATCTTTTAATCTGTATTTTATGCTTGCTGTTGTTCCCCGCCTTGATCCAATCGGAGAGGCGGGTAAGAAATAAATTATTATTATTTTTATTATTACTGACCAAGCAAGAGATCTTGGGGTTGTTGTGGTGGACAGTTAATGAAAATGTTGCTGCTGTGAAAAATAATGCATTAACAGATGTAAAAACGACAGAAATGGAAAGACGATAAAATGCCTGGGGAAAATGTGGTCTTTACCTGGTTCCGGAAAGAGTATGATCTAGGCCCCAGGTGAGATGCTCCAGAGAGCTCATTCCACAACCGCGGTGCCACAGCAGAAAAGGCCCTCGTCTTCATTTGGCACAGGTCCCGGAGAAGAACTGTTGAAGACGATCTTAGGATCTGGGCGGGTATATATATGGGAAGAGGCGATCCATGTATTGTTTGGCCGCAGTGCGATGCGGACTTATCTGGGAGAAAGTCCCGTTGAACTTCACGGGCCTTTGTTTTGAGCCGGCATGCCTTGGATTGTGTTGTTAAACCCATGGGTGGTGGTGGGGAGAACATCAATAGCTTTGGGCATATCTCACTGTAGGGCCAGCCTTCCCCAACTGGGTACCTTCCAAATGTGTTTGGACTACAATTCCCAGCATCCCCAATGGCTGGCCAGAGATACTGGGAGGCGTAGTCCCAACACATCTGGAGGGCACCAGGTTGGGGGTGCTTTGCAGCCTTAATTAGATGATCATCTGTAGGTGGTGCTGGAATATTTATGCCACATTCATCGTCGGTACTTAACTGTGTTAAACACGATGCGTAGTTTTTTGTGCTGACTTCCACGCCGAGGACAATGCAGCTCCCGAAAAATTGTGCATTCGGGTCCTCTTCCTTCCCCCATCTGAATTGCTCTGAGTCATGCTCTTCCTGGAGAATTGCAGTCTCCCTGCTGCTGTTGCTGCAGTGTGAGACGCAGCCTTTGGCTCATATGTATTTGGTTCCCCCCCCCCCCCCCATTTCTCTTGTATCTGCAGAGCATCCGAAACCGAAGGGCCATCTATCATCCGGAGACGCTCCGTTTCTGGACTCTGCACACGTGTTCATTCCAGGACCATTTGATGTGAAGGCCGTATCCTTGTATCCAAGCAGAGCGGCTATTTAATTAACTCTTTTTGAGCAGGTTAGAGGTGGGAAAGGTGGGTTTGATGCATGGTCTCCTTGCCATACTAATTGAAAAGTTCTTATATATATATATATGGCTGGTGCATTCTGGGTGTTGTAAGATATTCTTTTCCTGTCTAAATATGAATAAGATTGCGCCTTTATTAGATTGTAAGCCTATGCGGCAGGGTCTCGCTATTTACTGTGTAGTCTGTACAGCACCATGTACATTGATGGTGCTATATAAATAAATAATAATAATAAAAATAATAATAATACTACATTGCCACTCTGCAATCCTATGCAAATTCGCCAGCAGTGGGTTTTATGCATAGGATTAATTACTCTGCAAAGGTACAATATAAAACAAAAAATCCTTTTTATTAGTTCCTTAGAGTAAAATCCTATGATTGTTTAGACAGGAAAAAAAGCCTACGACTCCCAGCATTCCCCAACCAGAATGGCTGGGTTGCTACGGGAATTGTAGTCTAAAACGTCCGCAGGGCACTAGGTTTGGTAAGTGAAATGCAACTTGATTCTATGCATATTTACTTGCAAGTAAGTCCCTCTGAGGTTAATGGGGTTTACTCTCAAGGAAGTGTGTATAGGTTTGCAAGCTTAAAGACAGAAAAATTCCTATAATCTTATGCATGTTTGGACAGAAAAAGGCCTAGAATCAATCCTATGCATATTGGGACAGCACTGCTGTCTGGGGAATGCTGGGAATTATAGGACTTTTTTTTCTGCCTAAACATGCATAGGATTGGGCCCTAACTTGAAAATCGGTTTTTATTCATTGCATTGGGATTTGAGTTTCAAACGTGTGTGTAGGAATTGGGGCCTAAAGAGAAGATTTTTCATTTTTTAAAAAAAACAAAAAACCCTCTCCTGTGCAATAAAGAAATATTGGTTGACAGATTGTGTAGAGAAGCAGGAGCCAGAGAAATTCACCCCTGCAATTGGCACGGTTGTAGTCCATGAGCAGCCGCCTCCGCTCGGCTCTTTCCGGGACCGTTCGGCCGCAGTCGAAGCTTACCTCCTCCTTCGGCTCTTTCCGTAGCTTGTCGGGCGGGGCGGGCAAGGGAACGAACGCCAGGGCCGTAGAGCGCGAGTGCTCCTTTTGCAGCCCCGCCTCTCTCGCCGCTTCGGCTGTTTCCGTCAACGTCCGAACCGCCCTCGCCGCCAGCGCTTGGATCTGCAGCGGTGACATCATCGCCCGGCCAGCTTATAAATAGGGGCGTCGTCGCCGGCGACGAACAGTCGGTGTCTGAGGGAGGGCGGAGAGAGGCGCGGCGCGGGGAGGAGCGAAGCTCGGTTGGATCGGGAGAGGCGCGGGCCCTTCGTACAGACCCGGTGAGGGGGAGAAGGAGAGGGTCGGGGGCTCAGGGAGAGAATAGGGGCCCCAGGGAGTGGGGCGGGCTTCGCGTGGCGGGTTTAGGCCGCCGCCAAGGGACCGCAGCGGGTGGGTGAGGCGAGCGCTGAGGGGAAGAGGCCGTGAGAGCGCCCCCTCGAGGCGCCCGCGGGAAGCGCACTCTCGAGGCGCCCAGGTAGGCAGTCGGGCAGGTGTGTGCAAAAAAAAAAAAAAAGGGGGGGGACCCACGCACCCACCCCTGGGAGTGATGGGAGGCTGTTTAGGCTGCATATCCTTGCTCTGGATTGATGGAAGTTGATGCCTCTGAATGCAAAAATGAATTAAAGATAAAAGAGATGGGGAATGCAATGCTTTACCTGGAAGTAAGCCCCACTAGACCCAGTGGGACTTGCTTTAGAATAATAGAATAGTAGAGTTGGAAGGGGCCTACAAGGCCATCGAGTCCAACCCCTGCTCAATGCAGGAATCCACCCTAAAGCATCCCCGACAGATGCTTGTCCAGCTGCCTCTTGAAGGCCTCTAGTGTGGGAGTAAGCATGCTTTTTTCAGGAGGGGGGGTTGCTCCTCTCTGTGGCAGGGTTACTTGGGAGTTCACCCCACTGAAATTCGTGGAGAACTGCTCCCCATGTATAGGATTGGGGTGCATAGGCTGCGATCCCGAAGGCACGCTTAAGCACTGCTGAGCAAGATTTGGGGCTGGCTTCTGAGGAAACAGGTGTAGGATTGGGCATGTTGACTTGGGCATCTGCCCCATTGAACTTGGGAGCTATATAATGTGGTTCGGGGAGACAGGTGTGGAAAAAATGCATTTTTTAAAAAAATCCTCTTATGTGAATAGAACATACACAAGGAGAGGATGGATGGGAACATTTGTATTCATTGAGTGTGTGTGTGCGTTTCCTATTACATAGTATTTAGAAGAAATGAAATTAAAAAAAAAGTAGTCCAGAAGGCAAAAATGAGGTATTTGTTTTTCAAACCTGTATGTGTTCATTCTTTACAAATATGCACATTGTCAACATTGTAACATTCAGTTTTGTTGGGATTTTTGATGTCTCTGCAAGTTTCCATGTGTGAGTTGAATTCAATTTATACAGGCTTTAAAACACAAACATCTATGGACTGTCATGGTGGTAGAGCAGAAGAAAAATAGAGACTAAAACAAAATTCTGGGTTAAACTTTAGCCAGATGGCACCCCCAACACACTGTTAAACAGGTGCTGCAGAAAGTACATCTCCAGATGACTTGGGATCAGCCCTAGAAAGATCTTGAGCCAGCTTGATGCCAAAAAAATAGTGTTGCTACAGAGGAATTTGCATTTTCCCCTGTTTGAATACCTACCCAAAACTGCTTCACCCTTCTCCCTCTTATCAATGTCGCACATGCCAAGGTTCATTTAAGCTTGTTTCACGCCTACCAGTACATTTCCTTTGAAGTACCTGGCTCTGAACTGACAGCTCTCCCCACAGAAATGGTATGTGTCATTGCTTGCTCACAAATGTATGGTGAGGGGCACAGCGCCCTATGGTAAGCATCAAAGGCGCCACTAAATGCCTGAGTGTGCTGGAGGATTTGCGAGGAGCTATCCTATGACGGCTGCAATCCTAAAATGTCCTCACCTGGGACTAAGTACTATTGAACTTACTTCTCAGTAGACAAGCATAGGATTGTGTTGTACATCTTCAGATCTAATGTGACCACTCTCTCCCTGTATGAATTTGAAAACGGTAATTCTAATCCATTTTAGTTGCTAGTCAGTACAAAATGAGAGGCTGGTAGTTCTAGGTTAATAGGGTGTGATACTCAAATCACTTGCCCTTAATAATGGTTGGTTCTGCCCATGACCAGTAGTAGCGTCCATTTCTCCGGCTACTGTAACTACATGCCATTGATATACTTGCAGTCATTCACAGCTTCATTGACATGTTAGTCTGCATAAAAAATACCACCACAATGTAATATGTCCTTAAAAGTGGCCCTTGCTTTTTACCAATCCCGATTCTCTTGGCTGCATGCAAGGGGATGAGGGTGGAGAAGAGCTGGGCGGGGTGGCTGTTGTTGCATTGCTTTCCTGGCCCTGATGGACTGGTTGTTCTTTCCGCCCTTGGAAAGGATGGTGGAGCCGACATTGTATGTGTTGGGAGGGGGGAGAAAGAGGAGGAACCGCCCTATGTAGCAGCAGCAGCAGCAGCAGGAATTTCATTCAGAGCCTTTGAGAGTGATTAAATAAACTTGACAAATAAAGAGTGACAGCAAGCCCCCAACTCCTTCAACAACAACAGAAATGAGCAGGGGAAGGCAGTTACCCCACCCTGAAGCAAGTTTGGAGTCTATTCCCACCTGGTTTGAAAGGGAAACGTTTTAGACAGAAAAAGACGTTGAGCACTCTCGCATAACCTACATTTTGCAGCAATGGCTTCCCTTCGTGTTCACATTCTCAGCCCTGTCCAAGGTCGGGAGACGCAGAATCGCGGTGGAGCAAATGTGGGATTTCTCCATGGCTTCTAGGGCAAAGGGTTTCTCAAATAAGTAGATTTTCAAAGCTTTGCTTAATAAATCAGGTAACTGGAACGTGGGCTGCGTACCGATTTCTTCCTTGCTGAGAGGGGAGGGTGTTGGGTTGGATTTTTTCATTAAATAAACAATTGATAACCACTCAAAACAATGGAATCTCTCACCGAATGTAGAACTTGCCATATTTTGAGAGGTCTTTCAGATAGAAATGCAGAGCAATTGTCTCTTTTCCAAGCCCTTTGTCCTTTTTCTGAGCTACTGCATTAGAACATAATTTTTTATACATTTAAAATGTTTATTAAGCTTCTTTCTATCCTCCCATTTGCAAGTTTAGCTTCCACCTATGGCAAGTTTAACCATAAGTGGTGGATTTTTAAAGCTATTTTATTTATATTAATTTTTGTTTTAGTAATAGAAATATACATTATTTTGCCACTGTGGCACCCCCACATATTTTGCAGCTGTATCTGAGTCATTTTCATGCTCAAGTCATATTCCCTGATATAATTATTTTGCATCCTGCGGATTTTTTCCTCTTCAACTCGGATTAAGTTCCAATAAGATTTTATTTCAGCTTTAGGTTATATTTTTCTGGCATGGCCAATGGGAGTTATAAATGCAAACAAAACTAATTATGTAGAGTTCTATGTGTCTTGTGATTAATGGATCTCTGCAATCAAGAATGTTCTTCAATTCATGGATTTCACAGGAAGTTACCAGGATATTCTAGACAGTATTTGTTATGGAGTAAAATATTTGAGCAAAATTTTTATACATTTGCCCTGGGTGGTTTTTATAAAATAGTAGAGCAGAAATGAATAAATATTGGCTTTTTTGGTGGTGGTGGTGGTGGTGATGATGAGGACTGTAGCATTAATATGTCATAACTGAATTGGCAAAAGGAATGGACTGAGGGGGGAACTGAAGAGATGAAAATACAGTAGTTTTATTGATTTTTTAAAATTGATCTTAGTAACAGCAGAATTAACCAAAGCCTGTTACTTAGTACTTGACAATCTTCAAGGTTCTTACTGAATGTATCTTGTTATATTTGCATGTGAAATTGCCCCACCTTCAAGAAAATACTAGATAAAGTATGTCTTGTGTTAAAATGTAACACAGTTTCTTTCCCCTTTAGAAGATTTTGTTGTTCCTTTGCTTATGATGAATTAGTGCCATGACTTTTAAGCCGAGAACTTTCCCTCCCTTGTAATAGCAGTAATATTCTTTCCCCCTCATTACACATAACTGGTAACTGCTCCAAGATAACTGGGTGGAGCTGACTGCAGATGGTATGAAGTAGATTGCTAAGCACAGTTCAGGACCAGGATCCCATGGCTACTTGAAGATCAAGCCGGGCAGCAGGCCAGTGTCGCACTATAATAAATGATAACCCAGGGAGGGGTTATTGATTGTTATTTACTACTGAGGAAGGAGATACACGAAGTTCTTCAAATGAAACAAGATGGGATATAGTGAGCAGATACAGTGATTTTTTTCTTAGCGAAGTGTCTCATAACTTACAAACCAATCCTGTGCCCATTTACTTGGAAGTAAGTCTCACTGTGTTCAGTATGGCTTACTCCCGGATCAACATGTGTTGCATTTTGGACTTGATCATAGTCTTGCCATCTGAACAGCTGTCACTTCACAGATGACTGCAAGTAGGAGATGGAAGCTGTTTCACCCAAGAGGAAAAGTTTAATATTTAAATTTAGCAATCCTATTAAGTGTATTAAATCTGAACACAATGGGGTTTATTCTTGGGGGAGGAGCATATGAGCTTTGAACCCATGTGAATAAGTGTTTAGCGGTTTACATGAATAGCCGTGTAAAAATGCTTCATTCAGATAATATTATGGTGGTAGGGAAGGATCATGTCCAAATAGAATCATAGAATAGTAGAGTTGGAAGGGGCCTATAAGGCCGTTGAGTCCAACCCCCCCTCTCAGTGCAGGAATCCACCCTAAAGCATCCCTGATAGATGGCTGTCCAGCTGCCTCTTGAAGGCCTCCAGGGTGGGAGAACCCACAACCTCCCTAGGTAACTGGTTCCATTGTCGTACTGCTCTAACAGTCAGGAAGTTTTTCCTGATGTCCAGCTGGAGATAAAATAGCACTTTATTGTGTTCGTTATGTGTACCTAGTGAAATGTTATCTCAGTATTGCTCCTCCCTTTTAGACTCTGCATTCCTCCATCATGCTGTCATCATTTCGCAAAGTCAGAGTTCAGGTATTTTACAACATGCATGTGGTAATAGAGCCACCATTCTTGCTTGCTGTTGCCTTTTTTTTTTTGCACTGGCTAAACATTTGCACAAAATTTTCTTCAACCTGTGTGTGTTGTTGATCTCTAGAACAAACAAAAAGCAATCAGTATCTGCTATTAGATTAATCATAATGCCTTTTTGTAACATAGGGTTTCTAAAATACCTTAAATTTTGAATTTCATTTCTTTTTCTGGTGCATGGTGTGTGATCAGTGTGCATTTTTTATTTTGTAAAAGCAACTTATTAGGTCTTTTAATAAATAACATTATGTTTGTGTTTGATAGCCTGCTTGTGTTGGTTTCATTTTCAGTGTGATTTGACATTTTTAGAACTCCTGGCCACACGATCTCACTGCAAATTCTATCCCAGCATATTGCAGTATTTTGTATACGTACTCATTTTAATTTGAATTGTCCTGAATTGACAAGATGGAGATACTTCTGCACCATTCCTTACTTTGGATTATTGAATCTACCCTAGTAGCAGTTATATTATACGTTCCCTTTTTTGGTTCAATGTGCTAGAATTTAAATAGGTCACGTATGCAGAATTTGTGTCAAGAAGAAGAGTCTAAAACCTCCCTAACTCCAAGATAAAGTGAATCACTTTCCACATTGGTACAAAGCAATGATACCAAAATAATGTGAAGCAGATTTACGTTTGAGAATTCAGAGACCAATCGCTCGAACTTCTATGTATTCTCAGTTCTGCTTCTCTAGTGTTTTGCTGCCATATCATTGGTTTTCTTTGGATCATTTCAGTGCAGAATGTAGTTTCTGCTGTCCTCTACATGGCCATGACTAGTTTAAAATGTGGAAGCATTAAGAAAACGTACATAATTACAATTGCTGATTAATTGTTTTGTGAACAAATAAAGCTGTTTTATTCAGTTCCTTCTATTAAAACTCCTAATTTGTTTCAGTGACTTGCAAAGATTTAATTTTGCCTTGTTTTACTTGGCTATTGTATGAAGATCATTGCCCTAAAATGGCAATGCTGGCTAAAGATGATGGGAATTGCAGTCCAATACAGCTGGATGTTGGGGAAGGCACGTAGTTAAACTATGGACTTCACTACCACAAGATGTAGGGATGGCTACCAATTTGAATGGCTTTAAAAGGGGGTTGGATAAATTCCTTGAGGAGAAGGCTATCAATGGCTACTAATGCTGATGGCTATGTGCTGCCTCCAGTATTCAAGGCAGTAAGCCTATATGCACCAGTTACTGGGGAACATGGGTGGGAGGGTGCTGTTGCACCGTGTCCTGGTTTGTTAGTTCCTGGTCGACAGCTGGTTGGCCATTGTGGGAACAGAGTGCTGGACTAGATGGACCCTCGGTCTGATCCAGCAGGGCTCTTATGTTCTTATGATCTGTTTATCTATATGTCTTGTGTCCAAAAAATACACGCATGGGGTTGTATCCAATGTTAGTCCTACTTAGAGTAGACCCATTGAACTTCGGTTAGACTGATATTGGATTCAGCCTATTCCGTTACCCTGGGTAACTTTGTATTTTGCGTCTCTGGTTAATTTCGCTACAAAATGGCCGCAATATTAAAAGGCTGTGATTTAAACCAAGGGTCAGAAGCAAAGCGTTTGGGGTTGTGGTACTTGGCAGGCCATTTCCTTGTTTCTAGCTGCATACTGCAGAGATTTCCAAGACAGGCTGACCTTTCTTCCTGCCCGGCTGTAGGGCATTCAAGCAGTCATTCTGAGCTCAGCCGACAGATTCCGTTTTGTGAATTGCAGGGAGACCTTTTAAAGTGCCGTCATCTGAAACAGTGGTAGGTGGTTTTGGTAAAGCCATCTAAAAGTCACCCAATGAACCTGGGACTGAAAACCTGAGTGCGGTTTTCAGGTTTGCCGCATTACTTCTGCAAAGCGAATGTCTTCCTGAGTCCTGCAAGTCATCGGTCCTACCTCCACTCCTCCTTCCTTAAAAGCCAGACTTGAGATCAGCTGTTGACAGCCAGGTTCTTAATGTACTTAATGCTTAAGCATCAGGAGTAAATTTGGTCCTCAGTGGCGGGTTAACACATTAAAAAGGCTTCCTGCCTCCCTGACATCTTGACGTTTGCATGCTGACATTACAGTTTTGGGCTATTTGCAGTGCAGGATAATGGGAGGGGGTGTTGTCAGTTCCTGAATTGTGCTTTATCTCTGAACGAGCAAAATGCCTGTTATTATGATGGGTGGGGAAGAAGGCCTTTAAATTGCAGAGACCCCCGGGGGGTAGGGCAGAGCGCACCTCTTTGCAATCTAAATAAATGGTGATTTTCTTCCACTGTACATTTAATTGGTCTTGAAAGTAGTTATTTGTATAAACAGCTGGCATTAAAAACCTTGCACAACCAATTTTTAAATCCCCAGATGCACTATATAGGCATGATGACACATGACGCTTCTCCTAGGGAACATGTACACCATCATGTGTACCCTTTGTAGCAAACATGCATTAGCTTTCCAAAACATGATTGCACCACAGCAAAATGCTTGGTTGGGCTTAACTTCTCGGAGGACAGCATATGTTGATGGGCTCTGACCAGGAGAGATCTCTTAGGGTCGGTAGTTTGAAGGAGAAATGATCGACCCAGGATGCAGTTGCTTTTTTGGCGGGGGGGGGGGGGGAATTCCACATTAGGGATCATTAGGAATGGGATCAAAAAGTAAAACTTCCAATATCGTAATGCCTTGATGCAAATCTATGGTACTTTGTACGGTTGTGATTGACAAATGTCAAAAAGGATGTTGTAGAGCTGGAAAAGGTGCAGAAAAGGGCAACCAAAATGACCAAGGGGCTGGAGCAACTCTTCTCTTAGGGAAGTTTACAACATTTGAGACTCTCCGGCTTAGAAAAAAGGTGAGTTAAGGCATAATCAAGTATTTGTGATATAGAGAAAGTGGATAGGAAAGGGTTTTTCTCCTTCTCCCAGTATTAGAACCCAATAGGATCATCCAGTGAAGCGGAATGGTGGAAGATCCAGGACAGGTATGGTAAGCAGTCCTTCCCGCAGCGTACAGTGAAGCTGTGGAATTCACCATCACAAGATGTGGCCAATGGCCACCAACTTGGACAGCTTTAAAAAGAGATTAGACAAATCCACGGCAGGTGAAGCCACCTATAGCTACCAGGAGAGGGTGGTTGTCCTCATGTTTTGCTTGTGGGGTTCCTGTAGGCTGCTGCTTGGCCACCGTGGGGATCAGGATGCTGGACCAGGGAGGCCTTTGGTCTGATCCGTTACGCTCTTCTGAACGTTCGTGGGTTCTTCCGTACCTAGAGATTACTTCTGTTGTAGGAAAACAGGCGTCACTCTAATGCCTGTTTAACCCTCCTATTTACAATGGCTTTTCCTTAGTGAATGGTGTCGCTGACATCACTGTTGCATTGCAGTGTCTAAAAATACCCCTTGCTCAGCATTTCCCAGATAGATGCCTGGCATTCTGTTTTTTAATGATTGCTTCTAGGGGACTGTGACAAAAGTTCTTTTTAAAATATTCATAAAGGATCGTGGTAAAAGCATCCATCATTTGTTTTATTCCAGCCTCAGCTGCAGCCTCCGCCTTTGTTGTTTGTTAACTGACACCACAAATCGTGTGCGTGACAAAATCTAAGGGGACCTTAATTCAAACATTTATTGATTTCAAATAGGTGAGCTGAAATCTGCAGTATCAAGAACTGTGCCACTGCCTAAAAGGTGTTTCCCAGGCAGCTATTTTCCTGACCTTTGCAGCCTTCTTAATAGGTCCGTCCCTTAAATGAAAGTAACCTAATTACTTTAGCTTCCCTCTGCAGCCTGGAACTTTCTGTCTAGTGTTTGACCTTATCAGCACAGTGCAGATTGCGATGGGAGGAGCTGGTATGAATGCAGCCCCAATGCTAGGCAGCTAACAGTCATGTGTGGAATGCGATGGTGGTGTGTGTGTGCGCGCACGGGCGCATACAGGCCAGAGAACAAAGTCTGTTATTTCATGTCAGGCTTAGTGACTCCCAAGTCCGTCTGAGTTTAAACTGTGCTATGGTTTAAATCCCGTCACAGTTCTCTTGACTGCCTTTCCTTGCTTTGTACAACAGCTGCCCTTTCTGTGGTATGAAGGATGGCTGTGTTTTTTGCTGCGGGCTGAAACGCTGCAGCAGGGGGTGAAAAACTGTTCTTTACGTTGAGACAGACTGGGCCTCTGCAGTTCTGAGCTGAAAATGTTATATGCAGACTGCATCGCTCTGCAGCATCAACTCCGGCTGGCGGGCCATGGCCATGGCTCCCCCAGCGAGTGCATAGTGCGTTTTGGCAGATCAGAGACATGCTAATGTCAGCTGGGGTTTTTTTTCTCCCCCCCACCCCATTGCAGGAAAGAACAGTCCATTATTGCTGGACCCAGGCACTTCTTTTTCCAATTGACTTGCTCTACTTACTGTAGTTACAAAGAGAGCCTTTTATTTTTCTAAATTCCAGTTAAAGGGCAAGCCGAGTGGCGTGATTTGAATAGGGAGAAGGGATTTGTTTAACTTAGTGGGACCTAAAATATATTTGAACAATACGGATTTCTCAAACAGTTGGACATGGATAGCGAGGAGCAAGTGCTCAGCAACCACACGTAGTCTGATGGTGAAAAAAAATCCAAAGAGGCAACCAGTTGTCTACCTGTCTTGTAAAATCTGAGAACCAGGAGGAGATGGAATACAAGTGAGGGCAGGTGCAGCACATCGAAACAACCTCCCAGCCCCACCCAGACTGCACAGTTTTGAAAAGACAGGGTTGAGGATGATTGCAATCACTGCAGAAATTCATTTGTAGCAATTAGTCATCTGTGTTTAGCATATTGTTGTGCCTTTTTTGGGAGACAAGTTATGATACTGAAACCAGCAAAGAGAGCATCTGGTTAGTCAGAGATCTGAACATGGTGTTGAGCTAGATTTATAGCTGTCCTTGATCTCTCTCTCTGGTATGCTTTGGGGTTGGTGTGTAGCAATAGGAGTGAAACCAGCCGACGGAGGCATCTTTGCACTCTGACTTTGTCTGGCAATTAGCATCTGAAAATATTCAGCTGTGATTTAGGACGCGAAAAAGCGACATAATTCAGCAAACCTCACGCCCTACACACGCACACCTTCTTAAAATACCGCAGTGCAGTTGGGGGCCTTGAGAGTTCACAAGAATAACAACTGCTGCGGCTGAAATTGCTTTCCTTTGGCAGGGTGTGTTTCTTGCTGGGAAAGAGCTTTGGAATGTATGAATTCATCCCATGTGTCATGTGTTCACTTCTATCAGTTTCCTTTCCAGAGGCCAGGAATCTATCAATGCGAGATAAGGGCTGTAGAACATATTTTCCCAACTTTTTTATTTTTTGAATGGATCGCATACAGATGCATTTCTCATTTTAAGCGTGCACCTGAGAAGAGATTAAATCACAGCAGTGGATTTAATGGGGCAGGCTTTGGTTCAAGGGGAGGTGGGGGGAACCTCCAAAATTCGGGCAGGAGTAGAGTGTCTGGTGGAAGGTGCCTCTGTCCAATATTTGACAATCATCCCTTCCCTTCAATCCCACACCACACTGTACCCCGTTTAGAGGGGTCCTCTGACTCGCTGTGTAGAATTTTCAAGGTGCTGGAGGGGGCAGGGAAGCCTTAAGTCTGGATCCAACCTTCTGATAACAATGCCATTTCATTTCCTACAGGAAGCACAGTGAAAAGTTGGATTTGTTTTCCAGGAAATTGGCAAACTTACTGACCTTTTATTCTGGCATCCTGTTGACTTAGTGGTCAGTGAAGGATTTAAGAGCCATTCTGAACATGATGTGAGAGCAAATACAGATCTGCCGCAGGGCGAGTATTGATTCATCGAGTCACTGGGGTTGTCTCATGCACACTGTGTAGCTGGGTTCATACATAACGACAAGCCATAGTTTGCTCTTACAAGAATGAGGAGGAGATTGAAAGTTTTCATTTTGAACCAGCTACAGTTCTTGGTCTTTCTGAACGTGGAGAACTGTGGTTCGTCAAGAACTTAGGATATCAAATTGCAGTTTGTTCTAACCAGTCACTGTGAGAACAAATCACACTTCTCCGAGTTCAGACATAACAGGGGGAAGTGAGTGAGCTGTAGTTAAGTCCTCAAAATAACAAACTGTGGATTATGATTCCATCTGAACTAGAAAAAAAGTCAAAAAAAAAATCCTAGGTACATTTAGGTAACTCTAAACTTAGTTTCAAAACGTGAAGCTTGATCATAGTCCTTATCTAGCACACATTCTTGAAATATGTCTAGCTCAATTCAGTGTGTCCCCCAAGTTAACAATTTGGGTGTCTATTCTATAAGTAATACTATTGTACTTCTAAAGACAGCCTTCTCCTCATGAACCTAGCTGTTCGCTTAGATTATCTTTGGAGGGTCTCCAAAGATTGTAATTTTAGATTGTAAGCCTCTGGGCAGGGACTGTCAAGAAATACTTTTGTAAGCCGCCGTGAGAGCCTTTTTTGGCTGAATGGCGGCATAAAAATCCTTAAACAAATAAATAAATAAATAGATGCCTCCAGTGGCTGCATGAGGCAGGCAGCAACTCAAGAGAGGGCTTTTTAAATTGTGGTGCCTCCATCTTGAGAATGTTTTTTTCCCCCATGGAGACTTTCCTGGTGTCCGCACTGTTTATTATTATTATTTATTTATTTATTTATTTATTTATATAGCACCATCAATGTTTATCTTTTTGGTGCCAGGTGACGATATTTAATTCCCCTCTAATTTAAATTGGCTTTGTTTTGGTTTTTTAATATGTCGAATTTGTTCATTGGGATATGTTGTTTTTCATTGGGTTTGGTTGTTTATTAGTAGTTGCTATCTGCTGTGAGCGTAGACATACTGAAGGCACGGGTTTATATGCTTCCAGAAGTAAATACAGCTTTAAAATATCTTCGCCAGGATCCAAAGAATTAGGCAGCTAGCTCTCTGTACCCGAAGTGGGCTTTGGATAGTGTTTTTTTAATGGTGGCCTCTCCTCTCCTACCAGTGTGGCAAAACACATTTGAAACGCAGTGGTTTCAGTAGTAGAAGAAAGGCACTCTGCTAGAAACTTAGTCAAAATGTACAGCGAACAACTATCTATTGAGCAAAGCCAACAGACTCTTAAATTCTGCCTTTCTCTTCCTCCTTGTAAAATCCAGATCGTAGCTTTTCTGAATTTAAAAGGTTATATGGCATAGCCATTTACTCTATGAAATAATAGTAAATATAGGTACACTGTATTTCAGTCCTGAGCATCTTTATGTTTGAAGTCCCATTGATCTCAATGAAGCATACTTCTCCATCAGCACTCATAGGATCACAGCCCGTGGCCCTTACCAATATAGTAGCAACAGCTTACTTCTGTTCTACTGTGAGCGTAAACCAATGAAACATGCCTTGTCTCAGTAGAAAGGGTGGGGCGGTTTTTCTCTGCTGATATTTTTCTATCCCTTTAGGAGGCCATTTAAAGGCCACTTAACAGTCATCTAACTCTGTTGACTTTCGCCGTTCTGCAGCAGTGAATTGCTCATAAAGTTATGGCACTGTTTCAGTCCACATCTTCTACTCTGCTTTTTGAATAGTATGTTTTCCTGTGCCGTTTTTTAAATAGAATCTAGACTTTTTTTTAAAAAAAATAATGAACTCCTGGCTTGATTTATGGAGAGAGAGGCTGAACTGAAGGAGCTGTTTCATACTAACTCAGCCCATTGATCCATTGCATTCATATCTTGCCTTGTCTGAATGACAGCCGATCTCTGAGGTCTGGGGCTGAAATCGATACCAATCGTACCACCTGAGGTCCTTCTTTAACCTGGAGGTGGCAGGATTTGAACCTGGGGCTCCATGCATGCAAAGCATGTGCTCTGCCCACAAGGCGATGGTGTGAGGCTTCCTCATTTTGAATGTCTGCCTGTGCGTTGTCTCCAAGTGCTAACCGATGCCTCTTGACTTCTAGAAAATGGACCCTACCGGTGTGAAAGTGCTGGAGACAGCAGAGGACATACAAGAGAGACGTCAGCAGGTGTTGGACCGGTACCACAGGTTCAAGGAGCTGTCCACCTTGAGGCGCCAAAAGCTTGAAGATTCCTACCGGTTCCAGTTCTTCCAGCGTGATGCAGATGAGCTGGAAAAATGGATCCAGGAGAAGCTCCAGATTGCGTCTGATGAAAATTACAAAGACCCAACTAATCTGCAGGTAGGAACATCTTCAAATTATGAATGATGGGGTGGGGGTGGGGCACAGATAAATGGGTGGCAATGCTGCATGTGGAATCATAGAATAGCAGAGTTGGAAGGGGCCTACAAGGCCATCGAGTCCAACCCCCTGCTGAATGCAGGAATCCACCCTAAAGCATCCCTGACAGGTGGTTGTCCAGCTGCCTCTTGAAGGCCTCTAGTGTGGGAGAGCCCACAACCTCCCTAGGTAACTGATTCCATTGTCGTACTGCTCTAACAGTCAGGAAATTTTTCCTGATGTCCATCCGGAATCTGGCTTCCTGTCACTTGAGCCCATTATTCCGTGTCCTGCCCTCTGGGAGGATCGAGAAGAGATCCTGGCCCTCCTCTGTGTGGCAACCTTTTAAGTCTTTGAAGAGTGCTCTCATGTCTCCCCTCCATCTTCTCTTCTCCAGGCTAAACATGCCCAGAAGAACCCAAATGCCTTGGTAAAAAGATGGAGGCTATGTGTCTTACTCTTTTTGTTTGTTTGTTTCTCTTTTTCAGGGAAAACTGCAGAAGCATCAAGCCTTTGAAGCCGAGGTGCAAGCCAACGCGGGGGCCATTGTCAGACTGGATGAGACTGGGAACCAGATGATTAATGAAGGGCATTTTGCATGTGAAAACATAAGAGTGAGTGTTGGGAGATCTTTCTTTCCTGCAGGAATTTCTTTTAATAAGAGCTGTTTGATGCAAACTGGAAAAAGCTGGGAAAAGTGCAACTCAGATGATCCAGGGGCTGGAGCACCTCCTCTATGAGGGAAGGTTACAGCAGCTGGGACTGCTTACCTTGGAAAAAAGGAGGCTAAGGGGAGACATGATAGAGGTGTACAAAATTATGCCTGGTGTGGAGAATGTGGATAGGGAAACATTTTTCTCCCTCTCTCAAAATACTAGAACCCAACAGGGTCCTCCCATGAAGCTGATGGGTGGGAGATTCAGGACAGATAAAAGGAAGGACTTCTTCACACAGTGCGTAGTCAGAGGATGGAATTCACTACCACAAGAGGTAGTCACGACCATCAATTTGGATGGTTTTAAAAGGGGATTGGATAAATTCCAGGAGGAGAAGGATACCAATGGCTACCAGCCCTGATGGTTGTGTGCTGCTTCCAGTATCAGAGGCAGTGAGTCTGTGTGCACTAGTTGCTAGGGAACATGGTTGGGAGGGTGCTGTTGCACCATATCCTGCTTGTGGGTCCCTGGTTGACCACTGTGTGAACAGAGTGCTGGACTAGATGGACTCTCGGTCTGATCCAGCACAGCACTTCTTATATTCTTAAACCTTGGACATTCATAAATGGGGCCATTGGTTAGCTGTCCACCTGCAATGGCATGTCAGCGGGAACAATATAAGTTCTCTACCGTTGTCTGTGCACAGCTCATTTCTCCCATAATACTTTTTGATTTGATTGATTGATTTCGAACAGTTCTATGCTGCTCTTCAACAAGTCAGATTACAGGGCAGTGTACAACGTTGTAGATCAGTTTCCTCCAACGGGGTGTTCTTCAGATGTTGTGGAATTCAACTTCCATCAATCCCAGGTCAGGAATGCTGGGAGTTGTAGTTCAAAACACCTGGAGGGCACCTGGGGGGGGGGGTAGCGTGATGTAGATAATACATTATTTTAAACTATCCTCTGACGACGGTAATAAAGGCAGCCAATACAAATTACGAGGCAAGCTGAGGGGTTATTCAAATGACTTTGCCTGGCTACGTAAAAAGTGCCTTGTCTTGGCACCGAAAAGATTGTAAAATTGGCACCAGGCATATCCCTTTGGGGAGGGCATTCTAAAACAGGGACGCCTCCTCTGGGAACGCCCTCTCCTTGGTAATTCTATAGGAGGGCCTCAATGGAAGACCTTAAGATAAGGGCTCTGAAATGAGGTGTATTAACAGAGCAGGATGCAGTGGGCGATCACTTTGAAGATATAAAATGCTGTTCTTAAACCTACACTCCTTTTCAAAAGGGATGCAGTCATTTAGGACCAATTTCTATTAGCTTACATTTTTCTCCACCCAGCTCTTTACTACTCTGCAGTGGCTTGTTATGAGAAGTTACCGCTAGCTTATGCTGCAAGGTCATTAGATGAAAGGCAATTCTTCAGAACTGAGGCAAATTGCATGACAGAGGTTATGCAATTGATGGTCAGTCATCAATTGATTGACTTGATGGTCGATCATCAAGTTTACAGAAACTTTTTTTATTCGTTACCTCTGCAATATATGACACATCCTTTGTGCTATGTGCCACCTGGGAAAGTTCTCAAACATTTGTGGGGCTGACCCTGACCTTCATAGAAATACGAATCTCCTTTCTGGAGGGGCAGTCTAAAGCCCCACTCCACAAATCCCTCATTCCATAGTCTTGAACGGTGCGCCAACAAGCCCGCTCCACAAACTATGCTAACGGTTTTGTGGACTGAAGCCTGGTCCTTCTAAAAATGTGATAAAAGTTGGCCCTGCGTATGGATGCTGGTTCTGACTTCCGTTCTGTTTGCAATGGTAACCCCCTGTGTGTTAATGGTTCAGTCTTTCACGCCATACAGGACCGCTCAGCGCCCAATAGTAACTACCACCCAAGTCGGGGCCCAGATACGAGTAGGTGGATTGCTGGCTGTGTGGGTGCTGTTCTTCCACGGTTTTTCTTTGAATGCCTCTCTCCTTTTTCTTCCCTTTGCTTCATGCCCTTTTCCTTTTTTCAGCTTTGGAAGGCATCTGCATGTTACAAAAACAAGAGGCTGCCGCTGAAAATGGCATCCCTTTTGCACTTATTTGCATCCTGACAAATAAATAGACAACGTCAGGATTTTAGAAAATTTTTGCCTCACCATTCAGCCTGCAAGGCAGCTTCCAGATTAAAAACACAAAAATGCAGTTTATCGGTAAACTTGTTAAAACAACGGCAATGAAAGGGCATAAGCGACCAGGTCAATTTAAAAATTCATTGCCATGGGAGAAGGTTAAATCAGATTAAAAGAAATGCAGAAAAATAGAGTCTTTGCTGCCTTCATAAACAGAGGAGGAAAAAGTTGCACAATCTGGCCACTGCCCCCAAGAAGGCTGTTCTCATATCCCCAACAAGCGCATCTTGAAAGTGGCAGAACACAGAACGGGGCCTCAGATGTTGAATGCAGTGCATGCAGGAGGAGGCAGGCCTTCAAATGACTTGATCCCAAACGGCTTTCGTTGTGCATTTTCCCGCAGCCTCCAGTTCGCATCACTGCTTGCCGCTGGTGGTGGCGGGAAAAGTCACACGGTGATGTCAAAAAAGTTTTGCTACATGTTTCAGAAGGAGAGAACTCAGCACGTGGATGCCATTTTCAGCGGCAGCTCCGTGTTCTTGTTCCATATAGATCTACCTCATGAATGTTAGAATCTCATGCCGTGCCAGTTCTTCTGTTTCCCTGTTTTTAACACCCCCCTCACAACTGAGTCAGTTATGCTTTTAATAAGCATCCATCCACGAAAAATGTCTCCCAGCCTCCTCAGCTTGACTTTCAAGTTGCTATTATCGATGATCCCAGCACAATAAATGCTGGGCAGAGCAAGTATCGCCCTGTTTTGCAAGTGTGTGCTTGGTGGTGCTGTTCCCCCCCTCCCCCCGGTGCTCTTTTCATTGCCATGTGAGTTTCTAGACTCTTCCACTATTTTGATTCAACAGGAGAATTTTCCTGCCTTTTCACTGTATTGCTGCTTCATGACATTTCAGTCATTTTGCTTCAGGCAATCAACAAGTAACCTTTGCCTCTCCTTCAACGATGGTTTATTTGTAATCTGACACAAGCAAACTAGAAACAAACCTTATTTTTAAATTGGCTTATAATAATGTTATCCTGCAAAGCTGGACCTCCTTCTCGTGAGTTTTGCCTTTGATTCAAAAAAAAAAAAGGAAAGAGAGGCTGTTTAGATTTGCCTCGGCTGTTGCCCTGTGGTTGATGTCCTGGTGCATAAACTTTGAAGCAAACTGCTAAAATGGATGAGAAAAGGAGCTGTTAAGCTAAATGCGACCTAGTGTGGTGCTGTGCATAACCTTTTGGACGCGATCTCTGTTCATTGATAAAACTTGCGGAGTGGCTTCAAGTTGGGCAGCCTTTAAAGCTTTTAAGATCTACCTCGTTTTTTATTTGAACGCTAGGTGTAAAACTGTAGCTTGGGGCGGTGGACATAATCTTGGAATTAAGGAACAGGGTGCCTCTTTGAGTACATGTTCAGCGAAGGAATTTGTTTTAGAACCTGAATTAAACTCCCACTCCTTTTACGCACACAAAAATCCACTCCTGGTTTTGTCTGTAAGTTGCTGCTGCTGCTGTTAAAGAATTGGGAGTTAGAAACACTTGCTGATTACTGCAAATCATGCAGCCTTCTAGTAGTAAATCCCAACCCATTGCCTGCCTACCCCTGACCTGAGCCATGGTGAGAGTGAAAGCAGCTGCTTGTGCTTCGCAACAAAGCGGTTTGGCGTTGCATTGGAACTCGTGTTCTTGTTTTAACCAAAGTTAGTTAAACCAGGATCAGATTCGTGACGACAATGATAACTGATGATTCAGTGGTCACAGAAGCCAATGGGATGACTTCAGTATTAAACTACCATTGTGTCGTCGTCGTCGTCGTCCCCTGTCCCCTGTCCCGGCCTTGCTGCCTCTGAGGAGTTTAACACCTCATTGCATTGGTTTGCCTTTTAGGAGTCAGTAGGTAGGGTTTAAATTATTTATTTATTTACAAAATTTGTATACCGCTTCATATCTGAAACAGATTCTAGAGCAGTGAACATAAGAATTAAAACAATAAAAGGTGCAAAAATTAAAACACTATTAACATACTAAAAGAAAAAATGACACAGAATGCCAATAGAAACCTTGGCTGTTATTTAAGGAATGTTTCCTGGAATAAGAATGTTTTCAGGCGGCATTGGAAGCAACACAGTGTTGGCACCTGCCTGACCTCCAGGGACAGGGAGTTCTACAGAAATGGGGGCCACCATGCCGAAGGCTCTTCTCCTGGTGGACTGCAGTCAGGACATAGGTCCATGTGGAACCACCAGGAACATGCCCGCTAACGGCCTCAGTGACTGGGCAGGTTGGTAAGGCAGAAGACACTCTCTCAGGTATCCTGATCCCAAGTTGTTTAGGGCTTTGTACACTAGTACCAAAACCTTAATTCTAGCCTGGTAGCCAATAGGCAGCCAGTGCAGTTCCCTCAGCAACAGAGTTACATGCTGAAAAGGGGCAGCTCCAGACAACAGCCGAGCTGCTGTGTTCTGCACTAGCTCCAGCTTCCGGAGCAGCTTTAAGGGCAGCCCCACATAGAGCGCATTGCAGTAATCCAGTCTTGAGGTTACTGATGCTTGTACCACTGTGGCTATCTCTGTCCAGAAGAAGCCGTAGTTGGCGAACCAGCCAAAGCTAGTAAAAGGAGCTCTGAGCCGCCATGGGCCACTTGAGCCTCCAACGATGGAACCAGGAGCACCCCCAAACTACGGACCTGGTCTTTTAGAGGGACTGCAACTCCATCCAGAACAGGCAGTGAGCCTGTCTCCCAGAATTGGGAACCACTCACCCACAGGGCTTCCATCTTGCCAGGATTCAGTTTCAGATTTTTGGCCCTCATCCAGCCCATTACTGAATATCTCCAATGTAATTATCCATTGATTATTATTTTTTTAACTTCCAGACTCGACTTCAGGAGCTTCACCGGTTGTGGGAGTTGCTGTTGGAAAAAATGCGGGAGAAGGGAGTCAAATTGCTGCAAGCTCAGAAGCTTGTGCAGTATTTACGAGAATGTGAAGATGTGATGGACTGGATCAATGACAAGGTACCTGCGTTTGGGACTCAGGTCACTCCCTGGTGTAGGATAACGCTTGGGTATCAGATTGCCTTTCCGGAGGTTGGGCCTGGGTGCGTCAAGACAATCCTTCCAACGTCTTGCATGGGGTAGGGTCATATGGCACATAAAAGTAGACCACAAGATAACCCTGTAACTTTCGTTGAGATAATTCATTGGTGTAAAAGATCAGGCTTTGCAGATCATTACAGTTTTAATGGAAAATTGAGGGTGAGGGAATGTTAAAAATAATGACCAAAGGTACTAGAGGACAAATGGTTAGATGGGAAAATAGAGGATTGGTGTTCTGGCATTGGGCCGCTCAGCTTATCTGTTTTTTAAAAATGTATAATTTGTGACAATGGTGGAGGTGCAAACACCTCACTGCTAGTGAAAATTATAGTGCACTCTGTGTACAGCATGTTCTTGTTGATTTTTATCCTTCCATTTTACCGCAGTACGCAACACTGCCTTGAAACATCGTTAAAAACAGCATGATACAAAATGCTTGTTACTTTTTAATTCACTTTGTGAGGCTGTGTAGCAGAAAGGTAATCTATAAATATAGGTAAAGAATTCATTTAGCAGTGTCTGGAACACATGTTCCTTCTTTTTTATTTATTTATTTATTTATTTATTGCATTTCTATACCGCCCAATAGCCAAAGCTCTCTGGGCGGTTTACAAATTTAAGACAATTCAAAACAAAACAATAGTATAAAACCATAATATAAAATACAATGTAAAAGCACAACCAAGATAAAAACAGCAGCAATGCAAAAATACAAATTGAAAACAGCAAAGTTAGAATTAATTTATAGACTGTTAAAATACTGGGAGAATAAAAAGGTCTTCACCTGGCGTCTAAAATAATATAATGTAGGTCCTTGTTTGTTTTACTTTGGGAAACTAATAACATAAACAGCAATTAATTATTATTATTATTATTTATTTATATAGCACCATCAATGTACATGGTGCTGTACAGAGTAAAACAGTAAATAGCAAGACCCTGCCGCATAGGCTTACAATCTAATAAAATCATAGTAAAACAATAAGGAGGGGAAGAGAATGCAAACAGGTACAGGGTAGGGTAAGCAGGCACTGGGTAGGGAAAAACTAACAGTAGAAAGTAACAGTAGAAGTCTGCACAACATCAAGTTTTAAAAGCTTTAGGAAAAAGAAAAGTTTTTAGTTGAGCTTTAAAAGCTGTGGTTGAACTTGTAGTTCTCAAATGTTCTGGAAGAGCGTTCCAGGCGTAAGGGGCAGCAGACGAAAATGGACGAAGCCGAGCAAGGGAAGTAGAGGCCCTTGGGCAGGCGAGAAACATGGCATCAGAGGACAATTAATGAACAATTCTACTCATATTTACTCAGAGGTAAGTCCCACTGTGTACAATAGGTATTATGCCCAGGTAAGTGTTGCAACCCTAAACATAATTCCTAGGGAGTAAGCAGCATTAAACGCAGTGGGAATTACTTCCGGGTAAACATGCACAGGATTGCACTGTCACAGTGCATTGTCCATCTGTGACCAATGGGCCTTACTCCCTAGTAAGTATACATAACATTGCATTAATACCACAAACTGCATTTGTATGCTTATGTATTCTGTGTATTCTTATGCTGCTAGCAGTTCAAACATACTGAAGATTCAGATTTACTGCTCTAGAGGATTACAGTTTAATGCTAAAAACTGAGGATTTACATTCATATCACAGAATGAGGAAATACGGATTGAATGAGGCAGTGACCACTTACTGGACTAACTAGACTTTTATATACTGGAAGTGAGGGTTTTTGGTTTGTTTTGTTTTGTACTTTTACAGCTCTATCTTCAGGCTTCAGTGCCCAGAGAATATAAAACAGAACAAAAGCAATCTCATATTAAAACGTGCTCTCTGGATACTGTGAATATGTTTGGGTTTCAAAAAACGGGTCTGCTTCTGTCAGACCAACTTCCCTGGATCTGGAAAAGGCTCTTCATGCTGATGTATTCTAAAACGGGTGTCCTTATGCTTGCTAGGAAGCGATAGTAACTTCGGAAGAGCTTGGCCAGGATTTGGAGCACGTCGAGGTCTTGCAGAAGAAATTTGAGGAGTTCCAGACGGACCTGGCAGCCCACGAGGAGAGAGTGAACGAAGTGAACCAGTTTGCTGGCAAGCTTATCCAGGTATTGGCTCCTTTCAGCCTCTCCCAAATGTGGCTTTTGGGGAGGAGGGAAATGGAGCCTTCTCAGGCTCCTGCTGTGGATTTATTTACTCATTTCCTTGAAAGGACCAAAGCAGGTGAAGCAGCAACGATGCTCGTGGTGGTCTGTATCTCCTCTTGTGCAAACTGGCATTTTGTTGCGTATCAGACGCAACTTTGACATCTCTTAAAGTTTTATTAAAGCCCAGACATGGAGGTGCCCAGTGAACCCAGAACAATGTGTCAAACACAAGATCAGTTGTTACTCGTCTGGCTTTGCAGGCTGTGAATATTTATGGAATATCACCTCACCTAGATCCACTGTGCTCCTAAACCTGAAGCTATTTCTCTAGCCTAAGAATAGGGTCCCACGTAGCGACAGGTGATCGCCTACTGAAGAAACAGCTTCTCCTCAATCCCTTATTTATAGAAAGCCAGAGGGACTTTGATGACTCTGGCCAGTAAGATGGGATCTCGACTTTCTGTTATGGGGTGAGGAGGGTGGAACCCTGCTCCTATCTGTCTGATTTTCAGCAAAGGCTGAAAATCTTAGCTGTTTGTTGTCTGGTGCAACACAGGCCATGTTTGGTTCAGGGAAATGTAGCTCAGGGCTAGTTTTGTGACCCATGGTCACATTCAGGCAGTGGCCTCAGTGATGGACAGCAGGATGTGGAGTGGGGGAGAAAAAGGGGGTTGGAGGTGTGGGGGGAGAATGACTGGGATTTTCTATACTTTTCTCTCCCTGCCTGTCAAACTGCGTGCTGCCGTTTGCTAATTATAAAAGATAGCTGTACAGATCGTGAATAGTGCTCCCCTGTCACACAGAACGAAGGTGGAACATCTAAAAGCAACCCAGCTCGGGTCAACGAATGATGTCCTGAAAGCTGGTTGCCCCAAGGGAGGAAATTTAGTTCCTCCCCCTCTAAAGATCTTCATCAGGAGAGATGTTTAGCAGCTGACTTACAGGGACAAAGTATGGGGGAGAGTAAAAGGATCGTGAACCAGAGGCAGCTTGGAATAGCTTCTTGAAATCCCTGCTGCAGTTTCTTTGTGGTACGCCTGGGGCCATCTTGAGGGTCCTCCTTCCAGCCTGCGCTGTTTTTTGGGGTCCGAGAGACCCAGTGCCAGCCACCCCCGCCAGAACAATTTATGAGTGGGTGTTCTCCGTTCGCTGTGCTGATCATCAGTACTGCAGATCAGTGGGTAACCCAAGCCGCTATCACAGGCCTCTTCCTGTGCTAGGGTCCCTCCTCCAGGGCCTTGACAAATATCCATTTGGACCGTGGCAACTTGCTCCATTTTCTTTGAGGATGAGGACATGATGTATTTGTTCCTCGGCAGATCCGTTGCTTTTCTTTCACTTAGGCAGAGTTTAACAACTAGTTCAGCTCTCCCCAACCTGGTGCCCTCCAGATGTGTTGAACTACAACTCCCAAGATCCCCTGCTGGCTGAGGAGGTGATGAGGGGTTTGTAGCCAAACACATCCTGAGGGCACCAAGTTGGCGAAGGCTGAACTAGCAGCTCTCTGGACAAATCTGAAGAGCTCACCAGTTTCCTCTGGGTTTCCCACTGCATGGAAAGAAACATTGGCTTCTGTATAATCCCACGGAATTACTGTTTTATGGGACGGTTGGATTGTGGGTGGAAAATAACGGAAGCCATTCAAGAAGAAAGCCACCTTTACTTTGGTCGATGCAAACTCATCAGACAGTCCCCTGCTCCCTCTGCTTTCCAGGAGCAGCACCCTGAAGAAGAGCTAATCAAGTCCAAACAAGATGAAGTCAACGCCAGCTGGCAACGCCTGAAGGGGCTGGCTCTGCAGAGGCAGGGGAAACTCTTTGGCGCAGCGGAAGTGCAACGTTTTAACAGGTGCGGACTTGACCGTCTTTGCCAACATCTGTTTTCGTGTGTGCGTTTTTAAACCCAAATGAATGGTGTGTGTCCCTGCCTCCTCCCTTGGTCTGTTTAGCCCCTTATGATCTACATCTGACTGGCCGTGGGTTTACCCAGTCTTGCACCGGGGCCCTTCCTTGCTTCCCTACTTGAGATCCATGAACGGGAGTTGCCAGGGGTTGGGAACTTCTGCCCGCAAAGCACGTGCCCCGACACTGGGTTGTGGGCCCTCCCGAAGCAGTACGGACACTTGCCAGCCCCTGCGATGGGTCGGCTCATGGGAAAGAAGGACTTCGCACTGTCTAGAATGAAAGCCCGGGGTGTGTTTTTCTCCCTCTCTCTGAAACGAAGTCCTTTCTGGTAGTAGGAATGAGGGGCTGGAACATCACAATGCAGAGGGTTGCCACTTGAGGTGTGTGTGTGTTACTTGTGGCTCTAAGACAACATGATGTCGTGATGGCCACCCATTTGGATGGCTTTAAAAGGGGATTGGATGAATTCCTGGAGCCGAAAGCTATCAGTGGCTACTAGTCCTGATGGTTGAGTGCTACCTCCAGTATTCGAGCCTTTATTTATTTATTTATTTATTTATTACATTTATATACCGCCCCATAGCTGAAGCTCTCTGGACGGTTTACAAAAATTAAAAACAGTAAACATTAAAAAAAAGTATACAAAATTTAATACCATCAAACACATAAGAACAACAGTATAAAAACAACAACATCCATTTAAAAACAACAGTTCTGGGGTCCTTAAAAGACAAAGTTAGCGTTGTTAAATGCTGTTAAATGCCTGGGAGAAGAGAAAAGTCTTGACCTGGCGCCTGAAAGATAACAGTGTTGGTGCCAGGCGAGCCTCATCGGGGAGATCATTCCACAGTCTGGGGGCCACCACCGAAAAGGCCCTCTCCCTTGTTGCCTGTGTGCGCCAGTTGCTGGGGAACATGGGCGGGAGGGTGCTGTTGCACCACGTCCTGCCTTGTTCATCCCTGGCCGATGGCTGGTCGGCCCCTGTGTGAACAGAGTGCTGGACTAGATGGACCCTTGGTCTGATCCAGCCTCAGGGCTCTTCTGATGTTCTTATCTCCAACGTGGTGCCCTCCTGGTGGATTGGGTTGCAACTCCCATAATTTCCACCCAGCCATCAGCCATGTTTGCTGGGAATTATGGGAATTGCAGTCCTGACAGATCTGGAAGGCACCAGGTTGATGAAGGCTGTTTTGAGCGTTGGCAGGGGCAAGTTGGCTTTTGTTTGTGTGCTAACAGTGAGCAACAGCCTTCTCCAAAGAGGGAATGCTGCTCCGATAGAGATCTTCGCCTTCTTGACTCACACCCCCCCTTTTTGCTTCTTGCAGGGATGTGGATGAAACTATAAGCTGGATTAAAGAGAAAGAGCAGCTGATGGCTTCCGATGATTTTGGCCGAGACCTTGCAAGCGTCCAGGCCCTGCTCCGCAAACATGAAGGCTTGGAAAGGGACCTGGCTGCTCTGGAAGACAAGGTAGACGGAACCAATGATCTATTTGAAGAACTATTAACAGGCATTGCTGGCTGAAGATGATCTCTCCCCACCCCCCTTATTTTTTCATGGCAGTAATACTAAAACCAGACGTTAACAGGACAAAATGGCTGTCCTGAGTTTGTCGCAATGTCTAACAAAGAGAGCAATCCTGTTTAATCCAGTTTAACTTGTCCATTTCAACCATAGTCAGAGGTTTCCTGAGCTAGGCCAAACCTGCAACGATCCATTAGATTTCCATTTAAAAAAGTTTTGTTGCTGTTACAACCTTCATTGCCAACATTTTTTTTTTTAAAAAAATAAGAACCTAATGATTGTACACATCATTTTTTAAAACAACAACAACAGTTCAACCAAACCTCGGACATGTTTTCCCAAGTCTGATCTTGTAGCTTCTCTGCCTCTCTTGCCTCTAGGTGAAGGCTTTGGGTGCAGAGGCCGACAGGCTGCAGCAATCCCACCCTCCAAATGCCTCTCAGATCCACGTGAAACGGGAGGAGCTGGTCGCAAACTGGGAGCAGATTCGCACTCGGGCGGCAGAGAGACACGCTCGCCTGAATGACTCCTACAGGTAAGCACGCTTGGAAGGACGCACACACCCCTCTCTCTCCCTCCGAGAAGAAAGCCCCACCCAGGTTCACTGCAACGCCGTCAAACATCTTCATGCAGATGATCATTTCACAGTGCTCTGTGTGTGGCGTGTCTCCCGGATTTTGTTTCAAAAGCATATATTTCCACAAACGCCTTGGGCAGGAGTGGGAGGCGTTTATCCTGTCATCTGCAGTAGAACAAGTTTCCTAATGGTTTCCTATTGTGGCATTCCTTTAATCCATTGTTAAGCGCGTAAGCCTTCGGGATCGTCAGTCTACCCCGTCCTCGTGAATTATGGCTCATATTAGGAAGACATGTTTTCTCTGCCTCTGATATCCAAAAAAGGTTCACTACCTGGATTGGTGGCCAGATATTAAGTAACTTTAATAACGGTGTACTAAAACTGCAGCCAAAATGTAGCCAGTTGGTTCAAACCTTATGTGGACTGTGCATTCTCCCTCCTCTGCCTCCTTCCCAACCCTCTCTGGCTTCAACGCTGTTCGGTGCATAGTCCTCTGGACAGTTCAAAGTTCTCAGCGTTTCCTGTCCGTAGGCCCTATGTGAAGACCCTCTTTTTCCTTGCCCCATCTTTTCTTCAACTTCATGCCACTTCAGCTTTCTCTGCTGCCTCCCACTATTTTATCCTCTCACCCACCCCTATGGGGGAGAAACTATCCTTATCAGATTCTTCTCCTTTGTCCTGACTGTGTGTCTTTGTTGGTCAGTCCAGTGGGCAGCAACAGGGTCCTCTCCTGCGTGTTTAACCCACCATTGGTGCTGAGGAAGAGTCATTTCACATGCTGCTGTTTCCAACATGGGAGATTAACCCATATGCACCCATGACATATAAATAGTGGAAGAGAAGTGGTGAAATGGTGGTAGATGGTTGAACGGATCCTCCCTTCAAACCGTCAGTCACTCTTTCTATATGTACACTCTTCAGAATCCTGTGAGTTTTAATGGCCCATAAAGTGGGTTTTGTGGAGGAGGGAAATTGTTGGTTTCAAGGGAGTTGTTGTTCAGATATGATGAGCAACAAGAAAGAAGGCACAAAGAGAGATGTGGAAGAGGGAAAGGAAAGCCGTAGGTGGGTAGTTACTTTGCAGTAGCAGTAATGGGGAAGGAGGGCAGTTTAATTTCATTCATTTATTTAAAGTCTTTTTTAATCTTGCTCCTTAGCCAAAAAGGCTCCTGGAGCGGTTCATCTGTAAAAGGAAACAATCTAAAAAGACACAGCAGACAAGGAGAAAGGAATGGGAAGGGAAGAGGAAAAAAAAGGGATAGGTGACAAGGTTGGAAACGGATGGAGAGGGCTGCAGGGAGACAGTGCAGAAGCTTGGGAAGTGGGCTCATGATCCCAGAGACGTGGCTAAGAGTGGAATCCTTGTGCAGCTATGCCCTTCTTCACTTCTGCCATCTCCTCTCCCGCCCTCTCTCAAAGGTTGCAGCGATTCCTTGCGGACTTTCGGGATCTCACGAGCTGGGTGACGGAAATGAAGGCTCTGATTAATGCTGATGAGCTTGCCAATGATGTGGCGGGAGCCGAAGCCTTGCTAGACAGACATCAGGAGCATAAGGTAATCTGAACCTGCCTGTCGCAGGGCCATGGGAAGCTGCCTTGCACCCAGTCGGTCTGTGTAGCCTGGCAGTGACTCTCCAGGCTTTCCTTTTCCAGCCCTCCCTGAAGGCACTCAGGATCAAAACTGGGACCCTCTGCCACTGAACTATGGCCCACTGATCTACGACACACACTCCGGCACCTTGAATCTGGCCTGGAAACAAACTGGGAGCCGGTGTGACTGAGCCTGTGTCTATAACAGCAGCTGGGCCTTCTGTCGAGAGTCATTTTGTATTAATTGCTTTGGACAGTCTCTGAAAGCAGCAGCGTACAGAGCGTGCTACAGTACCAAAATGTGCATGACTGTGGCCAGATCCACTTTCTGTGTAGTAGAAAGACAACTAAGGGCGCACTCCTATGCATGTTTAGACAGGGGGGGAAAGTCCTACAACTCCCAGCTGGGAGTTGTAGGACTTTTTTTTTCTGTCTGAACACACAGAGGAGTGCGCCCTAAGTGTCTCTTTGTACTTAACTGAATGTGTGTCTTAATTTCCATGCCTCTGCTTTCAGGGGTGTGCATGTCTTTGCACACGTGGGATGTTGCTTGTTGTTGTTTTTAAATGATGGCTTTATCATTCTGGAAGGTGAACACAGATTGGTCCTGTTTCGTTACAGGGAGAAATTGATGCCCACGAAGACAGTTTTAAATCTGCGGATGAATCCGGTCAAACTTTGCTTGCTGCTGGTCACTATGCCTCCGACGAAGTTAGAGAGAAGGTAAGATGACTCACCTGAAGGCATAGAACATGAAAGAGGAGGGAATGGATTAATCCAGCCACCCCTAACCTCCTGCCTTTCAAAAGTGTTGGACTTCCAAATCCTCTCATTGCTAGCCATGCTGGCAGAGAATGATGGCAGGTGCCGCTCAAAATATCTGGAGGGCACCAAATTGGGGGAGGCTGGATTATTGTAGTCTTTGAAGCCATAAGGACAAAAGCATTGAATAGGCAGAGATGTTGTGTGCTACTCATTCAGTTTTCACTTTCTCAGCCCTGGTCCATGAGATTTGTCTAATTGCAGGTACAAGGGATTGAACTGGTGGCCTTCTGCATGCAAAGACTGGGCTCTAGCCTAGAGCTACGGCCCCTCCCCAAGCAGTTAAGAAAGCCTGGCTTTCTAGGTGCCAAAATGGGAGATGTTAGAGGGACAGGTTTAGTGTCTTCTTTTACTATCTATCTATCTATCTATCTATCTATCTATCTATAAAATGCTAAGGTGATGTATGGCAATGCATGGTACAAAGGTTCTGAGCTATGACACACTGGAGATTCCAAGCTATGAGAAGAACTTTGCATGCTGGAGGTTCCGAGCTATGAGAAGAACTTTGTATGGCTAAGCAACAGGATATATAAACCCAGCAGGGGGCGGGGGAGCGGCTGGCAGTGGGGGAGCCCAGAAAGGAGGCTGGATGGCTTGCCTCAGCTAAGTCCCTTGGGTCGGTGGGCAGGTGAGCAGGGTGAAGCGTTGGATCCACCCTGCGATCCGTTGGATGCCAGGGGGGAGTCCAACGGACTCCCAGTCGGCCTTCCGCCCGTGGAAAAGCCAGAAAAGTATGATACTAAGCAATAAAGATGGCCTGTGCCAGTCAAGTTAGTTACTAGTATTAAGGAGATGCTCTTCTGAACAGGCAGTGTGCACCAGCACTGATGCACAGACTCCTTGAGGGGCTTGAGTGTGTGGCCGCTGGAAGTGACCTTGTTCCTTTCTTCTTCATCCCTCAGCTGACCATCCTTTCGGATGAAAGAACTGCCCTTCTGGAGCTGTGGGAGCTTCGTCGGCAGCAGTACGAGCAGTGCATGGACCTGCAGCTTTTCTACCGGGACACGGAGCAGGTCGATAACTGGATGAGCAAACAGGAAGTAAGTGTCCCCTGCGTTCGCGGCAAGGGTCCTTTAGCAAGCGAGCGCCTCTGGGTGCGTTTCAGCTCCGCGGGTTCCGCAGCACTGGCCAGAGGACATCGCGGTCGGGTGTCTGTGAATGCCTTGCGTGCCTTGCGCATAGCTTCTTCCTCTCTGTCCAGTCGCTTGGCATGTTGCTGTCTGAGGATGCTTAGCGGAATTAACCAGTTCACGTGAGATTCAGTTCTGGACCCAGGGAGAGTAGATTGCCAGCTGTCAAGGTAGACAGAAAACAACCTTAATGTGGATAATTTCTGCTCCTTCCGGAGGCTGCATACTTGAGCTGGGAACAGGACTGACCAAGAGTTGGTGCATGCACAAATTAAGGCCCCTAAGTCCAGTCCTGCTGATTCCGACCCTTCAGTTCAGCTTCATGTTTCCCACGGTTGCCAGCCGGATGCTTCAGGCAAGCCCACGAGGGGGGCATGAAGGCATCAACCCTTCTTTGTTGCCTCTCCTGCTTGGGAATAGTATTCAGAGGTACACTGTCCTTGAACCTGGAGGTTCCATTGTAGCAAATCCCTACTGATAGAACTGTCTTCCATGAATTCATTTAAGCCGTGTAAAGTAGAGCCAACTCTACTATGCTAAACTCCACACCTTGTGGTTGTGAGTTCCATAGATAAATCCTGCACTGCGCAAAGAAGTCCTTTCTTTTGTCTGTCGTGAATCTATGGGCACTCGGTTTTGTAGAATGACATCTCTTCTCCCACCCCTCACAAACACACAAGTTCCTTTCTGATCCTCCCTCTCTCTTTCTCTCTTCCAGGCCTTTTTGCTAAATGAAGACCTTGGTGACTCCCTCGACAGTGTGGAAGCCCTGCTAAAGAAGCATGAAGACTTTGAGAAGTCTCTCAGTGCCCAAGAAGAGAAAATCACTGTAAGTCATTTTGTTTTAATGCTGGGTTATTGGTTGTTTTGCTTCATGTGTGAAAGAGAGCAGCCTCACAAGCTAAACAGAACATAGAATCATAGAATCATAGAATCGCAGAGTTGGAAGGGGCCTACAAGGCCATCGAGTCCAACCCCCTGCTCAATACAGGAATCCACCCTAAAGCATCCCTGACAGATGGTTGTCCAGCTGCCTCTTGAATGCCTCTAGTGTGGGAGAGCCCACAACCTCCCTAGGTAACTGATTCCACCGTCGCACTGCTCTAACAGTCAGGAAGTTTTTCCTGATGTCCAGCTGGAATCTGGCTTCCTTTAACTTGAGCCCGTTATTCCGTGTCCTGCACTCTGGGAGGATCGAGAAGAGATCCTGGCCCTCCTCTGTGTGACAACCTTTTAAGTATTTGAAGAGTGCTCTCATGTCTCCCCTCAATCTTCTCTTCTCCTGGCTAAACATGCCCATTTCTTTCAGTCTCTCTGAAACATAATACAGTAGCTTTAGAAAGAGTGAGAAGGGGACAGTTTTTGCAGTTTTATTTCTGAAACTTAAAAAATTTAAGAGCCTATGGGCAGCGTGCCATATAACATGCAGCACTAAATGCTGCAACTTTTTTCTTCTCTTTGCTATAATTATAGCATACACAACTGAGAATGTAGTAAACTAGAAAGCCCAGGAGTTCATGCATCTTGAAAGATAGAAAGTCCATCACTTAAATTAGGCTCCTGCCTATTAAATCAGATTTTCTGCAGTATACCAGCATTCTTTTCAACATGGGAAAAGAAGAGAGACCAGATTTGTGTATAATTACTGTTCTGTCATCCTTTCTAAAATGCTTCACGGTATAATTGCTGCAGAAAACACCCGTATTGCAGCAGGGTTCCCTGCGATAGTTGTACTATTTTCTGCTGTTTTAAAAGTCCTCCCTTGCTAATTAGGTCAAATTATCCCCAATTAGGATGACCCAGATTTTCAGGAATTGTCTTTCAATGATAGTCCCGTTGGCTGGTTCCACTGTTAGGCAATTGCCATCTTTGGGTTCCAGGTCATTACCGCCCCCCCCCCCCGCCCCCACGGAAATGGATTGATGGAGTAATCAGAGTCGGTCTGGAACTTAAGACTCAGCAATTTTGAAAGATGTTCTCCCTTGCTTCCAACAAGGACAAAGTCACCACCGTTGATAATATATGTGGGGCTTTTCATCAAAGTGATAGTCACTATCTGGACAGGAGTGAATGTCCGCTGCGTGGCTTATTTTCAGTGTGGCTTAGTGTGACCTGCGAACTCACCCAAAGTGTTGAGTTAGGAGTTTGAGGAGTTTGCAAGGGTTTGCAACCAGCGCCGTGAACGTTCCTTGCCTACCGAGTAAAACGAAAATTGCTTTCTTTGCTTTTTAGGCCCTGGATGAATTTGCTACAAAACTGATACAGAATAACCACTATGCTAAAGAAGACGTTGCTACCCGCAGAGACGCTGTAAGTTTTAAGTACCTCGTGCCGCTTTATAGCTTATGCACGTTGGTATTTTTAGGAAATTAGAATTGTCTGGCTGAAATTGCCAGCGATTGGGAGAACGGTCTGATACGATGAGCGGCCTCGTAATGGAAGTGAGGGTTCACGAGAGCATCTTCCTCCTCCCCCTTTCAGCTCTTGAGCCGCCGTAATGCCCTGCACGAACGGGCCATGTGTCGTCGCACCCAGCTGGCAGACTCGCTCCACCTGCAGCAGTTTTTCAGAGACTCCGATGAGCTGAAGAGCTGGGTCAATGAAAAGATGAAAACTGCAACCGATGAGGCTTACAAGGTATAATCGATATCTGCCAGCTCAAATGGGGCTTATATATTTCTCGTTTGTGTGTGTGTGTGTGTGTGTGTGTGTGAGAGAGAGAGAGAGAGAGAGAGAGAGGTTCCTAGTTTAAGAGAGCACTTCTCTTATAGTCCCAAAACATCCCAGAGTCTTTCCATGCAAAAAGTGTGCCCCAATCCCATTGTCGCCTTTGAACAGTACTTCTCAAAGTCCCTTTGCAATAACAGTCTGGCTGCTTTTAATTGACGGCGTGGGATGTAGGCGGTTTCTTGTGGGCCTCTTACAGAATAAAATAAAATACAAATTCTGGGTGTAACCACATTAATGTAAGAAAACGATCATGCAGAAAGACTCTTACTCCCAGAGGAAGAGGTTTTGGAGTCCTGATCAGAGAAGCGCAGGAAGATCAGCCTGAGCCAACGGTGTGTTGTGGAAGAAAGCCTTGATGGGCCTTTTCCCTTTGCAGTGCCTTCCTTTGCCCAGCCTAAGATGGTGGTGGGGTTGAGCACTGACTCCACCTGGGAATCATGATTTAAGTCCTTCTGTTGATCTTTGTCCTAGGCAAGGAAAATGTCCCAGTGCAGGACAAACGAAATTTGCTTGCTTGCTCTACATGTGAAATCTGACAGATCCGGTTACGCTTTGAGGCTGCTATGTCTGGTCTCCCTCCTGTCTCTAGGACCCATCAAACCTGCAGGGCAAAGTCCAGAAACACCAAGCTTTTGAAGCTGAGCTCTCGGCAAACCAGAGTCGCATCGACGCCCTCGAGAAAGCTGGGCAGAAGCTGATTGATGTCAAACATTACGCGTCCGATGAAGTGGCCGCTCGCATGAATGAGGTCATCAGCTTGTGGAAGAAGCTGCTGGAAGCCACTGAGCTCAAAGGTACGATGGCTTCATCGGTGAAAAGAAACAGAGCATATTTCGAGTGATCCTGTTTTATGTATAAAATGGACAATTACCCTGGAAGCTACGTAAGAAGCAGAGTTTATTTATTTATTTATTTATTTAAGGATTTTTATGCCGCCATTCAGCCAAAAAAGGCTCTCATGGCGGCTTACAAAAGTATTTCTTGACAGTCCCTGCCCACAGGCTTACAATCTAAAAGACATGACACAAAAGGAAAGGGGATTGGGAGGGAGGAGGAGGGGGGGGGAAAAGAAAGCAAATTCAGGCACTACAATCTTAGTTGGAAAGTTCAGCAGTTACAGTTGGTAGCAGGAGGGAGGGGGCTCTCAGCTAGAGCTGGACCCAGGCACGGTGGAGAGGTGCCTGGCTGCTGCTTCCTTCCTCACTGGTGGCCTCTCCAGAGTTCCACCTTTGGTTTTGACCTAGAAAGCCTTACACGGCTTGGGACCACCATACCTGACGCAATGCCTCTCCCGACATGAACCTACCCGTACACTGTGCTCAACATCTAAGGTCCTCCTCCGGGTGCCTACCCCGAGGGAAGCTCAGAGGATGGCAACAAGGGAGAGGGCCTTTTCAGTGGTGGCCCCCCAATTATGGAATGATCTCCCCGACGAGGCTTGCCTGGCACCAACATTGTTATCTTTTTGGTACCGGGTCAAGACTTTTCTCCCAGGCATTTAACAGCATATGCTGTTTTTTTAACTGACCCCAAAATAGTTGTTTTTAAATGGATATTGTCTGTTTTTGTTTGTATTTTACGCTTTTGATGGTTTTAAATTTTGTATATTTCTTTTTAGTGTTCACTGTTTTTAACTTTTGTAAACCACCCAGAGAGCTTCGGCTATGGGGTGGTATATAAATGTAATAAATAAATAAATAAAATAAATAAATTGGTCCATCAAGCCCAGTATTGCCAGCACTGACTGGTAGCAGCTCTCCAGGATTTCAGGCGGGAGTTTTTCCAGCCCTTCCTGGAGGTGCTGCCGGGGATTGAACCAGAGACCTTTTGCCTGCCAAGCCTGTGCTTTACCACTGAGCTACGGGCGCTGCCCCCAAATCATTCCGAAGTACAAGATAAGCTGTGCAGTGAGATAAAGGCATGTAAATTAAACTCTTCCCTTTCCAGGGATCAAGCTGCGTGAAGCCAACCAGCAACAGCAGTTCAACCGCAACGTGGAAGACATCGAACTGTGGTTGTATGAAGTGGAAGGGCACTTGGCGTCAGACGATTATGGCAAAGACCTCACCAACGTCCAGAACCTGCAGAAGAAACATGCTCTGCTGGAGGCCGATGTTACTGCTCATCAGGTACTGCGCCCCGCTGTCCTTGCCTCTGTCCTGGGAAAGCCCTGTCCGTTTATTAGTTTTGAGCAGGAATCCGCAAGATATTGCCCACTGGGCTTAGGTGCCCTGAGCCACTTCTTGAGGCTCGTCACAATCCCAAGAGCCATAGCTTCCACGTCTCCAAAGTAAATTTCTGGACATACCATGCCTAACGTCAAAGATAAGGTTGACAACTTGATGGCAGGTCAGTGTCGAAGGGTCAGGAACAAGAATGCAAACGAAACAGAGGTGCAATTCAGTCTTATGCTTTGTGGTTCAAAGTAGATCAGGTTTCAAAGGTTATCAAGATTTTTCCAAGGACTGTCTGGCATGTGCTTCATCTTTGAGCATAGCCGCATCAGCTGCGGACTAACATGTCTTGCTGCTATGTAAAAAAATGATGCCTTAATTGTGTTAAGTTATGTACCATTGACTTCCCTACATCCATCCGCATGTGCCTCATTCAGAGACAGAGATTCTGGCATGGGGAACTTAAAAGGATTTGCCTCAGAGTTACAAAGGAATAAAATCCAGTCTTTCTATTTTATTTATTTGTTTATTTATTTACAATATTTATATACCGCTCCCCATTGAAATTTTTGGAGCGGTGTACAAGATAAAATAAAAATAAAAACAGAATAAAACACTTAAAACAGATTTTAAGAGAAACAAAAACAGTGACTCGTGGCTGGACGTTAAGGAAAGGCTTCCTGGAATAATGATGTTTTCAGGAGGTGCCAAAAAGAGTACAAAGTTGGTGCCTGCTTGACCTCCAGAGGCAGGGAATTCCACAGGAAGGGGGGGCACCACGCTGAAAGCTCTTCCCTGGTGGATTCCAATCGGAGGATGGATCTCTGTGGGACCACCATGAGCAGGCCCTCGGATGACCTCAGTGACCGGGCAGGTTGGTAAGGG
The DNA here is from genome assembly GCF_023053635.1 of Elgaria multicarinata webbii. NCBI lineage: Eukaryota > Metazoa > Chordata > Lepidosauria > Squamata > Anguidae > Elgaria > Elgaria multicarinata. The sequence goes on from NC_086189.1 coordinate 5,740,876, forward strand.
AGAAGGTGCTCTCTCAGGAATCCTGGCCCCGTGTTGTTTAGGGCTTTGTACACAAGTACAAGAACCTTCAACCTGGCCCGGTAGCGAATAGGCAGCCAGTGCAGTTCCCTCAGCAGAGGAGTTACGTGCTGGAAAGGGGCAGCTCCAGACAACAGCCGAGCTGCAGCGTTCTGCACTAGCTCCAGCTTCCGGAGCAGCTTCAAGGGCAGCCCCACATAGAGCGCGTTGCAGCAATCCAATCTTGAGGTTACCAATGCCTGAACCACCGTGGCCAAGCGATCCCTGTCCAGAAGAGGCCGTAGCTTCTAGCAGCATTGTGTTGTCAAACTGTGGCTCAGTTTTGGGCATCGCACTAAGCCGTAGTTTGCACAAACCATCATTTAGAACTGAAACCATCTTTTGAACTTCCAGATGGCTGCTTATCTGCTTTCATTTTCTATGCATCACTTCCCATATCTGTGGCCATAACCGTGGACCAGCAATACGATTATGGCAAAGACCTCACCAATGTCCAGAACCTGCAGAAGTACGGATCATGCCAATCCGTACTTAGGACAAACCATGGTTTGCAAACCTACTTCAAACGATGGTTACCCAGTCCACTTAATTTCTCTCTCTCTTTAACTCTTCCCTCCTGAACTCCTTTTCCTTGTGTGTCATGTCTTTATTAGACTGTAAGCCTGAGGGAAGGGACTGTCTTTTTTGCTAAGTGTAAGCCGCTCCGAGAGCCTTGTTTGGCTGAGGAGCGGGGTATAAATATGATAAATAAATAAAATAAATAAATAAATAAATTACCGGTGGTTTGTCATCTGATTGCGAACCATGGTCTGTTGATTCAGACATCATGGCAAACCGTAGTTAACCTTCTTTAACTGTGCTTTGTTGTGATGTCTGAATTGTTCCAGGGTTTAGGATCTCTGCATCAGACATCTGTTTAGGACTAAACTTCAGTCTTTTCCCTTGCTTCTGCAGCAGAAGTGTTCAATGCCCAGTTGTCCGTTTGCCTTTTGTGTCTTCCCACACCGTGCCTGATCGTTCCGAAAGCAGGAAGTCGGTTTCCAATCTGCTTTCGCTTGTATGTTCTCCCCGTGCCACCAGAGGCAAAGGTCAAGCTGGAAAGCCTCACACAGTCGTGGCCTGTTCCAACATCCAAAAAAGGCTGCCGCCGACCTGACGCTTTCATCCCAAATGTTCTCTTTTAGGACCGCATTGACGGCATCACCATCCAGGCCCGTCAGTTCCAGGAGGCCGGGCACTTTGACGCGGACAACATCAAAAAGAAGCAAGAGGCTTTGGTTGCTCGCTATGAAGCTCTGAAGGACCCCATGGTGGCGCGGAAGCAGAAGCTGGCCGACTCTCTCCGCCTGCAGCAGCTTTTCCGTGACGTCGAAGATGAGGAAACCTGGATCAGAGAGAAGGAGCCCATTGCTGCTTCAACCAACAGAGGTCGGTTGTGTTCAATGGGTAATTCTGTTAATAGGCTGCATCCAATGTTGGTCCTGCTTCGAGGAGACCCATTGAAATGGACGGGGCTTAAGCTACACGGATATTGGATTCAACCCAAAGCGTCCACAGTCCACACAGCCTTTCAGAACAGCATGTTTTAAAAGCAGCAATGTATGCTCTGCCACGAGCGCCATTTTCTTGACGGCCGTATTTGTACTGGGTATTTGGTCTGTGCTGCTATTTGGTAAAGTTGCAGTCTGGGTGCTGCAGAGGCCGTTTTCATGCTGCGGGTTGAGCTGTATTCCCCGCTGCGTTTGTGCCTGGCTCTGAATTCAGCACCGATCTGGGCAGGCTTTTAAAATATATAGTTTGTTAGCCTATGGGCATCGAGACAGTTTAGACGTTTCATACCCCATGGCTTTCGTTCAGCGGCTGTAATGTTTTTGGCTTGGGATGACCCTTCATGGCGCCCGCTCTGCTTTCTTTCAGGCAAGGACCTGATTGGAGTCCAGAACTTGCTAAAGAAGCACCAAGCCCTGCAGGCAGAAATTGCGGGTCATGAACCGCGCATTAAAGCCGTCACTCAGAAAGGAAATGCCATGGTGGAGGAAGGTGAGTCTGAATATTTATTTATTTATTTATTTATTTAAGCATTTTTATGCCGCCATTCAGCTAAAAAAGGCTCTCATGGCGGCTTACAAAAGTATTTCTTGACAGTCCCTGCCCACATGCTTACAATCTAAAAGACATGACACAAAAGGAAAGGGGATTGGGAGGGAGGAGGAGGAGGGGGGAAAGGAAAGCAAATTCAGGCACTACAATCTTAGTTGGAAAGTTCAGCAGTTACAGTTGGCAGCAGGAGGGAGGGGGCTCTCAGCTGGAGCAGGACCCAGGCACGGTGGAGAGGTGCCTGGCTGCTGCTTCCTCCCTCACTGGTGGCCTCTCCAGAGACAGTTGGTAGCAGGAGGGAGGGGGCTCTCAGCTGGAGCTGGACCCAGGCACGGTGGAGAGGTGCCTGGCTGCTGCTTCCTCCCTCACTGGTGGTCTCTGCAGAGACAGTTGGTAGCAGGAGGGAGGGGGCTCTCAGCTGGAGCTGACCCAGGCACATATCCATATAAGTCATGATATAAAAAATATATATAACCCCAAACCCATAAAGGATTGCATACTTTAACATAAGTTGCTCATAGCTGGCTTGTTTCACCAGTAATCCTGAATACCATCCACATGAAGATGCCAGACGTAGATTTCATGGAGTCAACACAATATAGATTCCAGAATTAAAATAACAGCAACAATCATTCTCAGTGTCACCTGTCTTACGACCCTGTTTGTCTTGCCAATGTCACCTGTGAAATTTATTTTTAGGTTATTTGTTGGATCTGGTGCATAAGAATTAATAATGCCATTATATCTGCACAACTTTTGACTGCAAAATAAACATGGCATCGGAATTCAGGGCTGGATTTTTAGAAGACTAGCTTAAGAGTTCCTGGGCTATGCAATCTACCTGATTAAATGGACACATTAATTAGATTTCAAGAAGGCAGGGAGGGAACACAGAGAGCTAATAGTTACGTGGGAAGCTGGAACGTGGTTTGTGATGTATTGAAATAATCAGTACAATCGGAACATTCCTACAGAAAGGTTACTCCTCCAAGGTTGATTAGCTATGATCATACGTTTCAGTGTATTGTAAATGCGAAAGTTTTTCAGTCAACATTAACTGCGCAAATAAAGGGAATTGTCTTTGTGAATTTATTTATTTTATACATGTTCCTTGCGTTAGAGAAAAAACTAAACAATTCATTAAAAAAAGTTGGGGGGAAAAAATCACCCATAATACATGAATTTAAAGTCCCTGCTAAGGCAAAGCTTCTATAGAATTAGCTGGGTTTTTATTTTAATTTTGAATCAATTTTTTATTATAAGTTTCCACAAAACAAAAAATAAACTAAAAATGCAAGTGGAACTACATACTTTAAAGGCCTCAGTTTCAAATACTACAACATTCTAAAAAACTAAAAGGAAAAAGGAGTAAATCACACATAAACTTCAGTAAAGACAGACCAGATGTCCAAACATTCCATTTACGCTGATTGCGTCCAGTTCTGGGCTCCACAATTCAAGAAGGACACAGACAAGCTGCAGCGTGTTCAGAGGAGGGCAATCAGGATGCTCAGGGGTCTGAAAACAAAGCCCTTTAAGGAGAGACTGAAAGAACGGGGCAGGTTTAGCCTGGAGAAGAGAAGATTGAGGGGAGACATGAGAGCACCCTTATTTAATAATATTTATTTATTTAGCGCCATCAATTTTCATGGTGCTGTACAGAACTTAAAAGGTTGTCACACAGAGGAGGGCCAGGATCTCTTCTCGATCCTCCCAGAGTGCAGGACATGGAATAACGGGCTCAAGTGACAGGAAGCCAGATTCCGGCTGGCCATCAGGAAAAACTTCCTGACTCTTAGAGCAGTACGACAATGGAACCAGTTACCTAGGGAGGTTGTGGGCTCTCCCTCACTAGAGGCCTTCAAGAGGCAGCTGGACAACCATCTGTCAGGGATACTTTAGGGTGGATTCCTGCACTGAGCAAGGGGGTTGGACTCAATGGCCTTGGAGGCCCCTTCCAACTCTGCTATTCTATGATTCTATGAAGCAGGTACAACATTTAAGAGAACACGTCCATCAGAAAATATTAAAGAGCTTTCCAGTGCAAAGTTTCTGTCTTGATAGCTTCCTCCCAAAAGGAGGCATCTATTGGGCATTTCCAGAACGTATGAACAAAAGAAGCATTTGACTGTATGAGGCCTCCATCAACTAGGCAAGATTGTAAGCCTATGCGGCAGGGTCTTGCTATTTACTGTTTTACTCTGTACAGCAGCATGTACACTGATGGTGCTATATAAATAAATAATAATAATAATAATAATAATAATAATAATAATAATAATAAGTCAGACAAACCTTTGTTAAGGAGACCAGACCGTGTGGTGTCCAATAGACCCGAAACAAACGTTTTTGCTGAATAAGACGTCACCAGCTGGCTTTTGTGCAGTGCATTCCGTTCTGCTAGTACAGTTGCGGGGAGAGGAAAACTGAACTCCCCAGGTTGCAGAATTCTCTGCCCGGTACCATTTTCACACCTCTGCAGAACTGCAAGATACACACAGCATAGCATGGCGGTGAGACCCCCCTGCAGAAAGCTGCACTCGTTTTGTGAGAAGTCCGGCTTCTGAGCACACTCGGGAATCTACCAGGGAGAGATCAGGCGTGGACCTTGGGTTCACGCACCCCTCTCCATCCTGGTGAAGGTCGCTCCTCCCACTTCCTGTGACAGGGAGGGCTTATGCAAATTAGAATCTTTGCCCCCATCACTGCCTTTCATTCTGCTTGGCTGGAGGAGGCAGCTCTGCTCCATCATTACCTTTCCGGTGCATTTTTCCCCCCTTCGTGAGTGGCGTTCACAAGCCTGAGTCCTTTCTACATTTTCCTCCTGGGGAGAATCTTGTGGGGCAAAGGGTTGCGTGGGGAGCACTACACGATTGGGTGAGCTGGGGCCAAGGTGCCTTTCCATCCCCGAGTCTTACTTTGAGCCCCTGTTTCCTGCTGCTTAGGACACTTTGCGGCCGAGGATGTGAAAGCCAAACTGAACGACCTAAACCAGAAATGGGAATCCTTGAAAGGCAAGGCCTCCCAGCGCCGGCAGGATTTGGAAGACTCTCTGCAGGCCCAGCAGTACTTTGCGGACGCCAACGAGGCCGAGTCTTGGATGAGGGAAAAGGAGCCCATCGTGGGCAGCACAGACTACGGGAAGGATGAGGACTCCGCTGAGGTATGTGGTTGCTGGCATGTGAACCGCCCAGAGAGCTTCGGCTATTGGGCGGTATAAAAATTCAATCAGTAAACCTGCAACATTCTGACATCCACTGAAATGTTGACGGAGTGCAGTATTATTATTATATTATTTATTTATATAGCACCATCAATGTACATGGTGCTGTAAATAGTACAGTGGTCCTGAGAATGCCTTATGTGGAAAGTTGGGACTGAAATCATGCTAGCTGGGGAAGGATATGCAGTATTGATCTGCATAACTCACAACATTTATTTATTATTGCATTTATATCCTGCCTTTTTTCCTCCCAAGGAACCCAAGGCGGCGTACATAATCCTCCTCCTCTCCATTTTATCCTCAACAACCCTGTGTGGTAGCCTGGGCTGAGACTCTATGACTGGCCCAAAGTCACCCAGTGGGTTTCCATGGCCGAGTGGGGATTAGAACCTGGATCTCCTGACTCCCAGTCCAAAGCACTAGAGAGAGAGGCAGTTCCTAATGGGCAATATATTTCTGCCATGGAAAGGCTGCAGGAGAATAATAATATCGTGCCATCAGTGTTTTATAAACTAACTAGGGCGGAGGACGGAGCAGGGCCTTCCCACCAGCCTAAACAGTCTCCTTAATTTCTTTTTATTTTCTCCCTCTTCCCTCCCCATCCACTTTTCCTTGTGTGTCATGTCTTTTTTTAGAATGTAAGCCTGAGGGCAGGGACTGTCTTCTTTATTGATACATTGTAAGCCGCTCCGAGAGCCTTTTGGCTGAGGTGCGGGATAAAAATACTCTAAATAAATAAATAAATAAATAAACTAAACAAATGTGCATCGGGGTTTGTAGAGTAAAAATAAGATGACAGGCCTCTGCCCCAGGAAGCTTACAATCTCAAGTTCAAGGCAGGGGAGACAGCAAGCAGCCGTGCCAAACCTGGTGCCTTCCAGATGTTTTGGACGACCAACTCCCATCAGCCCCAGTGAGCATGGCCCAATGGTCAGGAATGCTGGGAGTTGTGGTCCAAAACATCTGAAGGGCACCAGGTTGGCGGGGGGTGGGGGTGGGGCTGCAACAGAGGAAGGTGGAGATGAGGGTCACCGGGGGGAAATCTCTCTCTCCAGTTTTATGGTACTCCGTCCTCATCTCCGCAAGGGGTTATGTCAAAGGCTTGATGGGGTGTTAGAAGAGGAGGCCGTTGTTCATCCAGACCCAGCTGTGCTGCACATGTCACTGAAGAAATCCACTGTAAGTAAGGACCCATAGGGTATAGTTCAAATTCCTAAAACTCATAGAACGCAAATTATCTTGTGAAACATTTTTGTTTACTCAATGATGTATATTTAAACAGAGGTATATTTTTTACAACAGTCATTATGCCATCAAATCAAGTCAGTAATGACTGTTGTAAAAAATATACATCTGTTTAAATATACATCATTGAGTAAACAAAAATGTTTCACAAGATAATTTGCGTTCTGTGTATTTTAAGAATTTGAACTATACCCTATGGGTCCTTACTTACACTTGATTATTGCGAAGGCCGCTCTCTTCCTTTTTACTGAAGAAATCCACAACATCTCAAAATGTATTCTTGTCTTTAACATTGTGCTCCCAACATTATGCTCCCATAATGCTGAAGCAGACGTGATGCCTGAACTGTGCTTATGGACAGGTAGATGTGCGAAGCCTGTTCAGCAGCTGAAGTGAGCCTTTAAATCAGCCTTCCTCAAGCTGGGGCGCTCCAGATGTGTTGGACTGCATCTCCCAGAATGCCCCAGCCAGCTGGCTGGGGCATTCTGGGAGTTGTAGTCCAACACATCTGGAGCGCCCCAGCTTGAGGAAGGCTGATTTAAATGAAGGCCTGCAGTCTGCAGCGTTCCCAGTCTTGCTGTTTGGAGGCGTGTAGCCTGCTTCCTTTGTTCAGCACGGCAGAGACCATAGCAAAGGGTTTTTTTTTTTTACTGATCGCATAAAGGTTACGATGCGTGTTCATTCTTCGGCTTTCAGGCTCTTCTCAAGAAGCATGAAGCTCTGATGTCCGATCTCTCCGCCTATGGCAGTAGCATTCAGGCACTGAGGGAGCAGGCCCAGGCGTGTCGGGTAAGAAGGAAATGATAATCACGTCTTTCCACAATCTTGTGCTCTCGAACCCAAGTCTTCCCATTCTGGGGTGGGGTGATAGTTGGCCCCTTTTACAACAAGCTTCTTACAGCTGGGGTGGGGAAGCTGCGGCCCTTGGCCTAATTTCATGCGGCCCACAGAATCACTTCGCTTCCTTGATGCTGCGGACCCATTCTCGTTCTTCAGTCTGCCCCCTACAAGGGGTTGGATAAATTCCTGGAGGCGAAGGCTATCAATGGCTACTAGCCCTGAGGGTTGTGTGCTATTTCCAGTATTCGAGGCAGTAAGCCTGTGTGCACCAGTTGCTGGGGAACATGGGCAAGAGGGTGCTGTTGCACCATGTCCTGCTTGTTCATCCCTGGCCGATGGCTGGTTGGCCACTGTGTGAACAGAGTGCTGGACTAGATGGACCCTTGGTCTGATCCAGCATCAGGGCTCTTCTTATGTTCTAATGGCCTGTAGCTCTGACCACCAGGGGAGCAGAATTCCTGGTTGGAGCGACGTGGTGCCAACGCTACAGCTGGGAGAATTATTCTAAGATTTATTTATTTATTGCCACAGTGAACTTCTGAGGATAACAGCTGAACAGGTTTATTTTCCCTGCAGTGTAACCATTTATCTATCTATCTCTCTCCCCCCCCCCCCCCAGCAACAAGTAGCTCCCACGGATGATGAAACTGGCAAAGAACTTGTCCTGGCTCTCTATGATTACCAAGAAAAGAGTCCCCGGGAGGTTACCATGAAGAAGGGAGACATCCTAACTCTCCTGAACAGCACCAACAAGGTAAAGCCCTCAGCAGCTGGGATTCCAAGCTGGCCCCTGTCTCGCGGCTAGACAGGCTCAGCCGTGACCCTCGCGACCCTTCTGTGTATTTGGAGGTGGTGAAACTGGGAGCAGCCCCTCGTGCAGCTGCAGCTTGTTTCTGCAATAATAATAATAATAATAAATTTATTTCTTACCTGCCTCTCCACTTGGATCGAGGCGGGGAACAACAGTGAATATAAAACACATTAAAATTGATTAAAAACATAGCATACATGATTAAAACATCCTAAAAACATCCTAAAAACATTCTAAAATGTCGGAATAGATCAGTCTTTATTGCTTTTTTAAATGCTAAAAGACTGTCGACGAATCTCTTCTGGCAGGCCATTCCGCAGTCTGGGAGCAGCAGAAGAGAAGGTCCTCTGGGTAACAGTGGTTAATCTAGTTTTTGCTAGCTGAAGGGGATTCTTCTCAGAGGACCTGAGTGTGCGGGGCGGATTGTACGGGAGAAGGCGATCCCGCAGGTAGCCCGGACCCAAACCATGTAGGGCTGCAATAAAGTTGCAGCGATGCAACACAAAGTCTTGTGGTACTGTACAAGCTGTCCTGTATTGAGCCATAAGCTTTAGCCTGTGGCAGATACTTAGCCGTTGGTGAAGAGAGAGAGAAAAGGTAAACATTCCACGAAAAGCCTATGCCAAAATAGATCCGAGGAGGACAGAACTCCTCGGTCTTGTCTTTCTTTGCATCTGATCACCCTGCAAAGAGGAGAAAAATAGCCCAAAGGGTCCAACAGTGAAAAGTGCATCCCTTGTAACAGGTTGGGTGATCAAAGGTTAAAGACAGCTGCTCTGCGGAACCGCAGAAGCCTGGAATAATTACCTTCCTATTATATTTACAAGTTTGTTTATCCTGGGATGAAAGTGCTGCGAGTTGAGAGGAACGCCTCTTGCTAGGACTTGGTGGCTCTTTCAACCCCAACGGAAGCTGGCCGGAACTTTCAACCCCGGATTCTGATCTCTCGACCCTTCCTTGCTTACACGTAAACGATGCCTTTGCTTCAGATGCCTTCAGGTCATCATTCCAAGTTAAGGGGCAACATCGATGGGACACGTGCTTAAGCCCCCGTCTTTCTTTTCCTCCAGGACTGGTGGAAAGTAGAAGTGAACGACCGTCAGGGCTTCGTTCCAGCCGCCTATGTGAAGAAGTTAGATCCAGCGCAGTCCGCGTCCCGAGAGAACCTGCTGGACGAGCAAGGCAGCATCGCTTTACGCCAGGAGCAAATTGACAATCAGTAAGGTCAAACTAGCAGGGCCTGGAGCGAGCCACAAAGCTTGGCGAGAGAGTGTCCTGTTTTCTACCTTTCCCAAGGACTTTAGCTTTCGAGTTCGTACTGTTTTCAACCGCCGGTTCCACTGAGAAGCCTCCCACATTCCTTTTTATTTGTTAATGAATCCATTTACTTCTTAACTTCAGACATCTCTGCTTCATTCCCCTTTTCAGCTGTTAAAGCGAGCCTTCACTGCCTGATCTGTGTGACCTCTTGAATTTCCTACCTGACTTGTGTTATCAGTGTTTTTCTGCGTCTTAACAGTTCCAGCCATTTTAGTCCCAAACAGCACTTGCTTGCAGTCGTAACTCCCAGATTTTCTCAGCATGTGATTCTGATTGAGAAGCCGCCTTCCACCTAGTTGCCTGAAGTACAGTACAGTCCCCTTGCAGGGCTACCTATAGGGCAGGAAATATTTCTGCTTCACCTGGTCCAGGGCATCCACACATGCACTAGTTTTTTAAAAATAATAATTTCTAAAACCATAATTGGCTACGCAGATGACCCCCCCCCCAAAAGAGTGTAGTTTAACTGCCATTCCTTGAGCGCAGAGCAGTCTCTGACACGAGGCGTCTGAGTCCTCGTACCCTGATCGTGGACGGGCGAGACCTGCATTTTGGCGCTTCCTCCCGGCCGCTTTTCCTTTGGCTACTTAGCTCCTACGAAAGTGCTTCATGCAGTTTGAGGTGCCAGCCATTAAGCGGGACGTCGTTGATTGGCTCTCTGTACTGTGGAAATGAAAACCCCATAAAGATGGGAATGAAACGACGTGGCTATCTTCATACGCGGATTACGATTCAGTCCGCAGGTGCCGTGCGCCTGGTGTAACTCTGATACTTGCTGGCTCGCGTCGTTCAAGGACGCACGATTTGCTCTGATTACTTTAATTTGCTTGTGTGTAAAATAAGCGAGGCCACGTGCCACGTGTAATTGGCAAAGCCCCCTGGCCTCACCGCAGGCCCGGTTTTGTTCCCGCTTTATAGCTGGGGAGCTGAGATGGACAAGCTCTCCAGTGAGCCTCTGGCCCACATCAAACACTGCCTCTCCCCCGGGCTGCTTTAGCTGTGCTGCCTTTGGAGCAGAAATCCCGTTGGGCTCCAAGGGCTGAAAGGGATGCTATAGCCCTGCAGCAAGAGCTGGACTGTACCAAGGACTGTTCTCGTTCCGATCCCTTGCACCCTGTGCCCTGATCTGCTCTCCCCTGGCTTTTGTGCCACACCCTCATTCCTTCCCTTTAAAACCTCCCCCTCGCTTCTGTTGCCCACCATGAATGATCCCTGCCTCCTTTTAATTTTTTTATTAATCAGACTAATTTTTTGCATGCTCTCTGCTGTGCTCCCTCTGTCTGTGCAGGACTCTCATAACTAAGGAAGTCGGCAGTGTATCTCTCCGTATGAAACAGGTCGAAGAACTGTGAGTAGGCCTAGCCGTTCGTAAACCGTGCTGTCTCCGACCCCCGCTGCCTCTTCATTCTTCCGCTGTCTCTCTCTCCTGTCGCTCCTTGTGTCCGTCTGGGGCAGCGCTCTTAGGAGGGTTGATCTCGTTACAAAACGGCCTCTCTTCTGAACGCTGAACTGGGTTTGCTGGGTCCGTGTGCTCTTCAAGCCGTCTTAAAAGCCTGCTGTTCTCGTATTCGTTTTCCGCTGAATTGCTTGTCTGCCATTTTATTTATTTATTTATTTTAGAATATTTATATACCGCTCCCCATTGAAAAATTTCGGAGCGGCGTACAAAATGAAATGAAAATAAAAACAGAATGGAACAGTTGAAACAAAATTTAAAAGAAGCAAAAACGGATTCAAAATTTTAACGTCAAACAAGAAAGCAAACCGCCTGCCAGTCGTCTTTTTAGCAGCCGGCGCTTGAGGACGGGAAGGAGAGAAAGGGGAGTTTGTTAAACAAGATTTTAGAGTTGATGCCTGGTTGGTTACGGACACACTTTGGCAGGTGGGAATCCCTGTGTTGGTGGAAGAGAGTATCATTTATTTACTTATTTATTTATTGCATTTCTATGTCACCCAATAAGCAAAGCTCTCTGGGTGGTTCTAGAGCTGGTTATCTCTTTCCGCTCCATCTCAAGCCTTATGGAAATTAGGTCTGTCTAAGGCAGCCTTCCTCAACCTGGGGCGCTCCAGATGTGTTGGACTGCATCTCCCAGAATGCCCCAGCCTGGCTGGGGCATTCTGGGAGTTGTAGTCCAACACATCTGGAGCGCCCCAGGTTGAGGAAGGCTGGTCTAAGGGCACAGTCCTATGCATATTTAGACAGAAAGAAGTCCTACAACTCCCAGCGTTCCCCAGGGGAGGAGGTCCCTCCTGTTCTACTCTCGCCTCACCTCGGGACCCCAAGTTTGTCTGAGTTTCTTCCTGCTTCTCTGAGCTTTATTTATTTATTACATTTATATTCCGCCCCGTAGCCGAAGCTCTCTGGGTGGTTTACATAAGTACAGCATAACCTATAGCAGGAAACCTTAAAGCCACAATATAAAACCACCATACAATGGGTTGGCGTTCGGAGAAAGGCCCAGCGCTTTTGCAGGGCTCCCTCTTTTGCGATGGTCCCCTGACCACACTCCGGAGTCACTTTGGTTTTAAAAGAGCCAAAGTGGCTCCCAGGACCCCAAGCTAGGTATTGATATCGCTCAGCTAGAACTTGGTTTGGAGCAAATGAGAAGCACCCCGCCTCGTCTCATGTTTGCGGTTTGCTTCGCTTCGAAGGGTCCAATATTCATGTAGTAAAGATGCCTTGTAAGAATGGCTTTTCCTATGGAAGCCATTCACCCGCCAAACCTTCTTGCTCAAAGAGAAAAGTCCCCGTTGTCCCATTCCTCGCAACACACATAGAGTAAGGGCCTCTACTGCTTTTTACTGGGCATTCAGGGGGTGATGGTTTATGCCAGTATTGGTGAAGCAGACTATTTCTTAATGTGTCAAGGGAAACGGGCTCGTCTTTCAGAGATCCAATGGGAGGCATCCTAACCCCCTCTTGCTTTACGTAGCCGTGCTAGCAATTTGCTTGTAAGGAAGACGTGTTCAGTCGGGGGACTGTTGCTCCTGTTGTAGAGGGGTGGATGCGCTTTTGCCGCTGAAGTTTAAACTGGAGCAAGTTCAAAGCGTTGTGATGCGCGCGGGTGTTTGAGGCGGAATCCTTGCAGGAAAAGAAAGAAGCTCCTTCCAGACGGGCGTCTTGTTTCAGGCATCTGAGAGGCAGAAAACGTTACGCTGATCGAAAAATCCAGTGTTTCTAGTTTGCCTTGTTCATCTTTAGGGTAACTTATATCATCTTGAGAATGAAGGCTGGGGAACCTATTACCAGTGATGTGGGTTTTTCGGAACATTTTCCGGGAAATTTGCCAATGCAAGCTAGGGTTATCTGCATAGGAGACTTTCAGTCTGCATCAGATTTTTTTTCCAGTGCAAATTCAGTTGATTTGCACAAGGCCATTTGCATAGGAACATATCAGTTTGCATCAGAAACTGACGTGTTCCTATGCCCCACCCTTGCCCTGGAAAGAGCGTATTTAGCCTGTTTATTGTACCTGCATTTAGCGAACAACAAAGCTGAAGTACTCTGCATGTGCTTTGTTCTGAGAGAACTCTGTACGTGTACAGGCTCCACAGCGGTGATTGTTCCATAAACAAGAGTTAGATCATGAGATTCTTACCTATGACAATTTGGAGGTTCCACCGAGAGGGACACGACCTAAGAGGACCTCTGACAACAGCATGGACATCCCTTACATTGTTCAAATTTAAGAAAAGAAAGAAAGGGACTGAAAGTTTATACAATAACTGAGGCTGTTGCGTTTTGTTGTCACTATTTATTAGTTGCATTCCACTCCCAGACATATATGTATTTCAGATACACATATCTATGCTAGGGATAAACACCTGAAAAACATGAATGACAACTTTGAAACTCTCAAAGCTTGCCTAATAATTGCATTGGCAATGGACACCAAGGAATTTATAGAACAGAAAAATAAAGCACCGGGAAAACATTCTACCTTCATTGTTGCCCTCCAAACGTCGTTGGACTCCAATTCCTATCAGGCCCAGCCAACCTGGCCAATGGTAAGGAATGATGGGATTGATAGTTCAGCGACATCAGCAGGGCCACGGATTCCCCACCCTTGACCTAGAGGTCAACCGCTGTATTCACAGGGTTCCTGCGTTCGTGTGTGTGTTCGGGGCTCACTTGGGCTCCTCAGCATTGAAGTTCCGTTTTCCCATCATCCGCCGCCTTGATTCTAAATTGCAGTTTGCTTTGCTCCTCCTCGCTCTTTCTGCCTTGCTCCCGTCGAGGCTTTTGTGTTTGGGTCCCGCCTTGTGTGGTGCGTGTAGAAGCCTTTAGCGGCTGCAGCTGTCTGGTTCCGTAGCGCGGCGTGTGGTCCTTCGAGCCGTCTCTCCCCCTGGTCTTTGATGCCGCCGCAAGCCCACCTTGACTCACCTGACCCTGCTTTCCTCCTCCTAGGTACCACTCTCTCCTTGAGCTGGGGGAGAAGCGCAAAGGCATGCTGGAGAAAAGCTGCAAGAAGTTCATGCTCTTCCGCGAGGCCAACGAGCTCCAGCAGTGGATCAACGAGAAGGAGTCCGCCCTCACCAACGAAGAGGTCGGAGCGGACCTGGAGCAGGTCGAGGTGCTGCAGAAGAAGTTCGACGACTTCCAGAAGGCGAGTTCTGGCATTGGGTTTAAGAAGCGGCGGAAGGAGGGTTGGGGGAATCTGGAAACGCATTCCTCCCTTTGAAGGCCTGAAGAAGAAAGAGGGGAGGGCAAGCGAGTGGGCAGCCGGGACTGTGGCAAGAAGCGGGAGGGACCCCTCGGAACATCCGCTCCAAGCAACCCTCAGACCGAGACATTCAGGCACTGGGGGGACTCTTTGTCCACTAGGAGGCCGGTTCTCTTAGAACAGGGGTGTAAAACCACTGGCCAGGGGGCCAAATCCAGGTCCCCGGAGGGCCGCAGGGAAAGAGCCATCTGTATCAGGAAATTGGCGAGGTGGTGGTATCGAGAGGGCCTGGCGGGTGGGGAGGGATATGCGGGCCGCAAGTCGTGCACCTTTGCACAAAATAAACGCTGCTTGCCGGCCTCATTTTCACCTGGTGGGATTTTGCTGCGCTCTGCAGGATCTGAAGGCCAACGAATCGCGCCTGAAGGACATCAACAAGGTGGCGAACGACTTGGAGTCCGAAGGTCTGATGGCCGAAGAAGTGCAGGCCGTGCAGCAGCAGGTCAGCGCCTGTTTCCTGGCGTCTCCCCTTCCCCTTGCCGCCCCCCCCAATAATAATAGATAATATCTGGAGCCCCTTTCGTGTGTCATGTGTGTGGGGTGTCACTGTGAAAACGCAGAGTAACATACAAAAGGGAGCCTTGACCTAGAAATGCTTAAGGGTTCCCTTGGTTTTTCCAGTGTCTCCAGAGAAGGTTCTTTAAACCTGCCAGAAACTTTTCTTGGTCTGTAAGCTGGTGAAAGACCTAAACCATTGTTGTAAAGATAGCAGCTGCTCCGTGAAGGGCTTGGCCTTGCCTGTGGTTCCCAAAGCTTTCCACATGGGCTTCTGTTTATTGTTCAGAATTCTCAACAGAATTGGCAGAAGCACTCCCGTGGCACGGCTGCTCTCAGAAAGCCCTATGAAGTCACGTTGCCGTAACATGTCACGACCGTGTAGGAATGTTACGGCTTTTCCTGTTTGTCGCTTATATTGCTTTGGAAACTTTTTAAAAGCTGTAACATGGCCCTGTGTGACCTGTTTATGAAAGGCAGAGTGTTGTTGTTGTTTTAGTGTGTGTGTGTATATATATATACTGCCTTTCTCCCCCAAAATGACTTTTCTTTCCCAAAGAGTTCAGATCCGTCTTTATTCTCTCATGCAAAAATAAACACAAGCGCACTCTTCTCTCTTGCAGGAAGTCTACGGGATGCCTCGGGTAAGCACTTCCTGCAGTGTTTGGTCTTTCTTCACTCCTCTTTAAAAAGGACAGAACTGGGCTCTAGAAACATGCCTTTGAAGCCAAGGCAGAAGGGTCCTGTTTGGTCTTTTAAACTTGCCCGCCGAAGGCATCTCTTTGACCTCAAGGGAGGTTGTCCTGAGATGGATCACTTCTCCTCCTTATTCCAATTTATTATTTATTTATTACACTTATATACCGCCCCCATAGCCAGAGCTCTCTGGGCGGTTTACAGAAATTCTAAAATTGAGATAAAAACAAGTATACAAAATTTTAAAACACAGAACATACACACATAAAGCATTAAAAATTGTTAAAAAACTAAACATGTGGGTGATTAAGATGTGCTGCCATATGCCTGGGCAAAGAGGAAAGTCTTAACCTGGCGCCGGAAAGATAGCAGCGTTGGCGCCAGGCGAGCCTCGTCAGGGAGATCATTCCATTCCATAGTCTGGGGGCCACCACCAAAAAGGCCCTATCCCTCGTTGCCACACTCCGAGCCTCTCTCGGAGTAGGCACCCGGAGGAGGACCTTAGATGTTGAACGTAGTGACTGGGTATATTCACGTCGGGAGAGGCGTTCCGTCAGGTATTGTGGTCCCAAGCCGTGTAAGGCTTTATAGGTCAAAACCAGCACCTTGAATTGGGCTCGGAAACATACAGGCAGCCAGTGCAAGCGGACCACAGCAGGTGTTATATGGTCGAACCTTCTGGTTCCCGAAATCAATCTGGCCGCTGCATTTTGCACGACTGTGCGAACCGATGGAGACTGTGCCTTTCCTGCCTGTTCCCAGTGAGAATTCCCCTTCCCTAAGGCCCTTCTCAGCCCAGCATGAAACACCTTCCCCATGCCCAGTCACGCTGCCACCAGGACCTTTAAGGCTCCGGTCCAACCCTTTACTGTGCCCTCGAGCTGCGAGGGCCCACCTGTTCATATATTGCTTTCCTTATTACTTTCCCCTTACATAGCCAAGAGCAGAAGGCGGCGGACTTGCATAAAGAAATTAAACTTCATTAATTACAGTGATAAGTGATTGAGTCGTAAATAAGTAACACTTAGCGGTTCAATCAGGTAAGCACTCTCAATCAATCACTACACTATCGCCACAGCCCTTCTCTTAACTCATCCAATCTCTCTCTAATCCAAACCCTGTCTATCTGACTCACACAGCCCTATTTGTTATTTGC